>NC_134930.1:1535221-1870442 GCF_051020765.1 Lasioglossum baleicum
AAATATGTTATAGCAAAATTACAAACTTATTTTAGCGATTATACGATAAACTAACATCACATATTAACATCTCCAGAAAATTACTATCAGAAGATAGCAAACGTTGCCTAGCTGAAAATTATAACACGGCGTTTCAAAGAAAGAATTTTTTATGCAAATACAATTATTCTATTGTATGCTAAATATAAAAAAAATTTTATATTATATTCATTATCCATAATGCGATGTATAGTCGCTGTAATTCCGCTATATTGTGTAATATATTCCGCTATACAGGGTGGGGCATTTATTCTGGCCACCTGGAATATCTCGGAAACTAAATTCCAGAGAAAAAAATATTTCAAATAAAAAGTTTAAGTCGAGGAGAGACTGATGCAGCAGTCATATCCATTTTAAATTTTCATCATGTTTTCAAGGTCATTCCAAGTAATGGTATTTGAGAATTATATAAATTGAAATATCTCCTGAACTATATACATATATACTAACTTTTCGACATACATAGGTTAGTACTTTTTTATAACGAATGTCCATCTGCATCGATTGATGTATTAAAAGATACCTCATTCCATTTAAAAAAATGAAGTTAACCTTGGAATGACCTTGAAAATATGGCTGCTGCATCAGTCCCTCCTTGACTTAAACTTTTTATTTGAAATATCTTTTTTTTCTAGAATTTAGTTTCCGAGATATTCCAGGTGGCCAGGATAAATGCCCCACCCTGTATACAGTGGGTAACGAAAGTATTCGAACGCCCTTTAAAACGGAATAACTTTTTTATGATTGTACCAAACGACCAGATATTTTATAATCAATTAGAAGCATTGGTTCACGAAATGATATGCAAAAAAGATTTTCCGAAAATTATAATTTACAAGGTTATATGCAAAAATAAAAAAGGCATTTTTTAAAACTTCTTTATTTGGGCCCCTAATGAAAATTTAAAATATATGTTTTGTAGATCTACAATATACAAACAATTTTTGCATATGACCTTGTAAATTGCAATTTTCGGAAAATCTTTTTTACATATCATTTTGTAAACCAATGTTTCTAATTCATTATTGTAATGTATCGACGCCACCTACTGGTGACGCGTAAAGTGTTTACCGCGCCGTTTGTAGAACGTAACGTGTACGAACAACACGTGCAATGTAGTGTTCCGTAATATAACATATTTTATACAATTAATGCAGTATATCATTAAAATACCCATCAGCAATCCAGTACGGACACCACAATTATAAAAAATCAGGTCGTTTGGTACAATTATAAAAAAGTTATTTTGTTTTAAAGGGCGTTCAAATACTTTCGTTACGCACTGTATATATACATAATAAGCTATTTTGCATAATCAGTAATAGCTTATAGAACGTTCTGTACTTTTTTTTATAGAAGAATTTCTCACATGAAATATCGACAGTGTAAAGTATTTTGAAATTACTGTAATTTCACGAACGTTCTGTGTATCTGTCAAGTATTTTTCCTGTCACGACATCTGTGTTTTTAAACAAGCAGTCATTAGTATACATATACAGTGGCTCACGAAAGTATTCGAACGCCCTTTAAAACAGAATAACTTTTTTATAATTGTAACAAACGACCTGATTTTTTATAATCAATTAGAAGCACTGGTTTATGAAATGATATGCAAAAAAGATTTTCCAAAAAATTATAATTTACAAAGTTATATGCAAAAATAAAAAAAGCATTTTTTTAACTTTTTTATTAGGGCCCTTAATGAAAATTTAAAATATATGTTTTGTTGATCTATGTTAGTTATACACATGCTGAAAATTTCATCGAAATCGGTTGACGCAGGAAAAAACGACACGCATCGAAAGATGTACGATTTTGTGGATTTTAAGTAGAAACTGATCAAAAATCGTGTAAAACTACGATTTTTAACATTTTTAATCGCTTGTAGCTCGTGTATGTGTTAATCGATTTTGACGAAATTTTCAGCATGTGTATAACTAACATAGATCTACAAAACACAAAATTTTTAATTTTCTTTAAGGGCCCTAATAAAAAAGTCTTAAAAATTACTTTTTTATTTTTGCATGTAACTTTGTGTTCGGCGTTGACCTAACTAAGCTCGGAAGCGCCTGATGCTGGGACCGCTCAGCACTGAGCGCGCGAGGAAAAGGCGAGGATGTGGTTCGGTGATGAAGAGTAAATCGAGCTGATATTCACACTGCGCTTTATTAAAAGAAGGTGGTTGGTTAGGTTCGCTTGACGGAATCGGAGATCTTGCGACGTGCTGGCCGTTGCCTTTTGAGCGCGACGGACGATCTTGAATGATCCTTTTCACGAGGACCACCGCGAGCGGAGATCTTGAACGCGTGCGATCGGAGATCTTCTCGCAAGGCAAAGCATGCAACGCGACGCGATGACAATTAACCCAACGATCGAGAAAAACAAGCGATCCGGTCGTTATGATGAAAGGCGCAGCGATTGTCGTAACCCGAAAGAATTGGATAGAAGATACAATAGAGACGAGGAGTATGAGGAACTGAACAGACTAGCGAGACGCTCCGCCAAGGGAGGGCCTTTAAATATTCTCCGAAACGGCAGGCGGGGTCGTACGCTATTGGTTCCGGATCGATTGCATGATCCAGGGAGACGACGGTTCGAGATTCGAATCGTGGAGATTTGCTGGTGATGGGCGCTGACAAACACACCGTAGCCTCACGCTACGGTTACGCGTGATCGCTACGCGACTCTAAACCACGGACCTAAGGACTGAGCGTAACCCTGGGGGAGTAAGGCGAAAGACGGAAGGGGTATCAACTTGTCGGCCATCTTGTTTGGGACCACACTGTTGTGCGCTCTATAGACGACTTTAAGTACTAGTATAGCGTCTGTAGCACGTGGTTTGTAGAATATACGCGGTCGCGGTACGCCAGAACCGTTTTGTACCAGTACACGTTCGGTAAAGTTGGTGAATCGTCGTGGCCTTGTGTTTTCTGCGCGTTGATACACATTAATTTGTAAAAATGCCAGTGTGTATTGTGGAAGGTTCTGTTCCATGCTAAAATGTAGTCACCGACGAGATACTATTAAAGACTGCCAGCCCCTGTGTTATTCGGCGGGACGGGTAACCGGGCCACCGACGAGATACTATTAAGGGTGTAGATCCGTTTGTGACCTCGAAATTAGTTTGAGCTCCGTCCTGTAGGGGAGCTGGGTACATGTTCTCCCGTTGAATCGTCGAGACTGTCGAGAGCACGGTGCTCCGTGGTCGAGAGGCACAGCAGCGCTAACGAGATACCATCTCGGCGGTGACAGCAGTCACTGCATCAATAAATGTTGCCGGTAAGTCAGGCTTCATCAGCAAGCGTGTACGCCTGGGCAGCGTGTACGTATGCCTAGGCGGATTGCAACTTTGCAAGGGTCCGGCTCCGGACGTTATTTGTCTCGCTAATGCACATTTGAGACCCCTACGTAGTCACAATCGCTACATAAAAGATCAATCTAGCGCGTGAGCTCGCCCAAGTGGCCTAATTTTGCGTTTCCGAGGCGTAATTTACATTATTCGGCAGCATGATGTCTGCTCGGGAGGCTCTGTAAGCAGGCGTGAAAGCCGGACCGCGCGCCGCTCGGCGCACTCGCACACTCATCGCTCGGGCAGCATGTACGTGTACCTAGACGGATAGTAAGGGTTCAGCTCCCGACGTTATTCGTCTCGCTAATGCACATTTGAGACTCCTACGTAGTCACAATCGCTAGATAAAAGATCAATCTAGTGCGTGAGCTCGCCCAAGTGGCCTACTTTTGCGTTTTCGAGGCGTAATTTACATTATTCTGCCTATTATGTCTGCCCGGGAGGCTCTGTAAGCAGGCCTCGCGGGCAGACATTGCGCTGCCGAATAATGTAAATTACGCCTCTAAAACGCAAAAGTAGGCCACTTTTACGAGCTCGCGCGCTAGATTGATCTTTTATCTAGCGATTGTGACTACGTAGGGGCCCCAAATGTGCATTAGCGAGACGGATACCATCTAGAGCCGAACCCTTGCAATCTCGTGTACGTATACAGTGTCTAGCGGTGTATGAGTGTGCCACCACACTCTCGCTCGAGCCGAGTCTATACTCTTAAAGACTGCCAGCCTTATGGGAGTTGGCGAGCCTAGAATTTTCCGGTGTTCTCTTACGCCCTCTAGGATATATTCTGACTGGAGTGAGAAACAGGAGGCCACCGACGGCATTTCGTCGGTGCAGAAGACACTGTATGTATCGTGTTAACAACGCGCCCGCGCGCTACACTCACCAGCTTACCTTTACTATATCTGTGTGCGCTGCTTGTGCGCTTGTGCCAGCCACAATCTATTTTTAGAACTTGCCATGTTGCCATGCTTTACGGCTTACGGAAACGAAACTGAAATTCGACTGTCGAGCCGTCGGGCGTATGAATCTGGAGCTAGCCTTCGAGTCCCCGTGCAGCGAGGATTTTTTTTTTATTTTGTAACGCGACGAGGAACGAGACAACCCCAGGGGTGCCAATCCGCCTCGGCACTACCCTGAGATTAAGAAAAGAATCGCGCCGCGACCGAATGTTCTAGAAGGCCGCATGTTCGAGAAACTTCTAAAAACCCTAACAACGCCCAAACAAGGGTTAGCAACGACTAGTATAAATACCGGTAGACGATCGCGGAGAAATCACTTTTGCTGCGCCTGTGGGAGAGGACGAGGTAAGACCACGGCCGCCCATAGGTTAGGGAGAGTACGAAGCAATGCTATCGGACGCCCGGCAGCTCAGGAGAGGACAGGGGTTGCACCTGGACGCCTCTCTGGATAAATGGGAGAGGACGGCCATGAAGGCCGGCCGCCCGCCGAGAGGAAAGAACAGGGTAGCTTCCTGGCCGCCTGAAAGTAGGTTCACCAGGTTACTCTGTACGTCTTGGAGAGGACGGCCATGAAGGCCGGCCGCCGAGCTTACAGAGGACACCTGGTGAAACCGAGTCGTCGTCGTTTTTCCCAATAGGAGAGTACGGTTGAGATAAACCGGACGCCTGATGGGAAAACCTTTTATTAGTAAAATTATTTTTATCTTTCGTTGCTAACCTTCTTCAAAGGTTTATTGTAAATTCTACGAAAACTTTCGATGTATGAAACTAATTGGAAAATATATTCTTTGTTCAGAGAGAAATCCCAATTCCTATTCCTTGCGATACGAGAGAGAGAACCTGTTCCTACTAGTATGTCGGATCCTACAAAAATTTTGACGCCCAACGTGCAGGCCGAGGCTCACGACCTGAATTCCGACTCCATCTCCAATTCTGACCTGAGTCCCAGTCCAAGTATCCAGTTTTCACCGAGCCAATTTTCCCAGCTCCTGGGATCCCTGAACGATAAACCTCCTGTTTGTCTAAAAAGTTTCACGAGATGTAAGGAACGTTTCGATGGCTGTCATGACTACATGAAAGTCAGCGCGTTCATCGCCGCTATCTCGATATTTAAGGATATCGAAAATATTAGCGATGAAAACGCTTTGAAAGGATTACCACTGCTCTTCGAGAAACACGCAGCTATCTGGTGGCGAGGTGTGCGAGGATCCGTATCAACATGGAAGGAAGCCTTGGATACGATCAAAACAACTTTTGCACCTCGACGTCCCGCACATCAGATATACACGGAGTTGTTCCGGACCACGCAGGACGCAAACACTCTGACGGATCTGTTTATTAGCCAGAAACGGGCACGGCTGGCAGAATTGCCAAACCCGCACCCGGAATCAGTCCAAATAGACATGATCTACGGTCTCTTACGCCTTCCACTTCGGAAGAAAATTCCCCGGGAATCGGTAAAAACATTCACCGACCTGATCAAGCGTGCCCGAGAAGTAGAAGATCTCGAGAAGGAGACCCAGGGTAAACAACGACAACCATCTACGCATTACCATCGGACGGAGGGGATATTT
Source organism: Lasioglossum baleicum (assembly GCF_051020765.1). Classification (NCBI taxonomy): domain Eukaryota; kingdom Metazoa; phylum Arthropoda; class Insecta; order Hymenoptera; family Halictidae; genus Lasioglossum; species Lasioglossum baleicum. The sequence continues at coordinate 1,541,143 of NC_134930.1, forward strand.
GCCAAACCGTATCCCAGGGACCACCGCCGCTGCAATATTTGCCGCCGCCCAGGACACGCCACCGCCGACTGCCGTTTCCGAAAAAACAACGTGCCAGTACCGAAGCCAACGACCACCTCAACCACGCTGCAGCCAGGATTCACGCAGCCCCCAGTGAGTCGCACTCCGCTGCAATGCTACGGATGCGGTAAACCGGGAGTCGTACGCAGCAAATGCCCGGACTGCACGAAGACGGCCAAAACCCCGACGTCTGCAGCATTTTGCACAGTAAGTGCAACCATACATCCACGACAGCGACCAGCGGTCGACATCACCATCGCCGGAGAAAAAGGGCAGGCCTTCTTCGATACAGGAGCGAAGTGCAGCGTTGCGAGTCAGAGCTTGTACTCTCTGTTGAAGACGAAAGGCTACCTATTCGAAGAACGGAAAATGGAAGTCGCGCTGGCAGACGGAAACCCACGCATTCAGGGTGTTAAAGCGGCTCATCTTGAAGTAGAGCTTCGTGGTCGCTGCCTCCGGACCACCTTCATTGTCTTGCCGGAAGGAAAGGACAACCGAACTCTGCTGGGCGTCGACTTCATCGAAGACGCAGGAATTGTATTGAATGTTCCGCAGCGGACATGGCATTTCGTGGAGGCACCAGAAAATCTACACGATTTCCAGGATGAAGTTCTGTTTGGGAATGCATCTTTCGGCAAGGGGGAGACAGGAGTCCCTCTATTATCCTTAACGACAGATGCGATTCGCGAGATTCAGAATTTCGCGAAACCTCCGCCGAAATGTCTGAGCCCGATTCGGGAAGTTACAACAACACTCCAGGCTTACCTGCAGGAGGAAATCGAAATGGAGGAACCAGTGCCAAACGCAAATTATCCAGATATCGACAATTTTTTCGAGAGATGCATCCAAACATTTGAGACGAGGATGGACATCGCTACCGTCGACATCGGGGAAATAAGGGAGGACGAAGCGGTAAGTATCTCCCCCGAAGAAAAGCGAAAACTCTGCGACTTATTGAGAGAAAACGCTGATTTATTTCAAGCCAACACATCACCGAGCAAGGAAGCTGTCCATAGAATAAACACCGAGGACCACGCTCCAATCGCTGTGCCGCCATATCGCATACCACCCGCAAAGAGAGAACTGCTGCGCACCGAAATAGAAAAAATGATGGAAGCAAAAGTCATCGAGGAATGCGAATCACCATGGGCCGCACCCGTAGTTTTAGTGCCTAAAAAGGACGGCAGTATTCGGGTTTGCGTGGACTATCGCAAACTCAACGCCGTTACCATTACTGATTCGTATCCTCTGCCACGGATCGACGACCTGCTCCATTCGGCCAAGAGAACGGGATTCATGTCTGCGCTGGATCTACAATCAGGCTATTGGCAAATTGGCGTACGAGAAGAAGATCAAGACAAAACGGCCTTCACGACACCTTTCGGAATTTTTCGATTCAAGCGGATGCCGTTTGGGTTGAAGAATGCACCGGCTACATTTCAACGCCTCATGGACCGGATGAGAGCTGGTTTAGGAGATCGCAATATTCTCGTCTATCTGGACGATATATTGGTACTCTCCGCCAACTTCACCGAGCACCTCGAGGACTTGAGAGCAGTTTTTAACAGACTTCGCCAATTTGGTCTCCGAATGAATCGGCAGAAATGTCGTCTGGGATGCCCGAAAATCAAATATCTTGGACATGTATTGACAGCAGAAGGCATCCATCCCGATCCTGAGAAGGTCAAGGCGATCCAAGGCATGGCTACACCGGCGAATCTGAAACAGCTGATATCCTTCCTACAAACTTGTTCATGGTATAGACGTTTTGTACCAAATTTCGCTACAGTTGCCCAACCTCTGACCCAGCTAACAAAGAAAAAGGCAACCTGGGAATGGAAGACGAGTCAACAGCAAGCATTCGAGCACCTGAAAGGAGCCCTTATGAGTCCTCCGATTCTGCAATACGCCGACGAGAAACAGTCCTTCATCATACGTACCGACGCCAGTGCCTATGCCATAGGAGCAGTTCTGTTACAAGGCGAGAAGGAATCGGAACATCCCATTGAATATGCCAGCAGATTACTGACGGCGGCGGAACGCAACTACTCAACCACCGAGAGAGAGGCATTAGCAGTTGTTTGGGCTGTTGACAAGTTCCGAGGATACATCGAAGGAACTCCTGTTACTATCGCCACGGATCATCAACCTTTGAAATGGCTGATGTCTCTGCGCTCTCCAAGCGGACGACTCGCCCGATGGGCACTGTTATTACAACCTTACTGTCCGAATATTCAATATATTCCAGGTCGATGCAACGTTGTCGCCGATATGCTGTCAAGGTTACCGAGCGAACCATGGAACGAAGAAAGCAGTACGGAAATCGCAGAAATTTCCGTCGACATACCAGCACGAGGACCAGCAGTAACCCGAGAGGAACAACTAAAAGACGAGGCCCTGAAAACCATAATCGAATCACTTGAATCAACTACACGAGACGACGAAATGATTAAGTGGACCACGAGGGGATATTTGATCAACAACGGAGTGCTCTACCGACACGCTCCAAATGTGGACATGGAAGAAGCTCAGCTGGTAGTACCTTCACACGAGAGGAAAGAAATTCTTCGAGCATACCACGACGATGCCACTGCGGGCCATTATGGAGCTCAGCGTACGCTACATCGGATAATCAGCCGATACTTTTGGCCTGGGATGAGCCGAGAAATCGCAAATTACGTTCATGCTTGCGTGGAGTGTCAAAGGTATAAAGCAAACAATTTGAAACCAGCCGGTTTGTTACAGATGCCCGTCATGCAGCAAAGATTTGAAATACTCGCCATGGACCTCTTTGGGCCTCTGCCGACCACAATGAGGGAGAATCGATGGATCTTCATCGTGGAAGACGCAGCCTCACGATGGGTGGAACTGTTTCCACTGCAGCAGGCAACGGCGGAAGCCTGTGCAGAGATCCTCATCAACGAAGTTATGCTTCGTTTTGGTATGCCACGGCGAATCATCAGCGACAATGGCACTCAATTCATCAGCGGGGTCATGCAGCAGGTAGCCCACTGTTTTGGGCTGCAACAGGCGTTCACCCCTGTCTATCATCCCGAGGCCAACCCGGTGGAACGGAAGAATCGCGATCTGAAGGCGCAGCTTGGAATCTACGTCGGTAGAGACCACTCTACATGGGACGAAAGGCTGCCAACCATACGATTTGCGATGAATTCGGCCCGGTGCGTGACAACCGGGTACTCAGCAGCCTTCCTTACGTTCGGGAGAGAGCTGAGAACGCCCGATGACGCCAATCGGGACTTGAGGACCATCATCCAAGCAGAAAATTTCCTGCCGGAAATTACTCCAAAACTGTTGACACTGGCGGACACGATGCAGATAGCCCAGCAGAACCAGGAACGTCAGCAGGAGCAGAGGAAGGAGTATGCCGATCAACGACGCCGGCCCAATCCTGGTTACGAGAGAGGAGACCTGGTGTGGGTAACCACTCACACCCTCAGCCGACGAGAGAGGAACTACACAGCGAAGTTCGCACCAAAGAGGGACGGACCATACGTGGTGAAGCGCCGCATAGGGTCCAACAGCTACGAGATCGAGACCCGTGAGGACCAGCCTGTGTGCGTAGGGGTGTACCACACCTCGGCGCTAAGGCCCTACAACGGAGCACGGGCGAACCCACCACCAGATCCAGTAACAACCATCCGTAAACGAGGGCGACCTCGTAGGCAGCACGAGGGTCAACCAACACAGCGTCCAACGAAGCAAGCTCGGCGCAAATGAAGGAAGTCCTGGACTACTCGTCGAGGACGCCGTCGTGTCCAGAGGGGGAGACTGTAACGCGACGAGGAACGAGACAACCCCAGGGGTGCCAATCCGCCTCGGCACTACCCTGAGATTAAGAAAAGAATCGCGCCGCGACCGAATGTTCTAGAAGGCCGCATGTTCGAGAAACTTCTAAAAACCCTAACAACGCCCAAACAAGGGTTAGCAACGACTAGTATAAATACCGGTAGACGATCGCGGAGAAATCACTTTTGCTGCGCCTGTGGGAGAGGACGAGGTAAGACCACGGCCGCCCATAGGTTAGGGAGAGTACGAAGCAATGCTATCGGACGCCCGGCAGCTCAGGAGAGGACAGGGGTTGCACCTGGACGCCTCTCTGGATAAATGGGAGAGGACGGCCATGAAGGCCGGCCGCCCGCCGAGAGGAAAGAACAGGGTAGCTTCCTGGCCGCCTGAAAGTAGGTTCACCAGGTTACTCTGTACGTCTTGGAGAGGACGGCCATGAAGGCCGGCCGCCGAGCTTACAGAGGACACCTGGTGAAACCGAGTCGTCGTCGTTTTTCCCAATAGGAGAGTACGGTTGAGATAAACCGGACGCCTGATGGGAAAACCTTTTATTAGTAAAATTATTTTAATCTTTCGTTGCTAACCTTCTTCAAAGGTTTATTGTAAATTCTACGAAAACTTTCGATGTATGAAACTAATTGGAAAATATATTCTTTGTTCAGAGAGAAATCCCAATTCCTATTCCTTGCGATACGAGAGAGAGAACCTGTTCCTACTAGTATGTCGGATCCTACAATTTTTATTTTTCATTACGTTTTTAATTACATTTTTTAACCTTCCAAAAAATTAAAAATGTTAAAACTATGTTCAAAATATGTATTCATTTTAAATAGAAACGTTTTGTTACTGTCATAATTGCATTAATAAAAATTGGTATATGAGAACACGTTGATGGTATTTATTTGGACTGATTGGGGAATACGAAAATGAAGGAAGTATTTTTTAGTTTATGAAAAAATTTGTAGATTTATTAGTTGTCAAACAAATAATAAAATAAATTGTATAATATATATAAATTGACTTTATACTAGCATACACACAATTTGATCTTCTGTCTTCCTATAATAAAAAAATACAGTCATAACTATAATTATAATAGAATTTCATAAAATATTGAGGTTATTGCAAACTCATCTTTTTTCGCGATGATGCTCTAATTTTATTGCTTCTCTCGAATGTCCATTTCCTTCCGAGACAGTGGCGTTTCTAGGTGTAAATAAAAAATGTTCATATAAAATGTATCATAATTAAACTACAATTATTCTAATAACGTAGACTGTAGTACATATTAAGTTTTAATTACCAGGATTTTCTTCTTCGACGTCAAGCACCCTTTACTGCTTCTCGTAATTTACAGGGTGTCATAAAATTATATGTCGTGGACACCATAGCGCGAGTCTACACCCCCGATTTAGTAGAAAATGACGTAAGAAATCCCCTGCAAAATTGACCTTAAACGTGATAAACAAGGTAAAAAGCCAACATTTTTTTAAAGGATTAAGATTTTCTAAATCTTTATACCAAAATTTTCTTTTAAGATTTAAGATTTTAGATTTTAAAAGAAAATTTTTGTATAAAAATTTTAAAAATCTTAATCCTTTAAAAAAATGTTGGCTTTTTTAGCTTGTTTTTCACGTTTCAGGTCAATTTTTCGGGGGGTTTCTTACGTCATTTTCTACTAAATCGGGGGTGTAGAATCGCGCTATGGTGTCCACGACATATAATTTTGTGACACCCTGTACATTAGGGTGGACCTTATTTTTCGACCATGAAATTTTTTTGGTCCCGTAAACCAGAATTGTAACAAATGTTGAGAAAATTATCTAGAAAAATTTTGGGGCCGATTGGATCATGGGAAAATGAGGCGCAGCAAATTCGAAAATTTTGAATTTTTTAAATCTTGACATAAATAGACGTTATGATATATCGTTGAATTTGTCTTTTTTCTCTTTAAGAATCCATATATAGCATAAACAGTTGTTGATAGAAAAAACATCCGTGACCTTGAAAACTTGAAATAATGACTTTGAAAAAATTTTTTTTCTCTGATACTATATCCACCTCCTTATATACTACAACTTTTGTTTGAAGAGATTTTTCATATATACATAACTGACAGAGATATTAAGGGGCGTAATTTGCATTATTCGGAAGCATACAACTGCGCATATGTATAGCTATTTTCATAGCTACATGCTGCCGAATAATGCAAATTACGCCTCGTAAACGAAAAAATAGGACTTTTGAGGCAGATAGTGCTCTAGATCGATGTTTTATCTAGCGTTTTTGACTAGTGAAAACCCCTTGTTTGTATTATCGAGAAATGAGTAAATGAATATCTTGCAATCCTGGAAGTCTCTCTATATACTCCCTTATATAAATAAATTCATTAATACGCTCCAATCTACAAAAGAGTTATACAAAACAGTTATAATATCGGAAAAAGAAGTTATTATGAATAATAAGTAGTCTGACTGAAACATAGACTGTATGTATGTATGTATTTATTTGTTCCCTTACGGGTTACAAAGGGTTCCCGTTCCCTTTACAATATGTATTTAAATTACTGACTTTTCATTCGAACTAACATTCTTTTCTTTTCTCATTCTCTCCCTCACACTTATTCTTCCATTCATCTCTCTTTCTCTTCAATTCTCTCTCACTCCTTCGCATTTTCTGTCCTATATGCATATCTTCTACTGTCTCTCTCTCCTTCGTATCTTCCTTCCTGGATTTCTTTTCTCATCCTATCCAATTCTTCCATCCACTTCTCTCCTCTCCCGTCGTCTGCTAATATTTCTTTTACCTTCTCTTGCATGCTGATTTCCATTCCTTCACTTCCTCTGCACCTTTCAAGCACATGCTCCCATGTCTCTTCCTCATGCCCGCACCTTCTGCAACATCTCTCTTCTTCTTCCTCCCAATACCTCCCTCCCCTCATTTCATTCCCTAGCCTGTATCTAGCTATTCTTCTCCATTTCTCTTCCTTCGTTCCTTTTTCTATGTATTCCGGTAGTCCATTCACTCTTATTTCTCTGAACCACTTATTGTATCTCGATTCCCTCGCCATTTCCCAATTCTCTTCTTTCTCTGTCTCCCTCTCTCTGTTTTCTATCCTTTCCCATTCCTCTTCTCTCCTCTCCTCGTCTCTCTTCTCTAACATTGTTCTATTCCCTCTCTCTTCTATATATTTTTTTCTTCCTTTTTCCCAATTGGATAGTTTCTTTCCTCCTCTCGCTCTCTCTTCTATCTCCTTCAGACATTGTCTTGCCCATTCGCTTCCCCTTCCGTCTCTTAGTTTTTCTTCGAACTTCCACGCTCTTCTCGCTCCTCTTACTCTCATCTTCTCTCTTTTTGTTTCCTCTCTTACCATGTAACCTGGGGTTACCCACTCTAGTCCTAGAACCCATCTGATGTACCTTTCGTGTATCGCTTCCACTTTCTTTCTTTCTTCCCAGCCCCATATTTTCACCCCGTATGCCATCACTGGCCATACCAGTGTGTCAAAAAGCCATACCCTCCTCTTATACTTGTCTTTAAAATATCTTTTGCCTATCCCCCACGCACTTCTCATTACACCTCCTCCCTTCCTTGTTCTTTCTTCTATCTGTCTTTCTTGTCCTCCGTTCTTCTTGAATATGTACCCTAGGTATTTTATCTCTTCTACTTCTTCAACCATTCCATCCCCCCATCTCCACGTCTTCTTCTCTTGTCTTCTTCTTTCAAACCTTATAATCTTCGTTTTTTCTCTATTCACCTCAAGTCCTTTCTCCTTTATATATTTCCTAAATTACTCAATCATGAGCCTCATGCCGCTTTCATCCTTTGCCAGCAGCACCAGGTCGTCCGCATATTGTAATGTATATATCATTTTTCCTCTAATTTCTACCCCGCCTTTCCCCCTTTTCCTCATCCTTTCTTCTAGATCCGCCATAAGCAATATAAATAGCTTCGCGCTTAGCGGGCACCCTTGTCTTACCCCTCTTCCTACCCAGAACTTCTCTCCTATTTCTCCTCCCACTTTCACTTTCGCCGTTGTCTCTCTGTATACCTCTTCTATTCTTTCTCGTATTCCTTCGCTCACCCCTCTTTCCTTTAGAGCTTTCCATAATATTTTTCTGTTCACACTATCGAACGCTGCCTTCAGGTCTATAAAACAGCCTATCATTCTTCCTTTCTTCTTCGCTAGTTCTCTGTTAATTAAATAGTTCAGTACGTATATGTTGTCTAACGTCCCTTTCTCTTTTCTAAACCCCGTCTGATTCTCTGGTATCATCTTCTTTTCTTTTACCTCTTTTTCCAGCCTCTCCTCTAGTATTATCGTATATATTTTGTACAATGTGTTTAATAGCGTCACTCCTCTATAACATTCTACTGTTTTTCCATCTCCCTTCTTTTTTATCGGCACTATTATACCTGCTTTCCACTCTTCTGGCCATCCTTCTCCCTTCCATACTTTATTGCATATTTTCCACACCTCCTTCCTTATATTTTCTCCTGCGTATTTCCATACCTCATTTCCCATTTCATCCTCCCCTGCTGCTTTCACCATTTTCATTTTTCTTATTATTCTTTCTATCTCTTCCATACTTATCTCTTCGTTACTCCTTTCACTTCCTCTTCTCCTGCCGCCTCCTTCAATTTTTGTTTCTACTCCTCCTAGTAGATTCATAAAATACTCTTTCCATTTTTTCATTTCTATCTCCTTTTCACATCCTTTTCCTTTTCCACCTCTCATTTTTCTTAGGAAATCCCATACCTTTCCTTCTGTGTTCGCTTTCCCTACTTCTATTAATATCTTTGCTCTTTCCTGCTCTTTTTTCTCTTCACATATCTTTTTGTATTTGTTTTTCATTCTTCTATATTCATCTCCTTCTTCTTCACCTTTTTTCCATTTCCTTAACGTCTTTCTTAGTTCCTTCTTTCTGTCCCTGCACTCTTCATCCCACCATCCTCTCCCTCTCCTCTCTTTCTTGCTCTCATCGCTCCTTATATCTTCTATTATTTTCTTTATCTTCTTTTCTAGATCTCCTAATCTTTCTCCTATACTTTCTCCTGTTATTTCTATTTCTTCTGTTTGTCTTCTAAATTTTTCTTTTATCTCTCCGCCCCATTCTACTTTTTGTACGCTTTTCTTTTTTTCTTCTTTCTTTCCTCTCTTTCCTCTTCTTTCCATCCTTTCTTCATTGTCACCACTACAGGCAGATGGTCTGATTCTACTCTTTCTTCTACCACCATACTCTCTATTCCTTCCCTCGTTCTTTCGTCTGCTATCACGTAATCTATTACTGTTCTCCCCCTCTGTCCTATAAATGTGTATTCTCCTCTCTCGTCTCCTTTTGTCCCTCCATTCATTATTTCCAATCCCAGCTCTCCTAGCGTTCTCAGTAGCTTCCTCCCTTCTGTATTTATTGTTTTGTCTCTCGACTCCCTACTGCTTTCCCTTTCTTCTTCTTCTTGTCTTATTTCCGCTCCTTCTTCTCCTGTTCTCGCGTTGAAGTCACCTCCTACTATTATTTTTTCTTCTCTTCCCATATCCCACCATTCCTTCAATGCTTTCATTTTCTGTTCAATATCTTTGTTTACATACACTCCTAATATTTTCCATTCTTCATCTTCCACAATTATCCTACCCTCTATTATTCCTTCTATTTCTTTTCGTTTTTCTTTTGATTTTTCCCAACCCTTCTTTTCACTCTTAATTTCTTTTTTCACTCCCATCAACATTCCTCCCTTCGCTCTCCCCATTATATTATCCCTAGTTGCCCATTGCTTTTTCCATATGTATCCTTGTGGTAATCTTCTTTCCACCTTTTCCCATCCTTTTTCTTCTACCCATGTCTCCACAAGCACTATTACGTCCCATCGTTCTAGGTCCTTCCAGAATCCTTCATCTTTTCCTATCATTCCTGCTACGTTCCAAAAGCCAATTTTCATTTTTTCTCGTTCTCCTCTTTTTTCTTCTTCTCTTCTGCTATCTTTATCTCTTCTTTCTCTTTTTCTATTATTTCTCCTTCCCCTTCTCTTTCTCTCCCCATTCGTTTCCCTCCCCGTCTTTAAGTATTTTCTCCCTCTCATCCCATTTCCACATCTTTCCTTCTATCCATATCTTCATATATCCTATTTTTGCTATTTTCCCTTTCCCCCCCTCTTTCTCCATTATCTGCCTTAGCCTCCATTGGATGTTTCTTTCTTCCCACGTGAGATCATCCTGTATTCTTTCTTTTCTCCCTGCTAATTTCTTCTTTTCTATCATTATTCTTCTTTTCTGTTCTATTGTCGCCATTTTTACCACTGCCCATTCACCTTTTCCTACTCCTTTTCTGCCTCCTTTCTTTACTTCTTCTATTTCTAACTTTTCTCCTATCACTTCTAATAATTTTTTTACTTCTTCTTGCCCATCTCCTCCATCTTCCATCTCCAATCCCTTTACTATTATGTTCCTCTTCCTTATCTCTCTTTCCTTTCTTTCCCACTTCATATTTACTTCTTTCATTCTTCTTTCCATTTCTCCGTTTTCTCTTTCGCATTGTTCTTTTCTTTTCTTCTTTTCTATCTCTTCTATCCTTTTATCTATTTTGTCCTCTATTTTCCCTTCCAGCTCTATCTTTTTTACTCTCTCTTCTAACTCTCGCCACAATTTTCTGTCTCTTTTCCTTTCTTTCTCCCAATCTTCTTTCATTTCTTTCATCTCCCTCATCATTCCCTTTATCTCTTTCCATCCTTTACACATGTCATTTATCGTATTTATCGTTTCTTTCAGTGCCCCCTTTATTTACTTCTATCCTTTCTTTGCCGGCCTCTCCCTTCGCTTTCTCCGGCGATCTACCTGTCTTTCGGCTCTTACTGAACGGATCTTTTTCTTTATCTTCATTTCCATCATTCTCTCTCTCTTTCCTCCTCTTATCTAACCACTTTCCTAAGCCATCTATTTTCGATAAGCTGTTGCTTCTTGTTCTTTCCTTCTCTCTTATTTTCATTAATTTTCTTGACGCTTCCCTTCTCTCTTCCACGCTTAACTCTTTGTCCATTTCGCTTCCTTATCTGCTCGTCTGCCTTCTTTCTCTTCTTTACCTGCTTTACTTTCTTCTGCCTTCTAGCTACCTTCTTTTCCTGCACGATGGCGCTCTTTCCACTGCTTCTGTTACCTCTTGTCTTTTTGTTTTCCTCACCTTCACACTCACTGTCCTTCTATCCTCACTTTCTTCTTCTTTTCACTCTCCACTCCTCTTTTCACCTTCTTCTCTGTCTTTCTTATCTCCACCTACTCTTCTACGCTCCCTCCAGCCACGGAGCCTCTTCCTCCACTTTTTCTCCCTTTCACTTTCTCAAAATCTCCACTTGATTATCCACTCACATAGAACGTGCCTTCTCTCTATATGTATAACCGGAAACGGAACTCCCTGAAACATAGACTGAAGGTGGTCAATGATACCGCTGAACGGGGCGTTAAACTAATGGAGGATCATAATAAAATTTTATATACAAACAAAGAGGAGAAATAATATACAGGGTGTTTACCTACAGGTGGGAGAAAATTTAAGGGGTGGTTCTCGACGATAATACAAGACGAAAATGAAGAATAATAAAATTGCGATTTCGGCTTCGTTATTTAGTTATTAACAATTAAAAATCCGCCTAAAATGCAGCAACACTTCTAACAAAAGTATACGTTGCGTACGTCAGACAGCCGCGCGACAGTCTCGTATCAAGTGACAAACGCATGCATACCTTGGTTCTCATTTGGGGCCCCAGCGACGTGAAAATGTTTAAAAAATCGGTGGACGACATTGAACCTACCTACTCGTTAAAATCCACAAGGGCATTTCTAATATCCGCCCTATCGAATTATCGAGTAGAAGGGGTCAATGCCCTTTCACTTTTAAATTCTTCTCACACATATCCACAAATCCTTATCCTGCACTATAATTGTTCATAACACCGTACCTAATATACTGGAATAAACGCTCTCGCACTATTTACAATATCATACACACGCACTACGAGTTTACAGAGAGTACAAGTTTCCTGAGGGGAATGAGGAGAATGTGAAGAACTGGTAATCCTTTAATGTTGAAACACTGCTCTTTATTGAACTTGATTTACGTCGCGAGACTCGCTCACAGACGGAACGGACATCTTGAGGTCGTGTGATCTCTGCGAACGGAAATCTTCGACGCGTGCGAGAAGAATCGTCCGTACAAGCTAGCATTTGTATGCACACTGATTCAAGACAGCTGATGAGGTCGATGCCAGATCGATAAAACAAATCAAGATCTACAGCAAACTATCGCCCAAACACCGCGCGTTGCTATACCAATACATTGTCTATCCTGTTTTCACGAATTTCGTGATTCTTTCTCATTCTGTCTGTGACCGCGAAATATCTCATGTGTGTGCAGTGTGCATTGACCACATTAGCTGTATGGAATCAGTGTGCATACGGATACTAGCTTGTACGGACGATTCTTCTCGCACGCGTCGAAGATTTCCGTTCGCAGAAATCGCATGACTCTGTAAACTCGTAGTGCGTGTGTATGATATTGTAAATAGTGCTAGAGCGTTTATTCCAGTATATTAGGTACGGTGTTATGAACAATTATAGTGCAGGATAAGGATTTGTGGATATGTGTGAGAAGAATTTAAAAGTGAAAGGGCATTGACCCCTTCTACTCGATAATTCCATAGGGCGGATATTAGAAATGCCCTTGTGGATTTTAACGAGTAGGTAGGTTCAATGTCGTCCACCGATTTTTTAAACATTTTCACCTCGCTGGGGCCTCAAATGAGAACCAAGGTATGCATGCGTTTGTCACTTGATACGAGACTGTGGCGCGCCTGTCTGACGTACGCAACGTATACTTTTGTTAGAAGTGTTGCAGCATTTTAGGCGGATTTTTAATTGTTAATAACTAAATAACAAAGCCGAAATCGCAATTTTTTTATTCTTCATTTTCGTCTTATATTATCGTCGAGAACCACCCCCTAAATTTTCTCCCACCTGTAGGTAAACACCCTGTATACTATACAAACTGTGATGGAATATCGACAGCAGTATCCTGACACCACAAAACAGATTTGTCAAAGGATTTTTAAATATTTTTTAATATAGAGAGAAACACCTGATCAATCCCTACATGCGATTAATTGCATTTTTAAGAGGCATTGAAGACAGCTTATTAACTGAGAGTTATTTAATTTTTCATTTTCCTCAGAGTCAGTAAGTTCTTTATTTTTCTCGGAGTGATTAAGTTTTCCATTTTTCTTGGAGTTATTCAATTTTTCATTTTCCTCAGTGTCATTAAGTTCTTTATTTTTCTCGGAGTCATTAAGTTTTTCATTTTTCTTGGAGTCATTGAATTATTGCCATACTTTACCATATTGTAATCTTCTAGGTGTATTGTATAACTTCCGTAAGGATATTTTAATGATATTATCGATACATATCTAAGTTCATTAGGAGAAAATTCGTTAAAAAGCTAGAAATATTGTCTTTTAAGTTTTTCACATTAAACGTGCATTATTCAAGCTTTAATACATATAAAGAGCAGGCACGTGTTTGGCGAATATACCTAATGTAGTTATAAAAAAACCAAGTATATTAAAAATCACGTTATAAGTTAAGAAAGAAAACCATTATTACCATTATCTATGTGTTCCGTCTCAAGAATCGTTGTCCCTCGCAAATATTCGATTTCTAACGAACGATTTATTAACGGGTCTTCCCTCGAAAATACATTACGATCGAGCCCCCCTTTACAATGTTTTTCCTTATAACAGCGACACGACGATGCAAGATCGGTATTTGTTTTTAGCAATCGCTCGTCCCCCCAAACATCAGAGACACGGAGAGTCGATTCTCGAATGTTCTGCAACATTGTCGTGCCCAGGAAACCGTTAGAGATTAAATAATTTGATATACCGTAACTGACCAAAAACAGTCAGCATTCGCTTCAGGTATTGCAACCTTCGGAACAACCCAATCGCGATATGGGTCGATTGTATGCACAGTCATAAAATATCTACAGTCTAAAGTCTAAGGAGTCCTCGCGTTCGTTAATCTCGGTCAAGTATCCACGTTCACCCTCGACCATCTTGTTTCAAGGATGCGCGCTAGCTCGTAAATCTACGGTAAAGGGACACCATTAATTTCTTACAACATGCTTCCAAGGGTGCATCGGCCGACCCATACACAATTCTTAATATCGAAGATTTGTGTACGTATATTTCGGACAGTAAACAATTCGCATGTATACGGTTCATCTGCACTGCTGCTCTCGTAAACCAAGAGATGGCATTGCCCTCGCAGGCCCGTCACATGGAAATGCTGCATGTTCATAAACAATCGAAAACCTCTCGTTCTCCAACTCGGGCATACTCCTACTCTTCTTTCCAATCGACCAATCGAAAGAAAGTGTAAAGAGTGATCGATGTCCTGATTGGAAGCGAAAGATCGACAGCACCAACCAGGTTGCTTACCATTAGAACAAAAGACGATTCATTTTTTTCCCTACTCCAAAGCCAACCTCTCATCCACGAGGCGCTTCTCAAAAAACTCGTGTTGTATGGAAGTCGAGTTCACTCTCAGTTCGTTACGATCCTTCGAACGAGTGACACTAACCACCCAACCGAGCGTTACACTTCTTGCTACCGATATCGTGCAAGCGAAGTAATACAGATCAACACGGTTTGATCTACACGCGTACGAGCGTTACACTTCTTGCTACCGATATCGTGCAAGCGAAGTAATACAGATCAACACGGTTTGATCTGCGCGCGTATAAGGCAAGACTTGTCGGCACAGCCTTACTGACGAGTCCTCCGGCAAGTCTAGGACGAAACGCAATTCTTTCATTTTTTACATTTCCTTCATTCCATCCAATCCGATCCGATAAATTGAAATAGTTGTCCAAAGTTAATTCGGCGGACAACCAAACGATAGACTCGCGGACACGACGGTCGCGACAAAACATTTTGGTCCTTCGAGCCGGATCGGTGACCTTGTGAGTGTACAGTGAGTGCAAGGACAATTCAAGGTGGAAATCATCAATCATTGAGAGAATTGCGTCCACGATCAACCGACAACGTTGACCAGCTTACGCAGAGAGCAGCCACGATCAGCCGACAACGTTGAGCAACCGCCAGCGATAGCAATCAACCGTATCAGCTCAAGGTAGGCACGTTTTTGAATTTTCCGATCAGGATCGTTTATTGGCCACCCCCATCGAGACATTCGTAAAATGGCAAACACGAGCAAGTTAAGCCAGCGTATTAACGCCCTCAAGGTTAAACAACGCGTTTTCAAGTCGGATCTAACAGACTTTTCTAACGAATTATCGAAATATCAAGAGTCCGCGACCGCGCGTACAATACTTCGAGAACGGGTAGAACAACTCAGGAAACAATTCGACGCGTTCAACGACGCCCAAGACGAGCTAGGTCATCATGAAAACTTCGAACAGTTACAAATTGAACGAAAGGCCGTGAGAGATTCGTATTACAATGCGCTAGCCACCGCGATACAAATACTCGATGAATCGCCGACGGCACAGAGCCAATCGACTAGAACCGCGATTGATTCACCAGCTCCATCCACATCTACCAGCATCACCGGGGTGCATTTACCCAAAATTCGTCTTCCGCGTTTCGATGGACGGCTCGAGAAATGGTTGCCTTTCAAGGACGCATTCTTGAGCTTGATCCAGGGTCACCAAGGACTCACCGATATCCAACGTTTCAATTATCTCAGGCTATCGGTAACAGAACAAGCCGAAGAGGCCATTGAATCGTTCACAATGAGCGAGGAGAATTATAAGGCCGCGTGGGCTCAATTATTAGAAACGTACGACAATCAACGCGCGCTCATTCTACGTCATACCACATTGTTACTCGAGACACCTGCTATGCTCAACGGTTCACCAGCCGAAATAAATAACCTGATAAATTATATGCAATCGCACATCCGCTCGTTGCAATCGCTCGGTAGATCCTGGGAAAACATCGCGAGCGATCTAATCACGGTTATCGCTATCAATCGGATGGACGACGAAACGCGCAGAAATTGGGAACAAACCCTTGTAGATACCGGCATGCCTCTCGCATCAGACATGTTCAAACATCTTCGCAATGCTTCACATCAAGGCAATTTTCGCGCCGCACCGGCAAATACGAAACAATACAGGAAAGCGTTGCCAGAAATTAGTCGACCGTCGGCAAATCTTCGACCGCGAGCCCCGAAACGAACGTTCGCGACAATATCGAAAGGAACATCGGCGTCTCCGAGACCGAATAAACGAACATTCACAACGACAACCAACGTTCAAGCATGCCAGATCTGCAATTCTTCGACACACAAATTATTTGCGTGTCCTACATTTGGGAACATGACCATCGATGAACGATGGGCAGCGACTACGGCAGCAAATCTATGCTCGAATTGTTTACTAGCAGGTCACACTCTTGACAAATGCATACAGGGTCGGTGTCGCATTTGTGGTAAGAGACACAATACCAGATTGCATAGAGAACAGAGACCGACGATTCCTGACAAAGAAACATGATTAGTCTCCGAAAACGCGAACCGGCTCTTGTCTAACAATCACTCGTTTTTGTCGAACAAAACAACAAACGGTCTATTAACAACCGCGATCATTCACGTTTTGGATCGCGATCGAAACCTGATTCCGTGTCGCACGTTGGTTGACACCTGTTCCAACGCGAATCTTATCACAGATGAGCTAGCGAACCGGTTACAACTACCAACTACTCGACAAACCGCCGTCATCGAAGCGTTGAACCAACTCAACACGACTACTAGCAATCTCATGACCGCCACGATAAAATCGAGATTGACAAATTATCAGAGGACGTTAACATTTTGCATCATCCCACGCATAGCAGAAACATTACCCGATAATCAGATCGACAGAACAGACATTCGTATACCGACTAATCTCCGTCTAGCCGATCCCGAATTCCATCGTCCGGGAAAAATCGATATGCTACTCGGCACTGGGCCTACATTATCCTGTCTTAGTATCGGACAAATCAATTTGTCAAATCGAAACAACGTTGATCTCATACTCCAAAAAACTCAGTTCGGATGGATTATAGGAGGCGATCTCCTTTCAGCGTCGCGATCGAGCCGCAAGACATTTACCCAAAACGTACAGTTCGATTTAGGGAAGTTCTGGGAAATAGAAGAAGGAACTATCGAGCGAGTTCGGTCAATCGAGGATCAAGCCTGCGAGAATCATTTCGCGGCCACCGTAACGCGCGATGATTCCGGTCGGTATATGGTAGCGTTACCTTTCAACGAAAAGCAAACCCAACTCGGGGAGTCTCGTTCACGCGCTCTGAATCGGTTCTTAGCCCTCGAACGAAAACTGGAACGCGATCCAGAATTTAAAAAAAAAAAATACACAGAAGTAATAGACGAATACCGCGTCCTCGGACACATGAAGCAAGTCACAACCATTCAAACGCCCGGATTTTATCTGCCGCATCATGCCGTCTTCAAACCAACGAGCTCAACCACAAAAATCCGCATAGTTTTCGACGGTTCCGCTAAGACAAATACGAACATATCCTTAAATGATACACTCCGAATCGGTCCCACTCTACAAGATGATATTTTTTCACTCTTATTAAGATTCAGAATGCACGCATACGTGATAACGGCCGATATCGAGAAAATGTATCGCCAATTTCTAGTTCGACCCGAAGACCGCGCTTTTCAAAGAATACTATGGCGAGACCCGAACGAGGACATCAAAACCTACGAATTGACAACCGTTACGTTCGGACTCGCTCCAGCACCATATCTAGCCATCCGATGTTTACATCAATTAGCAAACGACGAAGAACGCGATTTCCCGGAAGCCGCAGCACGTATCAAACAAGATTTATATGTCGACGATCTATTGACCGGTACCGATTCAATCACAGAAGCGCGATCATTACAACGCCAAATCACGTGTCGCACCCCTCAGTCAAATAACCCTAGCTCGTTTAGAGTTGTGCGGCGCCGCCTTGCTAGCCACGCTATCGCAAACCGTGCGGAGTGCGTTGACTCACAACATCGATAAATCAGTATTCTGGACCGATTCGACGATAGTTTTAAGTTGGTTGCGCAAGCAACCTTCTACCTTGAAGACATTCGTCGCGAATCGCGTGGCCAAAATCCAACGAAAAACAGAAATACAGTCGTGGCGATATGTACGTTCCGCAGACAACCCAGCTGATCTCATTTCGCGAGGAATGACCACAGCAGAATTTAACAACAATCGTCTCTGGCGGTATGGTCCCGAATGGCTTGCTCAGGAACAAGCGAAGTGGCCATCCGCAAGATTCACCATATGCGATGAGCTACCGGAAGTACGAACGGTTACATGTTTGGTCGGGTCGATAATCCAAACCGACGAAATCCTTCAGCGATACTCGTGTATTCAAAAACTCAGGCGAATCGTCGCTTATTGTTTACGTTTCCGAACGAGTCGTCGGACTATCGGGCCATTGTCCATTGAAGAGATACAGCACGCGAACAGACAAATCATAAAATTACTTCAATCCGTCACTTTCGCTCGTGATATACATGATTTGAAAACTGGTCATCTATCTAACACGAGCAAATTACAACCGCTAACTCCATTCCTCGACGAACAGGGAATATTGCGCGTAGGAGGTCGACTGCAAAATTCCACGCTACCGTTCGAACAACGGCATCCGATACTTCTACCTCGAAGTCATCACATTACTAAACTCATAATTCGCGATTCACATCAACGGAATCATCATGCTGGAATCACTGCGACTTTATACGACGTGCGATTATCATACTGGCCAATCGACGGAAAGAACACTACGCGCCAAATAGTGCGACATTGTATTAGATGTTTCCGTATAAAACCTCCCACAGTTGAATATATCATGGGTAATTTACCTGCTGCCCGTGTCACCGAAGGACGCCCATTCGTTAATAGTGGAATTGATTATTGCGGTCCATTCTACATAAAGGAGCGGTAATTTCGAAACAGAGTTCGAGTCAAAATATATGTAGCCGTCTTCGTCTGCTTCGCGACGAAGGCCGTTCATTTGGAAATAGTCGGCGATCTCACCACAGAAGCCTTTATGGCAGCGCTTAAAAGATTTATTGCACGAAGAGGTATTTGCAAAAACCTATATTCGGACAACGGCACAAATTTTGTCGGTGCCAACCACGAGCTGATGGAACTTCAGCAAACATTGTCAAAAGACGAGAAGTTCAAACCACTTCCTCAACTCCAAGGCAATATCGTGGCACTTTATGCCTGCGTTATCCCCACATTTTGGCGGGTTGTGGGAAGCAGCCGTAAAATCATTCAAGCATCACGTCAAGCGAGTCGTCGGCGAGGAATTGTTCACGTATGAACAATTCAATACGTTCGTTATCGAGGTCGAAGCTATTTTAAATTCGCGTCCTCTGACTCCACTCTCGTCAGACCCGAACGATATTTCCGCTTTAACACCTGGCCATTTCCTGATCGGTGATTCCTTAACGTGTATTACCGAGACTGATTTCAGCGAAACGCCGTCAAATCGCTTGTCCACCTGGCAACATATACAGAAGGTGCACCCAGGAACAGACGGCGTCACGCGTGCTGTGACCGTTCGTACCATCAACGGCACGTACAAACGAAATGTCAAGAGATTAGCACCTCTTCCCATAACTGATAGTGCACGACCAATCGGTGCCGCTATCTCAACGTAGTCATGTGAGTCCATCTTATCTTCATATCATATTACATTTGATCGATCGAATCGATCAACGAGGGGGAGCATGTTCCGTCTCAAGAATCGTTGTCCCTCGCAAATATTCGATTTCTAACGAACGATTTATTAACGGGTCTTCCCTCGAAAATACATTACGATCGAGCCCCCCTTTACAATGTTTTTCCTTATAACAGCGACACGACGATGCAAGATCGGTATTTGTTTTTAGCAATCGCTCGTCCCCCCAAACATCAGAGACACGGAGAGTCGATTCTCGAATGTTCTGCAACATTGTCGTGCCCAGGAAACCGTTAGAGATTAAATAATTTGATATACCGTAACTGACCAAAAACAGTCAGCATTCGCTTCAGGTATTGCAACCTTCGGAACAACCCAATCGCGATATGGGTCGATTGTATGCACAGTCATAAAATATCTACAGTCTAAAGTCTAAGGAGTCCTCGCGTTCGTTAATCTCGGTCAAGTATCCACGTTCACCCTCGACCATCTTGTTTCAAGGATGCGCGCTAGCTCGTAAATCTACGGTAAAGGGACACCATTAATTTCTTACAACATGCTTCCAAGGGTGCATCGGCCGACCCATACACAATTCTTAATATCGAAGATTTGTGTACGTATATTTCGGACAGTAAACAATTCGCATGTATACGGTTCATCTGCACTGCTGCTCTCGTAAACCAAGAGATGGCATTGCCCTCGCAGGCCCGTCACATGGAAATGCTGCATGTTCATAAACAATCGAAAACCTCTCGTTCTCCAACTCGGGCATACTCCTACTCTTCTTTCCAATCGACCAATCGAAAGAAAGTGTAAAGAGTGATCGATGTCCTGATTGGAAGCGAAAGATCGACAGCACCAACCAGGTTGCTTACCATTAGAACAAAAGACGATTCATTTTTTTCCCTACTCCAAAGCCAACCTCTCATCCACGAGGCGCTTCTCAAAAAACTCGTGTTGTATGGAAGTCGAGTTCACTCTCAGTTCGTTACGATCCTTCGAACGAGTGACACTAACCACCCAACCGAGCGTTACACTTCTTGCTACCGATATCGTGCAAGCGAAGTAATACAGATCAACACGGTTTGATCTACACGCGTACGAGCGTTACACTTCTTGCTACCGATATCGTGCAAGCGAAGTAATACAGATCAACACGGTTTGATCTGCGCGCGTATAAGGCAAGACTTGTCGGCACAGCCTTACTGACGAGTCCTCCGGCAAGTCTAGGACGAAACGCAATTCTTTCATTTTTTACATTTCCTTCATTCCATCCAATCCGATCCGATAAATTGAAATAGTTGTCCAAAGTTAATTCGGCGGACAACCAAACGATAGACTCGCGGACACGACGGTCGCGACAAAACACTATGTCATAAGAACGCAGAGTATTTGAATCTCGGATAACGCAATAACTCGTCCGCCCGAACTTGTTCGATTCTTTTCCTACCCGCCCGACGAATTCGAAGTCGAATCGACGGACGCCGGACTCTCTGCGACCCGACCCGACTTGAACCCGAACATCGAGCTGCCCGCATATCCCTAAATTATTTATAATTATAAATATATTATATTAAATGACCTATTATAATAACCTATATTAGGTAATTATGATCACACTTTAAATAAGTAAATATGGCTCAAATTGTGCCGTATTTAGGCTCATTTTAATTAGAAGAATCTCACAAATACGTTGGTAATTCCGTAAAAAAAGATTGAAAAATAAAAAACTTTCCTATGTGCATTGATGTAATCGGTACGCAGCCTTTTGAACTGTGTCGGCTCCCTCGTACCTCAGTCCCTCTTTGTCGTTTACGCGCTGTCGTAAAAAAAGTTCTGGTACATATGTTGATAGTCTAAAAATATGATCAATGCTATTTTTCAATTTCTCTAAAAAACCTGCATTTGTCGAATTTTTGCGTGTTTTTCACTTTGTGTGTAATTAACATTTTGAACCAAAAAATCGGGAAAAAATCTCAAATATCAATTTCAATTAAATGCAATTATATGATTAAATTAATGCAAGTAAATGGGGAAAATTGACCGAAAATTGAATGGCACAACGGCTGTTTAAATAATTCGAAGGACTACCTCGTCCGGCTAGGCCCTTCATTCCAAATTGTAATATTCCAATATTCCAATATCATTTTCAATATTTCAAATACTATTTAAAACTATTAATGAGTTTTAACAACAAAATATTTTAAATAGAAAACTAAATTTTGACAAATAAGATAAGATTATAGCAAGCTTGCTATAAATGTCGAAAACTCGAGTCTGGCCAGATATGAGACATTCAATTTTCAGGGAACACTATTCTATGATGACGAACGGAGAAAAGGGAAGTGAAGCTCGAGGGCTTCGGTCGCCGTGGAATGGAGTGAAACATTGTAACATGATACGGGTCGGGTCGGGTATATCGGTGTGAGACTACTAAATCAAACAACAAAGCTTAATTATTTATCATTACTTTTTTATAGGATTTTCCTTAACATATTTGGTGAATTTTGTTTCTTTTTATGAAAATGATACCAAAATTATATAATTCCGATGATATTTGCTTATGCAATGAGCGACGCAAGTTTCGGACACAAAGAAGGACAGCGTCGGGAAAAAAAGAGACTCGGAGAGTCCTTATTCTTTTAAGATTTCGACTTCGACTTCGTCTGCTAGCTCTTCGCCTCGTCGCACAATGTACTCATAAATGAATCATGTTTCAGGAAGTGCTACAGTTCAGAATGAAATAAAATAATGTTACACGCACTTTTTATACAGGGTGTCTCAAAATTAGGTCTGGAGCCGGAAATGGGAGGTTCCTGAGGTCATTTCAAGCGACATTTTCCTTTGAAAAAATGTCGTCCGCGGCTTCGTTAACGAGTTATTAACGAAAAACACGGACCAATCAGAGCGCGAGCTAGACGCGTGCAGCCCGGCGCGGCGGCAGCCGAGTGTCGGTGGCACGCCGCGATGTCGCAACGAACAAAAGTTTCTCGATGATGTGAATCCCCGCCAATTTAGATAAGCTTTGGATATGTTGTCAATACCATAATTCTGAACAACATTTCCCTTTACAGTTTCTGTCGATCGGCTTTAGTTTACGATATTATTGTAAAAATTTGTAATTGTAAATCGATCGATGTACTATTTCCTAACCGATTTCGATAAGCTTTATTTCAAAGGAAAAAGATATTTAAAACATCGAATTTATAACATATTTCAAAGTCATCGAAATCGGTGAGGACCCACATCATCGGCAACTTTACCCGAACGATAGAAGAAGCACAAACTTATTGAATTAAAAACTCACTTATTCAGCCGTAAATCCATTTGACTACCACATACAACCACCACACTTTCACATAATTGTTGAACTCGTAGCACACTTTTATAACTCGTATCGATATCGAACGAAATTACTTACTCCGACGCGGAAACAGATCGATGCTCTTCGCGATGCCGCGCGAAACTGTGCTCTCCCAGCGTATAATGTATTCGATGAAGGCGTCGTTTCGAATCATATGATTCTCGAAAACACCGATTCTTGACGAACGAACGATGCCATGGACGAGATATCTCGTGTATCCTTATGCACACACCGCTAGATCACGTATACGTACGCGAGGACTGCAGGGGTCCGGGATTAGACTTCTGATTTCTCAATAATGCAAAGACGGGGTTTTTTAGTAGTCAAAATCGCTAGACGAAGGTCAATCCAGGATGCGATCATTCTCAAAAGTCCTATTTTTACGATTACGAGCAATGGTTTTGCAATATTCGGCTGCATGTTGTCTGTGCACTGCATGTGTCTACCTCATTTCTATCGAAAGTTCTTTGATTTTGTCTCCGATTTGGACGAAAAGTCCCACTGTGCGGCGTTATAGCCTCTTCGACGGACAACATGCAGCCGAATATTGCAAAACCATTGCTCGTAATCGTAAAAATAGGACTTTTGAGAATGATCGCATCCTAGATTGATCTTTCGTCTAGCGATTTTGACTACTAAAAAACCCCGTCTTTGCATTATTGAGAAATCAGAAGTCTAATCCCGGACCCTCGCGTACGTATACGTGGTCTAGCGGTGTGTGCACTCACCCACAGTCACGCGTTCCGTACTAGACGACTCCCCTAAGGATTTTCGTAATTTCCAGTGTCAAAAATCAATTTTGCGCCGCCTTAGAAAAGATTGTATTGTATTTAAGTTCGTGTGTATTCACATAAATTAAATGGAAATTATTTCATACTTTCTAATTTTTTCGAAGTCGGTTTAATTTTCTTTTATAAAATTTTTAATCAGTCCTTTTCACGGCCGCACGGGAACTACAATCGACGAGATATCTCGTTTCCGCGATGTCGAAGAAACGATGCTGTGTAATAAGGATACACGAGATATCTCGTCCATGGCATCGTTCGTTCGTCAAGAATCGGTGTTTTCGAGAATCATATGATTCTCGAAAAATCAATGCCATATGGTTCTCGAAAAATAAATATCTCCTTGGGAACGATTTCATTTGTTTTAAACGACGCCTTCATCGAATACATTGTACGCTGGGAGAGCACAGTTTCGCGCGGCATCGCGAAGAGCATCGATCTGTTTCCGCGTCGGAGTAAGTAATTTCGTTCGATATCGATACGAGTTATAAAAGTGTGCTACGAGTTCAACAATTATGTGAAAGTGTGGTGGTTGTATGTGGTAGTCAAATGGATTTACGGCTGAATGAGTGAGTTTTTAATTCAATAAGTTTGTGCTTCTTCTATCGTTCGGGTAAAGTTGCCGATGATGTGGGTCCTCACCGATTTCGATGACTTTGAAATATGTTATAAATTCGATGTTTTAAATATCTTTTTGCTTTGAAATAAAGCTCATCGAAATCTGCGAGGAGATAGTATGATCATCGATCGATTTACAATTACAAATTTTTACAATAATATCGTAAACTAAAGCCGACCGACAAAAACCGTAAAGGGAAATGTTGTTCAGAATCATGGTATTGACAACATATCCAAAGCTTATCGAAATTGGCAAGGATTCACATCATCGAGAAACTTTTGTTCGTTGCGACATCGCGGCGTGCCACCGACACTCGGCTGCCGGCGCGCCGGGCTGCACGCGTCTAGCTCGCGCTCCGATTGGTCCGTGTTTTTCGTTACTAACTCGTTAACGAAGCCGCGGACGACATTTTTTCAAAGGAAAATGTCGCTTGAAATGACCTCAGGAACCTCCCATTTTCGGCTCCAGACCTAATTTTGAGACACCCTGTATAGCGTCATATATGGTGCAAGAAATATTCGTATAGAGTCAAATAGAATTATTTTTTTAGATATCTTCGTACGAAATACTGCCTCTAAATAACATTGTATGGATAGGAGTCGTCGAAAATTAGTTTAATTAGTTAATACTTTTATCTTGTTACTACCTCTACTTTAACAATTGCAGTCAATAATGCAATAATCACATTTCAATTTCTTTATATTCTAAATTCAGTCCATTCGCGACACAAATACACTTGTAATACGAAATTCTATAGCAAGAATATATTTGTCTTCCTTGATAATGAACTCAAATTAATTAAACCCATAATTATCGTCCAATATCCTAACCAAGTAATTGAACGTCCTCACACGATACAATCTTACCGCTCGGATTGTATCAATTAAATTATACTAGTTACGAGGCTTACTAATTATCCTAGCAATTCCCTGATTAAGCATCATGTTCTTTCGCGACATTCCAATTGTCCAAACAGAGATTTATTCAACCTAGCGGCTCCCCAGTTTCGCATTGGGTTCGTCCGCATCCTAACAGCTCCCTGATTTCGCATCAGGTTCGTCTGTGCTATTATACAACCTCCTAGCAGCTCCCCGGTTTTGCATCGGGTTCGTCTGCGTTTGACTCCATTCCTAGAGGCTCCCTGACTTCGCGTCAGGTTCGTCCTCGCTGTCAATAATCCTAGCGGCTCCCCAATTTCGCATTGGGTTCGTCCGCGTTCCTTAACTAACAAATTTATGTCATATTCCTAGGGTAATAACCCTTCGCCGGCCACTCGTACTGCTCGCGGCCCTGGCTCGTAACAGAACTGGTGACAGCGGTGGGATTGTTCAATTATTTTAAGATCACTTTAATTTTGGGTTTACTACGTTAAATTACTCGTAGCTGAGTATTGAGTATATTACTAGTTTTCCTAGTTACGTCTCAATATTATTAGCAATATACTAGTTTTCGCTAGTCACGCTTTTATACCAATAATATACTAGTTTTCCTAGTTAAAAGGTTTCGATAATATACTAGTTTTCTCTAGTTACATCCTTTAAAAATGCCGAATTCAGCTACAAATACTTCTTCCGTTGACATAATGAACTTGACGGTTTCACTTGCAAATTCTATGTCGCTGTTGACGCAAAAGACATGCTTACAGAATATTACTTCGACAATTCCGACCTTTAACGGGGAACACCCTTCGCTGATTCGTTTCGCGCAAACTTTAGAGGACGAGTTAACTTTGATTCCGGAGGGTACGGAAACCGAGTATCTGGCAATTGTTCTTACTAAGCTCGTCGGGCCAGCACGTAGATGCACATTAGAGCACAAGTTTACTACCGTAAAAGCGTTAATTCAACATTTGAAGAAACGGTTCGCTCCCGGCAAGAGCCTATCATATTATGAAGTGGAAATCGCGAAACTACACATTCGCGAAGGAGAGACCCTACGACAATACATCGATAGGACAAGCCACTTGGTCTACTGCACGCGCGGAGCCATGAGGGAAAAATACGAGGCACATGCTGATTCATTTATCAAATTGATGGAAAAGGACGTCATTGAAAACTTTATCGATGGATTACCGGATCGGATTTCCCTGAAGGTGTCGGTTATCTTGAAGGATATAAAAAATCTGGAGGATGCTTACGACGCCGTGCTACAGATAGATAAAAGATTAAGGAATCGACGACAGTCGCCTCGGAGTGAATCACCATCAAGGTGGTCCCGCCGAGATTCATATGACCAGAACTCTCGCGACCGCGATCGTGAAGTGTCATATCCCTTATCTCCAAGCAAATATGACCGACACAGGGATCGACGCACGAGACCATCTGGTTTTGAGGAGGAAAGAGAAGGACGAGCGTCTGCCTGGACCTTGCGTCACAGGAGCCCCTCCGGTTCGCCCTCCAACCGTTCGGATTCGTCAATTGTGAGAGACGGAGAGAAACGGTATACAATTTTTAAAAATTCCGATAAGAATCGCATGTCAAAATCGTAGTGTTGGCATTGCGGAACATCCGGACACGATAGAAAATTCTGCAAGAATCGACTGCGTAGTCCGCGATTCCAAAGAGATTCTCGTGATTCGTCCGTGGAATCGAATAAATCTTTAAACTTCGATCGCGCTCACCGTACAGGCGACACGATGAGCGAAAACAAAGAAGTTCGCCAAAGAACTGTCCGCTTCGAGGAAAAACCCTCATCAAGGAAGCTCCAGCACCACGAATCAAAATCAAAATCCCAGAACTGGAATCAGGCACGGGAGAATTTCTAATTGATGGTGGAGCATCCGTAAATTTAGTAGTTCTTGACGTTTTAGGACAAGGAGCAGAAATTGTTTCACGCGAAGAAATTGAAATAACTGGTCTTACTACAAATCCAATTCGCACTCTAGGAACTACGATACTTCACATACACGAAGCTCCTGCGTTTTTCTACGTAGTGAAGCGCCTTGCAATAGAAGCAGATGGACTTATAGGAAGCCCATTTTTAAAACAGGAAGAAGCAGAAATTTCTTATTACCATGGGACACTGGTATTAAAAAATAAGCCCATCAGGCCTATTCGATTTTCAAATTACCAGCAGGACTCAGATGTACGGACCAAACATCTCATCGATGCCCGAACATCTCAACAGATTGCCATAAGAATAGCTAATCTAAGGATAAAAGAAGGCTATTTACCACGCATAAAAACACACAAACAACTCTACATATTAGAAGCCGCCGTCCTGAACGACGGAGGAAAATGTCATGTTATGGCAACCAACACTAGCGAGGAAGCCATAGACGTAGAAATAGAGCCACAAATCGTGGAACCTTACGACATTTTAAGCACATCAGATGAAGATATTTATTCAGAGGTACGTCAACATTGTAATTTCAAAACTAGAGAAGATAGGATACAGGGAATATCCGAAACGCTAAATTTGAGTCACCTGAACAAAGAAGAACGGTGTAGCATCACCGCATTGATAAAGGAATTTCCCGATCGATTTTATCTCCCCGGAGATAAATTAGGGAAGGCATCTGATTTCAAGCACTCCTTATATACAACTGATGAGATTCCGATTAACACGAGACAGTATCGCTACCCTCCTGTACACCAAGAGGAAATAAAAACGCAAATCCGATGGTATTATTACTCCGTCGAAATCTCCGTACAATTCACCCTTGTGGATTGTACCCAAAAAACCAGATGCGCAAGGAAACAAACGTTGGCGCATGGTAATAGATTTTCGTGCGCTTAACGAGAAGACCATTTCCGATAAATATCCACTGCCTCAAATTACGGAAATATTGGATCGTCTCGGTGGAGCCAAATACTTCTCCGTTTTCGATCTCGTCAGTGGGTTTCACCAAATAGAAATGGATCCGAAAGACAGACAGAAGACAGCTTTCACCACCCCTAATGGACATTATGAATTTTCACGAATGCCGTTTGGTTTGAAAAATGCACCACCTACTTTTCAACGCCTCATGGATCAGGTATTAACTGGACTCCAGGGAACGGACGTTTTCATTTACCTGGATGATATCGTGGTTTACGCTGCGTTATTACACGAACACAACATTAAAGTCAGGAAATTATTAAACCGTTTGCGAGAACATGGTTTAACTCTTCAGACAAATAAATGCGAATTCTTACGAAAAGAAGTTGCATACCTTGGACATATTATTTCAAGACAGGGAGTAAGACCTGATCCCCGAAAATTAAAGGCTGTCAAGGATTTCCCAACGCCTACCTCACAGAAAAATATACAACAGTTTTTGGGTTTAGTAGGATATTACCGAAGATTCGTACCAGATTTCACTACAAAAGCAAAGTCTTTAATTGACCTTTTAGGAAAGGGCAAAACATTCAAATGGACTGAAGAACAGGAAAACAGTTTCAAGCAGTTACGTGAAGAACTCTGTCGAGAGCCTATTTTACAATATCCAGATTTCAGCAAACCATTCGTCATTACAACAGACGCCTCCGAATATGCCGTTGGAGCCGTGCTTAGTCAAGGCGAAATAGGAAATGATCTGCCGATCGCTTATGCATCGCGCAGCCTCAACAAAGCAGAGAGAAATTATTCAGACACGGAAAAAGAATGTTTAGCAATGGTATACGCCGTCATATATTTCCGACCATATGTGTATGGAACAAAATTCACATTGGTTACAGATTATCGACCATTAGTTTGGCTACATTCTGTGAAAGATCCGACATCAAGACTCATGAAATGGAAGCTCCGACTATTAGAATATGATTATCAGGTCGTCCATAAATCTGGAAAAACAAATAAGAATGCTGATGCATTGTCACGTAACCCTACTTCCATCTGTTTACCACTCACCCCGAGGGAACTCAAAGACCCCGATTTTAAAATCCAAATACCGAAAACAGCTGTCGACGCTGGTTCAATAGGACAACGCGTCAGACAACTACATCGGGACCGAGAAAAACGGCCGAAATATCAACAATCAAGCAGCAGTTCAGATGAGACGGAACAACCCGCCCTGGGGAAAGTTCAACACTCGTCAATAATCAACATAAACAGAACTCTTCCGAGTTTATCTAGAGAGATAGTGATGCCAGATGAGGACCAGGACAATGTACATCATTTTTTACCCGCAGCAAACTCCACTGAAATTTTTTCTACGGATAGGAATACGAGCTTATCTGGTGATTTGATTTCGTTTGAGGAACCACTGGAAAACACCGTTATAGAGAATAGGAACAATTTACTGGAGGATGTACCCAACATACCGGAGGTACCATTTCCTGAAATAGGTGGAATTTTGCAACCCAACGTAATTCGATTTCCAAACAATATAATACGCGAAGCAAGGGCGCGGCAACTGCCTGATCGCACAGCCGACCCTTACCCATTCTTTGACGCCGATACCGATGGTTCTTCTACCGAAACTGTCCTGGAAGCGCCGCCGGAGCCGAAACAGAGGATTAGCATTTCTTCAAACACCCTTACCGTAAGGGAAGATCATTATGTACATTTCATATCAGCTGATCGCAACCTAATAACCCCCGTAGGAAAACTGTTACTGGACACGGGATTGATAAATAAGCAGGAACTTTTAGCTGCACGACCGAGAAAGGGACAGGTCATAATTTCAAACAATGGGTTATTTAAAACCTTCAGCATTGTAATTTCCGATAACTTCTATGATAAACCAAAAAGATTGGATATAATTAATGGATTGAAAACTCTTCAATCTGCTTTAGAACAAAACAGGAGCAAATCTTTTCGAATATCCGCCACCGGAGATCATCATAAATCATCGCCTGATGAATTTTTCAAAGCATTAACAGAAGTCTTTACAGATTCAACTTATCAAATTACAATATGTAACTGTGTTATTACTACACCTTCCGTAGAAGACAGGCAAGAAATCATCCATGAAGCACATGATAGCCTAATAGGAGGGCATAAAGGAGTTACAAAAACCTACAATCGCATTCGATCAAGATTTCATTGGCCGCACATGCGTAACGAAATTCAGGATTACATTAGAAAATGTAAAAGTTGTCAGGAACAAAAATTAGTCAGAACGAAAACTCGACAACCTATGTTGATCACCGACACACCGTTGGACGCATTTGAAAAAATTTCATTAGATACCGTTGGACCATTACCAATTACACCTGGAGGGAACCGATACATTCTCACCATGCAGGACAATCTAACCAAATATTGTATTGCAGTAGCGATACCTAACATCCGAGCCACCACCATCGCAGATGCTTTTGCACGGCATTTTATTGCAATATATGGGACACCTCGAGCCATACTAACGGATAAGGGAACCAGCTTTATTGGAACTCTTATGACAAATCTTTCAGAAATATTCAAGATTAAACAAATCACCACCTCCGGATACCGACCACAAACTAATGGATCATTGGAGCGAAGCCATATTGTTCTTACAGAATACCTCAAACACTATATGGAGAACTACGAGGATTGGGATTTATTAATTCCGTTTGCAATGTTTTCTTATAACACGTCTGTTCATGAAGCTACCAACTTCACACCATATGAATTAATTTTTGGTAAACAGGCTCGAGAGCCAACCTCATTTCCAACCGGTACACATTTGAAAACATACGGAGACTATTTATCAGAACTGATAACAAATGTAGTCCGAATCCGTAATATAGCAGCAGATAATTTGAATAATGCGAAAATTCGCTCTAAAGGTTATTATGATTGAATGATAATAATTATTTTTCTCGGCGCAACGGTTCGATCAATTTCTACACTAAATAAATAAATATAGCTAATAGTTGCGCCGAGAAAAATAATTATTATCATTCTTTCAAATAATGCGATCACGAAAAATACCTCCTTTATGTTATTATGATTCTCGAGCAAAATCAGCCACATTCAATGTGGGAGAGTTCGTTTACGTACTCTTAGAACCTCGTACTAGTAAATTCGACCCTCACTATATCGGACCGTACAAGATAATAGACGTGACGGATTTGAATAACGTAGTATTGCAGACACATAATAAAATAATTACTAAACACCAAGATAAACTAAAACATGCTCATTTTGCATCAACAGCCGAAGACGAGAATGATTCTTTTTTATCTGCTCCTGCTGCCGCTGACAACGAGCCAACCCCACAAGGAAAATGATTCAACAATAGAAAAAGTACAGGAGGAAACCGGATTATTTTTCGAGAAGCTGTCGGACCTGAGAACCTATCAAACCCAGTGGCGCCTGGTAACTTCGCTCGATGTTAACAAATATCTTCAACACGCACCACCGGTACAACAACTTATTTCAATGCTCAATCAACTTTGCAAAAGACACGAGGCAACAAAATGTCTCAATGAAGGCCTGGGACCCCGACTGATCAAGAAAGAAGAAAACACACGTTATTATCGGAATTTAATTCGATCCACCATAGGTGACCACCCATACTTAAAGGTAAAATCGCCTCGACGTAGTGCACCGTTTGGATTCATGGGTACGGTCAGCAATATTTTATTTGGAACTTTAACTCAAGAGGATGCAGATTATTACAATCAGGAATTAAACAAAATATACAAGAATCAACAGGAGATCACAGAAGTAATAGCAAGACAAACCCATATCATCAAGGGTGAGTTCTCGACAGTACATACAAGGTTGTTAAATTTAACCAAAGGAATGTCTGAGCTTATGAAAGCAGTTTCCGAACATTCTCAACAATTACATGAAACCCAGTCAGAAATAGACAAGCTACGTTTCGAGGGTGGTATAAGGGAAGCACTATTTGAAATTGAAAAGGGTCTAGACGATTATAGTACTAATTTAATATTGTTAATAGATGCAATACTTTTAGCAAAACAAGGGATCCTCCATCCGGCGATTTTCTCGCCCCAACAATTATTGAATTCAGCTTTAAAAATTAGGCAAACCTCTTCCCATGAATTCTAAGCTGAACATATTACTAAGCTGGATTACTAAGCTGAACATAATTTTCACTGGAGGCAGGATAGTTTTTGAGCTTATACCACTATTAGATCACCAGGTATTTAGTTTTTACAAAATCTATCCCTGTCCGTCCGCCCAAAGTCTTGGATCGAAAACAGTGACATCGTACATCCAACCACGATTCACGTACATCGCAGTATCATCTGATGAACAACAGTATTTCCTACCTACCGAGGATTATCTAAGGACTTTCCGTCATCATCATAAACAGCTATTGGGACCAGTTACACTACCTGTGTACCAAACGAATCAGCATGCCACCTGTGAAACCACTCTACTGTTCGAGACTACTTCTAGTCCTACTTCAGACCTTCGAGACTGTTCGGACGTTCGTTCCTTTTGAATCAAAGTTTAACCGCGTACAGATTCCGCGAGTTCGGTGTAAAATCTGTTGGGCGGTGACAAGGTTGCTCCGAGTCCCCCGCATAGCCAGTGCGTCAACACCGTGCATCTTAGCTTAGGAGTTTCGGATTGGACGGGATAAGAACACTCTTCGATGAGGAACGAGCACACTTTATTCCCGTCTTGCGGGTAGTCCCAACAAAACTTTATACACGAAACTATGTACAGATCTCTAGCCAAATTGTACGGTTGACTAGAGCGAAATAAAGAACTGAACAAAGTAATTGTCGTGGTTTACAGAATGAATTCCAGCAGCGTAGCTTGGAATGTAGATGGACTTTGAATCGAACTAGCCGAGAAAACCGGGTGCAACGACGCGCGACGTTTTCGTAGCGATGCTAATTCACGATTGATTTAGATCGACCAGCAGCGAGAAGTTCTCTCTCACCGTTGGAACGATGACCTTGCGATTACGAATCGCTGGGCCAATAGAGACTCTATTAGCTCCGTCGATAATCGATCCGACGGCGATAGCCTATAGCGCGGTGCGCTGCTAATCGATCATCGATCCTCGCGATGTCGCAAGGATCAGCCAATACGCGGGCTGCGTGGTGGATTGTGCGTCACGATCCTACGACACGCGTGGCCAATCCCAAACATTCCGCCCGTCTCGTCATTCATTGACGAAATTGAGAAGGATGAATGGGTCGGAAACGCGCGGCGTAGTAACCGAAGCTATAAACAATGAGACGCGAGTGAATAAGTGGAAAATGTACAGTGATGAGTATTGACGAGATGAGTACAATTCATATGAAGTTGGACAATAAGGTGAGTGAAAACTACTCTACTTCACTGAGCGACGAATGTAAAGTAGTGTGTGAACCGATTAGTGAAATGCTTAACCTACAATTAAGCAGTGTGTTCGAAATTTCGCAGGTGCGAATCGGGAGCACCACGTGATAAGCCTGCCTCGGGGACCTCTCCAGCATGCGTCTCAGCATCGTCGGTGTCAGCAGAGGCTTAATTTGTGAACCGGACGAAGAAATTGAGACTTGGCAGTGCGGGCTGTAGCGACTCGAAGGAAGCGTCTGGTCCCGGGTGCACGAGTATCACGCGAACGAGAGGCCATTGAGTAGGCGGAAGAATTAATAACTTTCGATAAGACAGAGGACTCCGGCTTTGATTCGTGTCTTGTACTTGTGCCGTTTGCCTCGAGTTTGACGAGAGTTAAGTGCTCCCGAGACCAGAGCTTCCAAAAATGTTGTATCTGCTGGATTGATTGCCACCGAGATAAACGAGATGATGGAAGGTCCTCGAGGCTGGGCTCGGGGCTAGCAGTGAGCGGTTCCCCGATCAAGTGGTGCCCAGGCGTTAGAGTTACTGGATCCTCGGAGTCGTCTGTGAACGTGAGTACAAGTTTAAAGAGACAGCAAGCTTCGATACCAGTCAGGAGCGTGGCCAGCTCCTCGAAGTACCGTAACTGCTCTTCTATGATCCTGCGTAGGTGGTGCTTGGCGGCGTTGACTGCAGCTTTACAGATTTCTCCAAAGAGTTAAGAGGAAGGTGCGTAGGTGCAGCATAATAGGTTCCAGATCTGCAAGAGAAGACGTGATTAGCGCTAACTGGAGATTTTTCGATTTTAGGTTGGGCAGTTTGCCCTTTCCAGAGTAAACTAACGGTGCCACGAACGATACAGGATTTTACCAACTGACGACCGCGGAGGATCCTGCACTCCTGGTGTTCAACAGAATTCAACAGAATTCGTAGGTTTCCTTCGGACAGGATTTATGATGCGAACGTACCTAAATATCCTCCTCAAGGATTAAACAAACTAGGGTCATTCGGCGACCAGTCAAGGCATCTGTTTAACGTTCAGTTTTTATACACCCTCGAAATTACAACGTGTCATAAATTTAGTCCCTCCGAAGGACCGTCCGCGACCGTTACGCAGGGTGTCGAATTACCTGGAACCGTCGGGTCGTCGACCGAGTAAGATCTCGCCCCACTCCTCCTTCCTAGGGCCTCATTCAGAGCTACGGGAAGGAGGTCCTAGGAGTCAAAGTGTGTACTCATTGGGAAATGCAACTTTCTGCAGGAACCAATCAGTGCATCTTATTTCATATTCGAGAATCCAACGAGCATCGCGCCAGGACTGGAAGATGAAATCGCTCAGTTGAGTTTTACGCTCTAACGCCGTGACATTCTCCAGTCCTCGGGTAGACAAGTACAACGCACGAGCCGTTGTCTTGTCAATCGTTCATTACATGTGCAAAGTTAGCATCACGGTAGTTCGTCGTCCAGTGATCAGGACACCCGACAAACCGGGATCGCGTCGGTCGAAATCCCTCGCGAACCGGATCAAATCAATCGAGATCCCTCGCGTGCGTTCAATCACAAACGCGAATCCTCATACCATCATCTGCGCGCGTATAAGGCAGGACCTGCTAGATCAGCCTTACTGACGAGTCCACTAGCAGGTCCGGGACGAAACGCTTCCATTAACGTATTCATGCGATATCAATTCATGCGAATCAATAATTGTCTTTTGCGATCATTATATATTTTGAACTAGCTGCTCAATATTAACTTGGCGGGCAGTGATCCGAAACATACGCGAACCCACAGTTCCGCGGCAAAACACCTGGCGTGGCGTTGCCAGGGGAGGTTGTGTCCCCCCATGCAGGCGTCGGTTGTGGGCAGCTTCGACCCACAACTTAGCTAGAGGGGATACGTACAACAGAGATGTTCCGCCGAGCGCAGCGGGCTCGGGGAATCCAGAGTTCCGGAGAAGGGTAGCTGTAATGTTCCGACAACGGTCAGAGCGAGAGAGACAGTTGATGCTGAAGTAGCAGTGGAAGATGAGCGAGTCCCATCTGCCGACTCCTTTCAGCTCGGAGGTGGAGTAGCCATCCAGAAGACTCCTGGAGTGGGAGGCCCACGCGCAATGTGGAAGCCCGCCCGTCATGCGGATCCAGCACTCTGATGGAAGACGGCTGTGGCTCCAGCGATTCTGTAATAGAGTTGCAAGAGGAGTTTGTGTCCCCCCATGCTGGCATCGTTTGTGGGCAGCTTCGACCCACAACTTAGCCGGAGGGGATACATGAAGTAGATATGTTCCGCCGAGCGCAGCTAGCTCGGGGAACCCAGAATTCCAGAGTGTTGATGATGCGGTGATTGGACAGCAGTCAGAAGAATAGAGCCCCGGCAGAGATGTTCCGTCGAGCGCAACTGGCTCGGGGAACGCAGAGTTCCAGCGAGAAGTGGTGATCTGACCGCAGTTAGAGGAATAGAGCCCTTGCAGAGATGATCCGCCGAGCGCAGCGAGCTCGGCAAACTCAGAGTTCCAGCGAGATGTGTTGATCTGACCGCATTCAGAGGAGTAGAGCCCCGGTAGAGATGTTCCGTCGAGCGCAGCGGGCTCGAGGAACGCAGAGTTCCAGCGAGATGGAGAAGCGGTGAATCGACAGCAGTCCGAGGAAGAGAACCAGTTGCTGCCAAAGACGGAGATGGAAATCCTGTCCGGACGACTACTGCAGCGGGATGCCCACTTGCGACGTGGAGTCCCGCCCGCAATGAGGAGCTCTTAAAGCTCCTGCGACTTAGGTCCAGCCTCAGGATGTGTTTCCGGTTCGGTCAGAAGATCAGCAACGTCGTTGACCCTCCTGAAGAAGCGAGAGCCACGTGGGCGGTGATGCTCCTCCACCTTGCCAAGTTGGTACAGACATCTGGTTGCAAGGTATGGTGCATAAACTAGACCACGAGTGATGGTGCTCAGCTCGTAATCCCAGAATTTTAATTTTCGCTCAGGTCTCCTTCCGATCAGCTGCCAGTTTGGACCATCAGGATGACCGTGTAGTGGCTGGTACATCCTGTCAGTCAGTGTTGCAGATTGATCTTGTGTCCAGAGCCTGCGATTGTGGTAGAGATTGCTCAGTTTTTCCCAAACCACTTGGAAGTCGGATGAATTCGGTTCAACGGTCGTGATGAGAGTGGCGGCGTCGCCTTGCAAACTCTTCTTCAAATAATGAAGACGTTCCAGTGAGGACAGCGATGGGTCACTTGCGACAAGTGAAGTAAACAGTTCGCGAAATGCTGGCCAGTCCTTGATGTGACCCGCGAACGTTGGAAGTGAAGATGTTGACAGCGCAGCGCGTGACCTTGCAGAGTTAGCGTCGACGACCGTTGAATTTGAAGTCGCCGACTTCATAACGGTCGCCGTAGCCTTGCGTTCGTCGATCAAGTCGTGTAAAGATTCGATCTGCTCGAAGTAATTCAGTCGAGTAGTGCAGAATTCATCGTTCATGAGATAAGGGCTCTTCTTCAGGGTAGCATCAGTTTGAGAGGCTGCTCTGATTGCGGAATCACCCTTGCAGTAGTCATCCCATAGTTCTTCAATGTTGTCTCGACAAGCATGAAGTGTTCCCAGCGTGATGTTGGCCTTCCCTTTCCTTTTCAAGTTGACCAGAACGCGGGAGAGTCGTTGCGCGATAATTCCGATGATATTTGCTTATGCAATGAGCGACGCAAGTTTCGGACACAAAGAAGGACAGCGTCGGGAAAAAAAGAGACTCGGAGAGTCCTTATTCTTTTAAGATTTCGACTTCGACTTCGTCTGCTAGCTCTTCGCCTCGTCGCACAATGTACTCATAAATGAATCATGTTTCAGGAAGTGCTTCAGTTCAGAATGAAATAAAATAATGTGACACGCACTTTTTATATAGCGTCATATATGGTGCAAGAAATATTCGTATAGAGTCAAATAGAATTATTTTTTTAGATATCTTCGTACGAAATATTGCCTCTAAATAACATTGTATGGATAGGAGCCGTCGAAAATTAGTTTAATTAGTTAATACTTTTATCTTGTTACTACCTCTGCTTTAATAATTGCAGTCAATAATGCTATCGAGCATTACAAGTATGGGATAAATAAGTAAAAAAA
The DNA here is from genome assembly GCF_051020765.1 of Lasioglossum baleicum. Taxonomy (NCBI): domain Eukaryota; kingdom Metazoa; phylum Arthropoda; class Insecta; order Hymenoptera; family Halictidae; genus Lasioglossum; species Lasioglossum baleicum. The sequence goes on from NC_134930.1 coordinate 1,578,810, forward strand.
TACTAAGGATCTTAATAACAACGATTGAATTTTGTCATTACATAACATAACAGAATATTTTTTAAGAATCATTATTTTATATACAGGGTGTCCCAAGACCCCGTCGACTCCGGGAAATGGGAGGTTCCTTAGGTCATTTGAAGCAACATTTTCCTTTGCACCAATGTCAGCCGGGGCTTTGTTTAGGAGTTATTAACGAAAAACACGGACCAATCAGAGCGCGACCTAGACGCGCGATGGCACGTTCAGCCCGGCGCACAGTGGTCGGAAAGCGCTAAAACGTGGCCAAAATGCCAAAAATGAATTTCCCGTTAGGCGGATGGGGTTTGCCGTAATGGATACTCAGGTAATGACTCCATGGGTAACCCAAAGTAAAAAGGTCTTACCATGTATACCTGCCAAATGGTGGGAGTACAAATATCGCGTTCAGTCGTCACGCAGTTTTCGTGCGGTGAACTACGGTGGAAAAAAACAAGTGTGAAGCTTGTAATTTTACGAAAAGTGAATTTCTTTTTTGTGTGTACGATGGATGCTGTTCCAGGATGTAAGTACTATGCATAATAATAATATTGGATTTATATTAATTAGTGTTTATAATGTATAAAGTCAAAGATAAAATTTGGTGCACAGATTTTAAGAATGTAAACTAAAAGTTGTATATAAGACAATATATTCCAGATCTTGTTGCTGGGTCTTGTAGTAGATACTTTTATCTTACATTATTTTGAAAAAAAACCTGCGATGAGCTGCGGACCTGGTCGTACGATTCATTTTTGTGACGCAGAGGTAGTCACGGTACTAGTTACAAGCATGTTTTCTCGAGAAATTTAGAAGATATAATAAAATTTGTTAAATAAGTATTGTATGGTTCCACCTATAGAATTTTTTGATACATGTTTTGAACATGTTTGAAGCTCTATTGCATATGAATCAGATAAAATTAAATTTACACAACATTTAATCAAATTTCGGTAAATCATTTTATTAACAAAATCAAATAATTTTTTCACATAGCATATTACTCATCCGCCATTTTGTTTTTTGTAATTTTTTCATCAGATTCTTATTTGACGGCACGAGAAGTATGGGAATACTAATTTTCAAGAGAGTTCAATCATTTTTCTGGTTACGCATCCGCCATATTGAATCCGACATTTTGTTTTTTGTAATTTTGACATCAGATTCATATTCGCCGGCACGAGAAATATGGGAATACTAATTTTCAAGAGAGTCCAATAATTTTTTGGGTTACCCATCCGCCATATTGAATCCGCCATTTTGTTTTTTATAATTTTAACATCAGATTCATATTCGACGGCGCGAGAAATATGGGAATACTAATTTTCAAGAGAGTCCAATAATTTTTTGGGTTACCCATCCGCCATATTGAATCCGCCATTTTGTTTTTTGTAATTTTCACATCTGATTTATAATCAGCGACCCGAGAAACCTATGAGTATCAATTTTTAACTAAATTGGAGTACTCCTTCCTATTTTGGCCACGTTTTGGCGATTTCCGACCACTGTGGCGGCGCGCCGGGAGACGAGCTTGGTGTAACGCCGCGATGCCGTAACGAACAAGAGTTTCTCGAGATTATGTGAATCCTCCCCGATTTGGATGAGCTTTGGATATGTTGTCAAGACCATGATTCTGAACAACATTTCCCTTTACAGTTTTTGTCGGCCGGCTTTAGTTTACGCGATAAATGTAAAAACTTTTAATTGTAAATCGATCGATTGTACTATCTTTTACCCGATTTGGATGAGCTTTGGATATGTTGTCAAGACCATGATTCTGAACAACATTTCCTTTAGACTTTTTACCCGACTTACGGCAACGTTACCCGAACGAGAGAAGAAGCAGAAACTGATTGTATTGAAAACTCACTTATTCAGCCGTAAATCCATTTGCTGCTTCGAAATGTGTGTCACTGGGTCACTCGGTGACGAACTGTACAGATGTCTTCAGGTATACGACAGTACCGAAAGCTAAGGGACGTACGGCCAGGTGGTAGAAGGCCTAAGGGATGCGCGGTCAAGTCGACGATCCAGAATTTCACTTTCACTTTCGAATCGATAAATAATTCGTATGTTTATTTCACACAGATGCCTTGAAATTTTTCCACACTCACAATCACTGTTCACATTTGTCAACACATAGTTATGCACTAATAATAATTGCCATATCCCTTGTCCTGTTGCACAAATCACAACAATCAGGTAATGCAATCACTAGACTGCGGATTTAATGCATTTGTAGCAAACATGAGTAGGTGCATTTTAAGACACTAGAGAGATTAAAGTAATTTCAGAACACCAACGTATTATTTTCAACTTCTTAAAATGATCACAGTAAGAATCAAATATCTGTCTGGCTCCTGTCCGTTGTAATAGCGGCAGCCAACTTTCATTTTACATAAAGATCCGCAGTCTAGTGATTAGATTAAATAATCGTTTAATTAGTTTAAGCAATTATTATTAGTGCATAACTATGTGTTGACAAAAGTGAACAGTGATTGTGAGTGTGGAAAAATTTCAAGGCATCTGTGTGAAATAAACATACGAATTATTTATCGATTCGAAAGTGAAACTGAAATTCTGGATCGTCGACTTGACCGCGCATCCCTTAGGCCTTCTACCACCTGGCCGTACGTCCCTTAGCTTTCGGTACTGTCGTATACCTGAAGACATCTGTACAGTTCGTCACCGAGTGACCCAGTGACACACATTTCGAAGCAGCAAATGGATTTACGGCTGAATAAGTGAGTTTTCAATACAATCAGTTTCTGCTTCTTCTCTCGTTCGGGTAACGTTGCCGTAAGTCGGGTAAAAAGTCTAAAGGAAATGTTGTTCAGAATCATGGTCTTGACAACATATCCAAAGCTCATCCAAATCGGGTAAAAGATAGTACAATCGATCGATTTACAATTAAAAGTTTTTACATTTATCGCGTAAACTAAAGCCGGCCGACAAAAACTGTAAAGGGAAATGTTGTTCAGAATCATGGTCTTGACAACATATCCAAAGCTCATCCAAATCGGGGAGGATTCACATAATCTCGAGAAACTCTTGTTCGTTACGGCACACAGTGGTCCGGATCGAGAAATTCAGTGACATTTTGTCGAAAAATGAACTTTCTCATATTGACATGTACAAAGTTTGTATTGCTTGCTAAATATCCATCTACCTCGAAAATAAAGAAATTAATAAAATATAATCAAAATTGTAATTGTGACGAACACTTAAAGTTGGACATTTATAAAATAGGTTGTTTCGCAGAAGAAGGATGCTTATCTTTATCTGGATGCCCTGACCCACCTGTTTAATATTTTTTCTCTGTTCTTCTTTTAAAATGAAGAGAATTCCTTTACGATAAGAATTTACACTGTCAATTAACAATTAATTTAAATAATGTATTAAAAAAGTAATGCACAGTGAAGGCACGGAAATTGTCAAAATTCCTCATCTTTGATACGGAATATCTTTTGAGTTCCAAGTAGCATCGCATGATTACAAATTGTACTATATTCGGTACACTTTTCCCTATATAGTCATGCACGATTTACTACCAACATCGTCCATCCACGCAAGTTATTAATGATTAAAGTGTATCCATCGCTGCGTCGAGCGCGAGCGCCAAGATCGCGCGAGACGCGAAAAATCTCTTCGCACGCGCGCGAGCGGACTGTTTCCATTGTAGCCTACAAGCAATTGTTTATTATATGCTGCAGATGAGGAGTCGATTGTTTCCTCATTTTTAGTTTTCATTCAGATGAAACAGAACCATTGGAGAGTACACACAGAGTAAAGGATTTCTAAAAGACTCGTACAGTATATATTTAGTGTATATGATATATGTATATATTTAATCAGTGTGTTTAGTTCCGTTATTCTTACTGCGTGTTATATTATATATATTCATTTATCGTTTAATTAGAATAAGTTTTGATTTATTTTATATTATATCATATTTTATTTGGTTCATATTTGGTAAGTACAACAACGACTAAACACTTATTGCCTCAGTAATTTCGCATGTAACTGTTCATCTTTGCTATTCAGATATTAATTGTCGAGTGTCGAGAATGGAAGCTTTTAGAAAATATGGAGACTTATTTATCAGATTACAGAATTCGTCAAAAGACATGGGTGATTACTCATTCTTATATAAAGAAATATGTGAACGAATTAATCTTTCTCCGGAACAATCAGAAGGATTAACGAAGAGTTTAAAAGTATTCACTACTAAATTAAAACAGAAGTGGAAACAGTCATATTATACACAAGCGAGATTCCTTCAACGTAATAAGTCATGGCTGGAGAAAGATTTTTCATATCTAAGTGCCATATTGGCAGAGATTCCGTCTTCAAGTTCGGCAAATACCCCATTACAACGAAAATCGTCTACTGTAAACATATACAAAGGACGAAAGTTGTATTCTCAATGCAGTAGCAGGGAAAAAATACGGAGATCTCGGTCTCTCATTAATAATTTTTCTCTCGATGAATTACTGAGTGCACTAAAGATGAAATTGCGAAAACAAGGCATGCATCAGAAGTTACGCATACTGCAATATTTATTTGACAGTAAAAACGACAAAAATATTGAAACGTTTTTTGAAAAAGGACACATGCTTCAACAGAAAACGTTTTCAGCAGAAAAAGCTTTAAGCATTTTCATTATGGCTGAACTCTCAAAATTTCAGTATATCACCATTAGAAATTCAGCCATAAAATGCCTAAGCAAACTGTTTCCCTCTTATTTTAAACTGTTGCAAGAAAAAATACAGTGCTATCCAGCAAAGAGTAGTACTAAAATTACTGAAACATATGCTCAAGTCGAATTACAAGCCTTATTAGACCATACAGTTTCCCGCATACTGAAGAGTTTAGATACATTGCCAAATAATTATGAACTAATTCTCATATGCAAATGGGGTTGCGATGGTGCTTCAAGCCAGCAAAGATATAAACAAGTATTTCATGCAGACCTTAATACGGACGAAGAATCTGTTTTTATATCTAGTATAGTCCCGTTAAAGTTATGTAACAAATTAACTTCAGAAATCCTCTGGGAAAATCCGCGACCATCATCTCCTTGGTTTTGCCGGCCAATAAAATTTGAATTTATTAAAGAATCTCAAATAATTATAGAACAAGAAACTAATAGAATAAATAATGAAATTCGAAATTTGAAGCCGTTTGAAATAAATAATACATCTATAGAATATACCATGTTATTTACAATGGTAGATAATAAAATTTGCAATGCGATTTCGGGTACGAAATCCTCTATGCGTTGTTATATATGCAATGCAAAACCAACGGAGATGAATGATTTAGAATTTGTAAAATCCAAACCATCTAATAATAATAATTATTCTTTTGGAATTTCTTCGCTGCATGCTTGGATAAGATGCTTTGAATGGATATTGCATGTATCGTATAATATACCTTTCCAAAAATGGAGTGCTAACACACCCGACTTAAAAAACATTCGAAACGAAAGAAAAAAGAAGATTCAAGAACAATTTAAAGAAAAATTGGGACTAGTTGTCGATTACGTAAAACAAGGATGGGGCTCATCAAACGATGGGAATACGGCAAGAAGGTTTTTTCAGAATGCTGAAATTTCCGCGGAAATAACAGAAATTGACGTTGTTTTAATTAAAAGGATGCATGTTATTTTACAAGTTATTTCGTCTCCATACGAAATACATCTTACCAAGTTCGAAGAATATACGCTACAAACAGCAAAACATTATGTGCAACATTATGGATGGTATTACATGCCTGCCTCCATACACAAGATATTAATCCACGGCAAGGATATAGTACAAAATGCTTTACTTCCGATTGGACAGCTTTCTGAGGAGGCACAAGAAACGAAACACAAAGATTTCAAAAAATTCAGAAGCAGGAACACGAGAAAAAATTCCAGGATCAACACAAACGAGGATTTACTTCACAGATTGCTCATAAGTTCCGATCCGTATATATCGACAATACGAGTAAACTCGCAAAGTAAAAAGAACAAGCCGCTAGATCAAGAAGCTGCAGAATTGATACTAACATAGATTTAAGTCAATCAGCCAATAAAGTAAGTAAAATGTTATTGAAAATAATTAAACATATTAAATTATTTATCATTAAAAAATGATTATTTTTTCATATTTTTCAGTGAAAATTTCATCGCAATAACTTTTACGACTCAAAAGCTATGACAAAGTGTCACTGAATTTCTCGATACGGACCATTAAAAAATTTTAATTATAAATTATTAGAAAAAATAGTTTGTAAACTTATAATATATGTAAACAATTTTGTTTTAAGAAAAAAGTATCAATGAAAATTAATTAATAAATATTGTTTAACAATTAAAAAAAATATTTAATTATCTATAGTTAAAAATGACTATTTTTTAAATATTTTTAGTGGAAATTTCATTGCAATATCTCTAATGGTTCAAAAGTTATAACAAAATGTCACTGAATTTCTCGATCCGGACCACTGTGCGGCATCGCGGCGTTACACCACGCTCGTCTCCCGGCGCGCCGGGCTGAACGTGCCATCGCGCGTCTAGGTCGCGCTCTGATTGGTCCGTGTTTTTCGTTAATAACTCCTAAACAAAGCCCCGGCTGACATTGGTGCAAAGGAAAATGTTGCTTCAAATGACCTAAGGAACCTCCCATTTCCCGGAGTCGAAGGGGTCTTGGGACACCCTGTATAACGCAATAATGTTCAAATTACTATTTAAATTCCAATATACATTTGTAGAATGTTACGTAGTAATTACTTTCATTTTTCCTTCATCTATAAACTATCGATTATATTGTAAACAATTATTACAATGGTGATAATAACGGAAATAAGAATACAATAAGAGAATTATACATTGTAACCGTCCAGGTTACATACCAAAGTATTGCGTGAATGGATATCGATCCCCACTGCGACAGGTGCGACGTCAAGCGTAACATCGTCGTAGACAAGGATCACAGGAGTGATCCATATAGATAAGAGGATGCGTGCGCATCGATCCCCTCTCGATTGCGATCGAAGGAGGTCGATGCGAGCGACAGAATGATCACTCTACGTCTGGGTTCGATCCAGTAAGCACGTATGAGTCAACTCGCGTTCCGCGTGAAATCGAGAATCTCGAAGAGTTGGAATTGACATTTGCCAATTGCCAATAAGGCAGATAATTGTCTATTTAGTTGCCAGCCCGGCTAAAGGGCGTTTGAGTCACGGTACATGTAAAAATTAGCAATAATATTAGCGAATATTAAATTGTTAAATTACGAGATCTAATTGTTGAGTACATTAGAATCGCCAATAAGACGAATTATTCACTGTGTTCGATGCCCGGCGAGAATGGCACTTCTAGTCGCATTCCGAGTTATAAGAATAACTTCTACATTCAAGTAAAATTTAGTTCTAAAACATATTTAGTTGAGCGTTCAAGCTCTATTTGATAGATTGTTTAAATTAACGACAGGTTCGTGCCTCCAGGCACTGGATGACGGAGAGGTTGAGACAAATATGAATAATTTTTGGGAGATAATATCTGATAGAATTGAGATATATTCTAGTAAATTGATATGGATGAGAACAGTATCACTACCGTTCAGTAGTTTACAAGCGTATAATGAAACGACGCATGGTTAGCTTCGGTGTATAACACAACCATAATAAGGTAGAGCGAAACGCGACGACCATAAACCGTAAACAAAGTATTCCCGGCTAGGAATTCGTGTAAGAAATTCGTATGGTTAACTCGATCGCGGTTCTCATCTGGACCGCCCGTCGGACGGACGACAGACAATGTAACTAATCTTCAATTAAATTCTTTATAAACCTGGTTGCAGATATATATATACAACTCATAAACTTAATCAGTCTCACTGCCAGAATTGAAGGCAATTCAATAGTTGGCCTTCCTGTCGCAATTTAAACAATCTATCAAATAGAGCTTGAACGCTCAACTAAATATGTTTTAGAACTAAATTTTACTTGAATGTAGAAGTTATTCTTATAACTCGGAATGCGACTAGAAGTGCCATTCTCGCCGGGCATCGAACACAGTGAATAATTCGTCTTATTGGCGATTCTAATGTACTCAACAATTAGATCTCGTAATTTAACAATTTAATATTCGCTAATATTATTGCTAATTTTTACATGTACCGTGACTCAAACGCCCTTTAGCCGGGCTGGCAACTAAATAGACAATTATCTGCCTTATTGGCAATTGGCAAATGTCAATTCCAACTCTTCGAGATTCTCGATTTCACGCGGAACGCGAGTTGACTCATACGTGCTTACTGGATCGAGCCCAGACGTAGAGTGATCATTCTGTCGCTCGCATCGACCTCCTTCGATCGCAATCGAGAGGGGATCGATGCGCACGCATCCTCTTATCTATATGGATCACTCCTGTGATCCTTGTCTACGACGATGTTACGCTTGACGTCGCACCTGTCGCAGTGGGGATCGATATCCATTCACGCAATACTTTGGTATGTAACCTGGACGGTTACAGATACCCCTTTCTCCGCCTTCGAGATTTCTGGTACGTAAACGCAGTTATTACGTATTCCAGAAATCTCGGAATCATACTTAGCGAACACAACAATAGTAAGTCACCCTTACATTCAGCCTAACATAACTCAACACTCTATGCATTCTCATAATCCGCTGAATCATTCTTTGCACACAGCTTAAACAACGGAGGGCGCCTTCAATTAGAGTAAATGAATTTTGCACTTGGCTATTGAGACACATAAAGTTGTTTGCACGCAGCGAATGAAGTTAACTAAATTAGAATTGGCACTCGGTATAATGACAGCGTAAATAAACGTTTTTGCATGTAGCATGGCATAGCATAACTCAAGCACTCGATGCATTCTCATAGTCATTCTTTGCACACAGCTTAAACAAGGAAAGGCACTATCAATTGAACTAAAAGAATTTTGCACTTGGTCATTGAAAAACTTACCGGTGTTTGCACGCGGCGAACGAAGCTAACTAATTAGAATTTGCATTTGGCATAATAACAACGTAAATAAGCATTTTTTTTTTTTTTATATATATATATATATATATATATATATATATATATATATATATATAAGAGAAACCAAGAGAAAACAAAACTTATGCTTTGTGTAGTCGCATCGCATAACCAAAACAAAATATGCAGTTAAATGATTGTTTCTATTTCCGACTTCAACACACTCGGTTTTCTCACTTGGCGTGATTTTAAGTAAACAATGCGTTTCACTCTGCGTGATATCCAGAGGAGGTAAATGTCACCAGATTTGCTACACACGGCATACTGCCAACTAAAACACACTTGCACTTGGCGTCCTGTAGCGGTTCTCCGAGTCATGCACCCTCGTGCATCGTAGTAGCCAACACCTCGATTAATCCAGATGCTCCTGCAGCAGGTCCGCCTCTTCTGCCATGGATAGGAGCCCCAGGGGGTCGCGGGGGTCCAAGTCTGGAATTTCCACGGTTGCGTCTCCGATTAGGTCGGCCTCATCCCGTGACCACTGCGTGTCATTGTCTTTGCATGCGCAGGTTTGTCCTTCAGCGCCACGACCTATCCAGATCCTCCGACATTGTTTCGTCAGGTTTTCCAGCTGTCCCTGTGGGTGGTGGCGTCGAAACTGTATCGCAGCTTGTTGAGGCTGCTGCCCCTAGTACTGGCCTTGTCTCTGGTGCCATCTCCCCTTCGGTGCTGGGCATGTTGGCTCCTTGACGTTGTCTTACAGAGCCTGGGCCCTGGCGAGGGGTTTGTGTCCTTCCAACGCACTTCCGTGCCGTCGCTTGGATTGCCACTCCGCTCCGGAATCTTTTGTATTGGTGTGTCCGAGAATCCCACACACCCGCGATACGGGTTGGAAGCGCGACAGGCTCTACGTCGTGTAGGTCAAAATCCATCCCGGTCTGTGTTGGTCTGCTGACCATATCCCAGTACGCGTAGGCAATCGTCCCGACGTCGCGTGTGGATTTCATGGTTAATGATACACTGTGTCCCCGGCCAGGCTTCATGGCCTCTTATACCTATGTAGCCTGGTCTTTCCTGGAAACCCCCGACGGCAAGGTATTTCGCGCATCCGAAAGTTTGTTTACATTTCCATCTTCCTCTAGTTGTTGGTATGGACGTAGGCTGGAAGCATGGAATGTTCCCCTGATGTCTCCAGATTGGGGGTTTCTGAGTACAAACGTCGATGGCCCTTTTTTTTTACTAGTTCGTCCGGACCTTCGTACAGATGGAAGAATTTTGCGATCTCTCTGTCTGCAGCATTGGATATCGGATTCGCTCTTACCAATACCCAGTCACCCAGCTCATATTGTTTATGGCGTCTTCCCATGTTCGCTCGCATACATCGTTCGTTTGCCTTCCTCGTCATCCTTTGGAAAGCAAGTTGCATCATGTTATTGTTCTGTTCGTCCTTTGGCTTTCTCGAAATTTCTGCTTGCTTGAACCACTTTGACCATGGACGTACAGGTTTTTCCTGTAACAAGAGTTCTACAGGTGTAAAACCTGTGCTGTCATGGACCACTTCGTTGCAGCAAGTTTCGATCAAGTCGGTCCATTTGGCCCACGAAGCGTGTGCATGCGATGCCACCGTACGGAAAATCCGTCCTATCTCCCTATTCACCCTTTCCACTGGGTTCCTTTGTGGGTGGCGGATGGATGAAAGGACGTGGTGGATGCCTTCTTCCTTCAGGGTCTGGATCCACTTCTTCGCCGTGAACTGCGTTCCATGGTCGGTCAAGATCTTTTTCGGTTTCCCGTAGCGCGGTATATAATTTTTAAAAATGCGCGCTAGTGTCACGGTGGTCGTCGCGTTTCGTATCGGGTACAATTTTACGAATTTAGTAAAAAGCTCTTCAATTACCAGAATATATCTCACGCCCCCCCTTGATGTCGGTAACGGACCGTAAAAGTCAACGGACACCACCTCGAGAGGGCACCCCGGTGTTATGCTCTGCATATCGGTATGTATCGCATGGGTAGGAATCTTTACGCGTTGACACGTGTCGCACGCGGCAACTAGTTTTCGCGTGCAACGATGTAATTTTGAGACATAGAAGTCCTCTGACAGGAGCTTCGCTGTTTTGTCTCCTCCAATATGCGCATAGATCTCATGTACCTCGCGTATAAAGGAGTCGCGTAATTGAGATGGAATTACCGGACGTTCCCTACCATTTCTATCCGCGTGATACAATGTGCCATTTTTAAGGCGAAACCGATTCTTCGCGTTATCAAGATTTTGTTCGCAACGTTCGATTTCGCGTCGTAACTTTTCGTCTTTCCGTTGCCATTCGGATAGTTTTCTAAGCACGGACAGTAGTGTAGGTGACATTGTTCGAGCCAGGGCTGTCAGTATCGGTACTCGTGTCTCTCGTTCAACTGAATCTCCGATCAGTACATTGTCCAGTCTGCTCATTGTGTCCGCAGGAATGTTTTCTTTTCCTGGTCGATACTGTATTTCAATTTGGTAATCCTGAATGGACAGGATCCATCGTGTTAGTCGTTGACTAAGAAGTTTGCTATTCATCAGGAACGTGATTGCCTTGTGGTCGGTTAACAACGTGATTTTGACTTCATATAAGTATGTTCGGAGTTTCCCCAGTGCCCATACTATTGCCAACAGCTCTTTTTCCGTAGTAAAATACGATAATTCTGGGCCTCTTAATGTTCGGCTTACAAATGTGATTGGTCTTAATTCGCCACTCGTATCTCGTTGTTCTAGTACTGCTCCCAGTGCCGTTGAGCTTGCATCCGTTGATAGGAAGTATGGTTGATTAGGGTCCGCGTACTGCAGCGCAACCTCTGTACAGAAAGCATCTTTAGCTTGATTGAATGCTTTTTGTAGATCCTCGTCCCATTTCCATCGGCTTCCTTTCTTCAGGAGTGCAAGCAACGGTGTGGTGGTTTCGGCGTGTTTCTTGGTGAATTTACTGTAATAGTTCACCAGGCCTAAGAATCCGCGTAATTGCTTGACGTTGCGTGGAATTGGAAATTCGCGAATCAGAGCTAGCTTTTCGGGGTCTTGTTTTAACCCTTCTGTTGAAAGTATGTGGCCGAGGAATTTGACTTCACGTCTCATGAATTTGCACTTTTCTAAATTCAAGGTGATGTTATTTTCTCGTAGACGTTTCAGCAGAGCCGCGAGATGTTCGAGATGTTTTTCGAACGTCGGTGAGGAACATAGGATGTCGTCAATAAAGTTGACTACAAATCCCTCCATCCCTTCCAATACTCGTCTGAGTGCTCTCACCAGGCTTGCACTGCTTGTTTTTAAACCGAATGGTGTGACTATGTATTCATAACATCGGCCCCTATAAAGGAAGGCGGTGTATTTCCTCGACGATGGTGTTAGAGGGACTTGCCAAAAACTGTTTGTTAAGTCGAGACTAGTTAAGTAGTCTATCTTTTCGAATCGTTGGAAAATAGCATCTGGCGTTTCCGACATTTCGTGGTCATCTACAAGAAATTCGTTTAACTTTCTAGCATCAAGGCATAGTCTTAGAGATCCATTTTTCTTGAGAACCGGTACCACTGGGTTCAAGTATGGGCTCGTGCTTGGACGGATGATGTCATTTTCCAGCATTCTTTGGATTTCCGCATCTGCGGCTTCCATATATTTTAGTGGTATCGGGTATGTTCTGCTACAGTATGGTTTGGTGGGCTTCACATGCAAATGATGCTCGTAACACTTCACCCTTCCGATTTCGTCTCTCCATACCTCTGGGAATGATTCAATCACTCTTCGCAGTTTTTTCTTCTGTTCTTGGGTTGCTGTAACTGGTTCGAGTAGTGATCGTATAATTTCTTCTCGAGATTTTTGTGTTGTACTGGTTTGACGTACCTCTTCTTTCAGAACTCGAACCACCCTTTCCTCGGTGTTAATTTCCTCTGTTATTTTCAGTATTGCTTGACCAGTTGTTGTATTCAGCGAGAGCAATCCATTCCCGAAGTCAATTGTGGCCTTCCCACGTCTCAGTGTATCAATACCAATAATGACTTCACAGACTAATCCCGGTACCACGATCGCCGTTGTTTCTATCGTCTTATCCTTGTGGCCAAGAGTCACCCATACTTGTTTCTTTAATCGGGTTGATCTTCCACCCGTCGCTCCAATCACCACTGCTCCAGTTATTGGAAGCGTGGGGCATTTAATTAATTTTTCTCGATGTTCGTCATACCACGCTTCAGACACTGCTGTTACAGTGCTTCCCGTGTCAATAAGAGCCTTGGTGAGAATCCCTTCGATTTTTATTTGGACTTCTGGGCAGCGGTTAATTTCTCTATTGGAAAGTGGTGAATCTCCTTCCTCCTGTAGTTCCTGACGCACATCTGGGAATAGTGATCCTATTACTATCCTGATGTCTTCCCCTTGTGTTTCATCGGAGATGCCTCTCGCCTGAGCGGGGAAGTCGCTCAGACGTTCTTCTGAGGTTCCCCTTATTCGTTTCCCATGCTTTCCTCCAGATCTATGACCTCCGGGTCCTCTTCCTGTACTCCCTCATCCAATTGAGCCATTCGGATTCGATTGGGCGCATTCTCTCGAAGTCGTTCCTGCGGTCGACGATTGTCTTGCCATGGTTTTATATTGTCAAACCTTGGCCTTTGGTTATCCGTTGCCGGACGTTGATATTCGGCTCCCAACCTCTGATTCTCCCGATTCTTCTGCTGTTGAATCGGAGGTATCGGGTTCATTCGCGAGGTACTTGTTGTATGTTGGTTCCCTCGGTCATATGGGGCTCGAGTACTCCAGTCTCGTCCTTGATTCGAGCGCTCGTCGTACCGCGGTCGGTTGACCGTTCCTCCATTGTCAAACCTCTCCAACAGGGCTAAGAACGCATCGATTGTGCGAATATTTTGTCCAAGGACACAATCGTCAACCGCTTGCGTGAAGTGTTTCGACAGGGTCTGAATTATCTCATCATCCGTGGGACGTGGCCGTAAGTCACGAGCCATTCCGATCAGTTTCATCGCGTAAGCTACACGAGAAACTCCAGAGTCCGCCCGATGTACTCCTATATTGAGATTGTCTCGAACCTTCCTTTGGATTGCCGAACTCCAAAATCTTGACAATAGGGCATTTGCAAACTGGTGCCATGTTGCAATTTGGTCCGACATGATATCCCACCATTCGCCTGCATTGCCTTTTAACGACTGGGTGATGATGAACTTCATCTCATCGTCTGGCAGTCGTGCAGCATCCACGAATCGTTTGAGTTCCCTCAGATATTTGGATGGCCTTTCAGTAGTTTTGCCCTCAAAAGTTGGCATTTGAGGCTTTACCACGAATGGCCTTGCCATAGAAGCCATGGTAGAGTCAAATCGAGTTGACTCACTCGGTCCCCATCGTGAGTCGATGTGGTCTGTCTGCAGTTGCCGGGTGGTATTGAACTGTGATTGACCGAAACGATTGTCATCTGACTGTGCATTTGGCTGCATTTGACCTTCAGCCACTATTGGAGTTTGAGTCGTTGTTTGGTTTCGGACTTGTGCCAAACATTCTTGCATTTGTTTCCGGAGATCCTCTTGTGCCTTTTCTTGACGATCCATGCGCTCTTCGAATTTACGACACCAATCCCGCATCTCGAACTTATGTTCGGTTACGCGTTCGTAAATCTCATCGGTTGTCACCGACTCTTCGACCTTTGCTGTCAGCTGATCGACTTGAATCATTAATCGTGCGATCTCAGATTTCAACTGTCGAATGGCATCGGACATTATCTCGTTTTCGCGCGTATTCATTAGCCCCGGGGCCTGATTATCGACGGACGTGATTGACCCTGGTACGCGACCCTGAATTCCAGAACCCGTCGGGGTGTCAGGAGGTGGTGTCCGTTGAATACGCGTACTAGATAAGACCGACGGATTCTGCGTTTCGTTATCTGTCACCGGTCCCATTTTGCCCGTACGAGTCTTTGGTTTACTCATACTGCGTCTCTCCAACAATTAATTTGTCCAACCAAACCGCCCCAACGTTGGGCGCCAATTTGTAACCGGATTATTTATAACCTTCTATTGTTTTGATCGGGTTTAAAGTAAACGGGCTTATAGGGTGAAAACCCAAACATAAAAATGCGAAAACCGAGCGGCACGGCTGGCGAGTCACCGAAGTGTCGAACGATCTCGTATCGAAAAGAATTACGGATGAGGGTAGACAATCTGATCAGCGTCGGCAGGGGCACGTACGCGTGAGCCAGCCGACTCTATTGTTGTCTAAACACACCCGTTATCTGGACAATTAAATTTTAAGGCCCTTAGCAGTCAAAAGTACAAAAGACTGGAATATCGATCGGCGTGGCCGGTAATTCACGGGAACGGAGATTGATTCCAATTCATTTGACACACCCGTTATCTGGATAAGGCCCTTAACAAACAGAAATACACAAGATTGGAATATCGATCGGCGTGGCCGGTGATTCACGGGAACGGAGGTCGATTCCAATTTACTTGACACACCCGTTATCTGGATAATTAAACTTTAAGGCCCTTAACAATCAAAAGTACAAAGTTGGAATATCGATCGGCGTGGTCGGTAATTCACGGGAACGAAGATCGATTCCAATTCACTTGATCTCCCACCAGAGCTCGTGGAAATTGGTACCCAGAGCTGGCAGGGCACAGAAACGTGGACGGGGCAGCTCTGCACCAGCCGAGTAAACCCAGAGAGTTCAAACACCGGATTGGTTACGAAATCCGATGTTAAATTAACGACAGGTTCGTGCCTCCAGGCACTGGATGACGGAGAGGTTGAGACAAATATGAATAATTTTTGGGAGATAATATCTGGTAGAATTGAGATATATTCTAGTAAATTGATATGGATGAGAACAGTATCACTACCGTTCAGTAGTTTACAAGCGTATAATGAAACGACGCATGGTTAGCTTCGGTGTATAACACAACCATAATAAGGTAGAGCGAAACGCGACGACCATAAACCGTAAACAAAGTATTCCCGGCTAGGAATTCGTGTAAGAAATTCGTATGGTTAACTCGATCGCGGTTCTCATCTGGACCGCCCGTCGGACGGACGACAGACAATGTAACTAATCTTCAATTAAATTCTTTATAAACCTGGTTGCAGATATATATATACAACTCATAAACTTAATCAGTCTCACTGCCAGAATTGAAGGCAATTCAATAGTTGGCCTTCCTGTCGCAATTTAAACAATCTATCAAATAGAGCTTGAACGCTCAACTAAATATGTTTTAGAACTAAATTTTACTTGAATGTAGAAGTTATTCTTATAACTCGGAATGCGACTAGAAGTGCCATTCTCGCCGGGCATCGAACACAGTGAATAATTCGTCTTATTGGCGATTCTAATGTACTCAACAATTAGATCTCGTAATTTAACAATTTAATATTCGCTAATATTATTGCTAATTTTTACATGTACCGTGACTCAAACGCCCTTTAGCCGGGCTGGCAACTAAATAGACAATTATCTGCCTTATTGGCAATTGGTAAATGTCAATTCCAACTCTTCGAGATTCTCGATTTCACGCGGAACGCGAGTTGACTCATACGTGCTTACTGGATCGAGCCCAGACGTAGAGTGATCATTCTGTCGCTCGCATCGACCTCCTTCGATCGCAATCGAGAGGGGATCGATGCGCACGCATCCTCTTATCTATATGGATCACTCCTGTGATCCTTGTCTACGACGATGTTACGCTTGACGTCACACCTGTCGCAGTGGGGATCGATATCCATTCACGCAATACTTTGGTATGTAACCTGGACGGTTACAACATATACATATAGTATTATAAGGCAATTACAGAATGGGTAATGTCAGCATTCTACTATATCATTCTTCTTCAACTTGACGAATATCTCGTCGATTGTGGAACTTTCACCGCTGTGGTATATCAGATCACTGTAACTTTCACGTTATCCCCGCGCCCGTTGCGCCCGGTTACCGGGCTCGCTGAATAGCACAGAGGCTGGCAACACCGACGAGGATCTCGTCGATGGTTTTGAAAAGCTCTCTAAAATGAGCCGTTTTATTATAATCTTGAAAAAGATTTTCTTCAAGAGTAAATAAGGGCCACCCTAGTGTATAACATTGGAAAATTTATATATTTTATTACTTATATCTACGAATACGGTTCTTATTATTTATTAAAATTAAAATACGAGTGTTAGAACATAGATTCTGTAACACAAATTGCTACACAAGGATTAAAAGTAAAAATAATGAGAAAAAGGAAGAGCAGACGATATGGAAGGGATATATGCAAAAATCTTCGAGAAGGAAATTAAAAAGCGAAAGAAAAGCGTGAATGAAATTGAATCTCTAATGAATTGTTCACTATCATAAACTTCTCTAGTAAGAGAATCTGGTTTTGTAATTGGGCGGCAGGTCGTAAGTTCAAGATTGCAGATAAAATTTGTAACAGAATCTCGATGCAAGCATATGATTGATAATGCAATGATACAATTCTTCATTAATTTCTACAAGGTTTGAAGAATGTTCAACGTAGTTCGTATCCCAACAAAAACATCCTGTAAAGAGGAGCCAAGTTCCTATGGCCGTAAAAAGTTGTGAGATCAAACAAAATACGGTCAAGTTCGTTAGTTTAGAAATACCTCTTGCAATACTAAGAAAAGCGTTTGTAAAAATTAGTTTAAAAGAACGCTATTTAATTTTTAATGAATTACATGGAGGGCTGAATTATTCAAACTTGGCCGCTACCTAACACCTTCTATGGCCAATGGTTTAAAAAGTAACGGCCAAGTTTAAATAATTTAGCATTCCATGTAATTCGTTAAAAATTAAATAGCGTTCTTTTAAACTACTTTTTACAAACGCTTTTTTCAGTATTGCGAGAGGTATTTCTAAACTAACGAACTTGGCAGTATTTTGTTTGATCTCACAACTTTTTACGGCCATAGGAACTTGGCTCCTGTTTACAGGATGTTTTTGTTGGGATTTCATCAATTTTTGTTGAAATTTCATCAATTATCAAGTAAGTATAAAAGATTAACACTCTGCCGGCGAATTAGACCCCAACTTTACCTAGATTTTTTTGTTACAATTTTAGTGTCATTTTCTACCTTATCGTAATATACCAGTTTGAGCTTTTTGCCACTCCCTCGAATGGCGCTATACGGACATTTGAAGAAAGCGGGTGATTCTTTCCGGAATTTACACGGTTCCTTATGGGAAAAGCGGCTTATTTCATTTTCTCCATATATAACCTATTTTGTAATGTTTTTTTCTTAAATACAACCCCTTTAAGGTGTAAAATTTCAATCTTTGATAATTATTCCTTTGAGTGTGTGTTATGGTGGACCTATGTACCTTTCAAGCTTGTACGTCAATGGGAAGTACCCAAAATGTTTTGATGATCTGTCAGTCAGTCAGTCAGTCAGTGACAAATTTAGCGATTTTTGAGGTCCTATATCTCGGAACCTACTAATGTTGGAAGATTAATGTTTTGTCAATATTGAGACATGATAGTGTGGTGTTCGTGGGTATGTATGTGTATGTGGATGATCGACACCGGGCGCGCCAGTCGCGCTGATATCGCCGTAAGCTAAGCACGCGTTTTGTACTACCAGTCAATTCTGTACTCCTTTCATCATATTGATATAATATACTAGTTATTAACCTGAAGCGGTGTTCACCTACTTACTAGCAACATGACAGATAGCATTTAACAAGTATACGAAATTACATCTCTCCGTCTGCCTCCAGTGCCGAGTTATAAGCCTCTAAAAAACGGCTAAGTTGTTTCGTGTAAAAGGAGGTATGTAGTGCGAGGAACATGGCTGGTGCACTACCGTGCACCTAGATATAAAATGATGCCTGAATATAATTTCATAGATGATTGAATTTTAAAGTGTAAGCTGCACCAGGAAGTTGACGTTTTCCAACTTCGGAATCAGGTAGTAACGCATTAATAATTTTCTTCCCTTGGAAATGCTTACGGATTCTGCAAGAAGTAATAATTCCCTGAAAACTGTTATACTAAGGAGTTTTATGCAGAGTGTCCGAAAAATGTTGTATTTCGTTGAAAAGGCTGATTCCTGAGGTGATTTGAAGTAACTATTTCCTTTGCGAAAATGTTCTCCGCGGCTTTGTTAGTATGGTGTTTGCATTGGCCGAGTCGGAATCTGTGCGCTGTAACCGCGCTCCGATTGGTCCGTGGTTTTTCGCTAATAACTCCTTCACCAAGCCTCGGAGAACATTTTGGCAAAGGAAAAAGTTACTTCAAGTCACCTCAGGAATTACCCTTTTCAAGGAAATATAACATGTATGGGACCCCTTGTATATTAGAAAGTTGCGGCATTTACATGCTCTTGCTCTGTGGCTGTAACATTACAACGGAGCTTCCAACCATTTAACCCGTATTTCTACATAATTATTCCACAAACAATCAACTTCATAACCATGTTATAACGCGTCCACGCGACCGTTTCATCTGATCAGTGAGCAAATTATTGAATTAAGCACATAACTGGTTCAAATAGAACGGCACGATTAAATAACGCTGACTGTGTCATGTGTATGGCGAGTATAAATTCAACGACGTAACATTACATATATTTAACGGACAATAGAAACGCAATCGCCACGATAAGGGCAATTTTGGCTGCAGCCAATGTGCACGATAATTGGGAAATAAAGCTCGGCTTAAAGCTATCTTCGAGTTCGCTCGTTTGTCCAAGTGTAGCACTTTGATACGTTCAATTCTCGTAACTTCGATCCTCGCTATCGTTTCGCGATACACGTTAAACTTTTTAACGACCAACGATGCACTAAAACAATTAAAGATTCAATAACAGTATCACTCTCGACTTTCATACGGGCGCCAAAAAGAATTCTACAAAAGATCTTATCGTAACACTTCACGAGATTATGCCTTAAACTTTAAATCAACAAATTGTGGTTCATCCGTAATTTTACAGTTTACAGAAATACATTTTACGACATACAGAGACAGACAAAAGACAGTTTAAATAGTAATACTGTAAATGTTCCATAGACGCGACAGCCTCGGAGGGATTTGGTTGCATCTACCGTATAGGGTAGCTATTTTTTATCTCCAAAGGCCGAGCCGAACGTAGAGAAGGACAGGGCTTGTAAAGAGAGACCACGCGCGGGCCATTGAACTATGCCGGCGCGGCGCACAGTGGGCCAGAATGGCTCGGTAGCTGTTCACGCCTATTTCACCATTATTTCAAAACTTAAAGACCATATTAAATAGGTCGTTGAATTCGTCTGGACGTCAGCTATAATGTTATTAAATAAAAAATATATAGTTATAAATAAATATTGAAGGTGACCACAATTTTTTATTTAAAAAAAGAAATTATTCAAATTTTTTGTATTGAGATTTGTAGAAGACTGAATACTGATTACTTTTTGTAGGAAACATTTGTTTGTCACACCACCGGAAATGTCTGAAAAATCGTGTGAATAATAAATAATAATTGGAAACTGGCTATTCAGGAATTCAAACAAGAGTAATCCATAATTTTTGAATGAATGAAGTTTATTACATTTAATGAAATAACAAAAATGTGTTATTACTGTCTTATATTTAAAGAATTACAAACATTCAAACAAAATTAAGTATTATACAAAGTCACTAACTATATTCAGTTAATCATACGGATTTTCCGTTTATAACTCTATTTATTTATGAATAAACAAAAATCTATACTATACTATCTATACTATAATTCCTCTTAACAAAGGTAAAATACAGGTCTTCAATATGGAAAAACTGCTGTGATGCTATACTCCGATATTGTTACTATAGTCCCTCAAATACAAATGATTCAACTAAGCTAGCAAGAAGTTAGAATGTTTATCAATGGCCGTATAATAAAAAAAAATCATAAAATAGGTCTGGGTTAGGTCTTTAGACTCCTAAGAGCTGAGTGGTCGTCAATGCGTCTCGTGCAACGCGACTCGCCGCGGAATTGCGACTCGCCGCGGAATTGCGTGTCACGCGACGCTTTAAACCATCATAATTTCCGAACTGGGACGATCTGGGACGAGATCTTTACAGGATCTTTTAGAGGAGACTTTACTGAAAATGTTCGACTTTGTTAGAGCCCCTGCCTCACCCTGCATTTTAACTTATCCATTGTCAAAGGTGAAAAACTTTGACGTTTTTCCTTAGTTGACTAAGCATTTTTTAAAATAATAAATTATGAACATTAACGTTTAGTTCCTGGAGCGTTCTCAACATAGATATACATTATTCATAAAAAAAATTTGGGCACTTAATCTTCAGTAGGTTCTCCAAGACATCGTTATGAAGAAACGGAATTGTACAATAGTCATAGAGTCATAGCTCGTCGATCGCGAATCGGTGATCGCTTCGGACACCTTCGTTGGTGGTCGGCCACCGCCGCCGCGATTTTCAAATGTTTTTGAGCCGTGCATCCGCACGACGAGCGATTCGTCTTTCTTCTTGTTCTGGCAATCAACGTGGAAGCACGTGCATAAGCTTGGTGTGAACCAAGTGTTAAATAAATTGTTTTATATTAAATAGTGGATTTCATTTAGTCTACGACACGTGGAATCGTCGACACGAACGACGAAATTCATACGTGAGGGCAAAACAATCAAGCCCACAATTTTATACAGGAATTTTTTCGGTGATAAATCGTATCTGAAAAAGTTTGATCTTTGAAGGCTTATTGTAACAAGAGTTTTTAATAACTTTAATTAATATTATCGTTTTCGAATGTAATGCACATTTAAGAATCACTGTGCGTTGGTTAAAAATCGATATGAGGACTTTCATTTTTTGGCTCATGAACAGCTAGCGCGTCGATCTGGCCCACTGTGCGGCGCGGCGACTGCGACTCTCCGCATCTCTTTCTTTCCCATACGCTGTCCTTCCTTACGTCCGAAACTTTCATCATTAATTAAACCACTAAATACAGTTGAAATTACATCGTGTTTGGTCTTTTTTTAATCACAAAAATGCCACGAATATATTGATGCAAGTTTCATTTAAAAAATTAATAATAATAAAAAAGATTAAATATTGGTGTTACATTGTGATGACGAACGGGCGTTTGAACTGTGCCAGCGACTGCGACTCTCCGCGTCGCGTTAGTTTACCCCGATATACCGACCCAAGATCAGATTATTAAGTTCGGGGGGATATCCTTGGTCGCATCTATCGTGTAGAAATTGTCTATAGAAGATTTACTCTATACATGTAAAGAAAATGTATTTCTTTAAATGTGAACTTGGCCGCAGGTGAAGTAGTGACGGTCTTACCCGATAGAGTAAAAGAGAGTTATTACAGTTAGGATTGTAAAAGACGAATTGACATCTTAAATAATAACTTTAAATGTCGTTTCTTTGTTTTCAGGTAATGATGTTTGTACATTGTAAATAGTGTAAACAAGATGTGTAAAATAATGAAATAAAAACTTTGTTTTCAGAGCTACGCAATATAGTTAGGTTAATTTGTCAATCCCAACCAACAAACGAAATATATACATAGTTATATTATACACAGTTACCACAATTTCTACAAAAAGAAAATTTATTTTCAAGCTATAATGAATTTTTTATAAATATCTACATCTCTCTTCTAAAATAGTGGAAACGAGAAAACTGCGAAAAAAAGGAGATACAAAATTGATCATTTATATAACACAACGAAACAAGTAAAGAAATTAGGTTACACAAAAATCAGTTTAACACTAAACCCACCGAGCTTTAATGACAAGACTAGATTTATTTAGACATTGTGCAGCTCCTATTGTTGATATAGACTGTCCACTTTATTCTCTTATCGATAATACTTGAGATTCAAATCGAAAATAAAGGAAATACAAATATTCCTCGAATAAGAGTCTGCTCTCGAGTACAATTATACCTTTTCTGTCGCTCCGCACAGTTAACTTACAATATTTATACTCCGCCCCACTGCTTCCTCTCTTATTGTTAGTAGTGGAGCAATTTTTGGCTGAGCCCCCTCTCGCCGGCCTCGCCTGGCTAACGGCCCCGGTTCGATCCTTACGATCTTACCGTGCTCGTGGACCTGATTTCGGAGGGGGTGATCACAACCCCCTCCCGGTCTACCGAGCCTAGGCTGTTATCAATAACAACCTTACCCGTGGCACTTTCAGGGGTTTCCGACCATGTGGCGGTCCCCATACAATACGCGATGCCGGCGAGAGTGTTTTTATAACGTTTGATTTGACACATCACCATCGATTTTCTCAGACTGGAGTCACTGAGAGTATTTACCAGTACTGCCTAGAAGACGTTCGCTGAAGTAGCGCAGTGTTGCCGGAAGCTATCAACGGCCATCAATTCCTTCTATGTAGTAGTTTCCTGGATAGCGAGAGAGAAGGGGGAGAGAGAGAGAGATACTTTTTCCCCTCAACTCGAGTCAATTCTCCTGATCTGAATACACTGTGCTCAGGCCTGTTTAACACAACCTACCACTTTTGAAAAATTGATTCTGTTAGAGATTTTTTGTTACATAGTTTTTTTGTTACAGTTCTTTATTTCATCACGTTGTTTCACTTTATGGGGAACCAAGTTCCCCATCTGTCCCCTCTAAGCTGCCGAGTAGTATATCTCGTTAAGCGCTTTTTAGCCATATTGGCACCGCCACTGCCGCTCTCCCCGGTAACCGAGGTCAACCAAAATTTGTATGTGAGCTAGATATAATATCAACAAACTCTCATGTAAAAACCAACTTTCTACCTAGCCTGGAAAGTGAGATATAAATACGCTGAAAACGCATAATTCTTGGAATGGACAGGGTGAGCCCGAAGAAACAGAACACCTCCGTCACTTTTCGTTGTACAAAAAAACTTCTTAGGACAAAGTTACACTGTTTGAAGGGCCACATGTAACGGTGTAAGGGAAAAAATTTTCAAGTCATTTTTTTACAAGATTGCAAGGTCATTGATATTTTTTTAAATGGAATGAGGTATTTTTTAATACATCAATCGATGCAGCTGGACATTCCTTATAAAAAAGTACTAACCTATGTTGTCGAAAAGTTAGTAGTTCAGGAGATATTTCGGTAAAACTTACGTTTAGGGGAGGCAGCTCCGATGACCTTGACCTTGACATATGTTGTCGAGGACAAGATTCTGAACAACTTTTGTCATTACAACTACCCGGCGCTCGCTTTTAGTTTTTGAGATATTTGCGAAAAACTATTAACTAAAGCTAATACTGTATTGAATTTTACGTATTCTTCCACGTTCCGTGGCAACATAAGGCTGCCATAGTTTCGAATGAGCTACACCTTAGATAAATAAACATCGAAAAACCCATACAGGGTGTCCCAAAATTCGTGAAAATCCCGAAAGGGGGTGGTCCCTGAGACCATTCTAAGAGACATTTTCCTTTGCACCAATGTCAACTGCGGCTTTGTTTAGGAGTTATTAACGAAAAACACGGACCAATCAGAGCGCGTCCTCGCCCGTCGCGCCGCGCCGCGCCGGCAAGCGAGTGTCGGTGGTACGCCGTGACATCGCAACGAACAAGAGTTTCTCGATAATGTGAATCCTCTCCGATTTCGATGAGCTTTGGATACGTTGTCCAGACCATGATTCTGAACAACATTTCTCTTTAGACTTTTTGGCGATCGGCTTTAGTTTACGAGATAATCGTAAAAAAAGAGAAGAAGCAGAAACTGATTGAATTAAAAACTCACGTATTCAGCCGTAAATCCATTTGCTGCTTCGAAATGTGTGTCACTGGGTCACTCGGTGACGAACTGCACAGATGTCTTCAGGTACACGGCAGTACCGAAAGCCAAGGGACGTACGGCCAGGTCGACGAACTGCACAGCCGGTGGTAGAAGGCCTAAGGGATGCGCGGTCAAGTCGACGATCCAGAATTTAACTTTCACTTTCGAATCGATAAATAATTCGTATGTTTATTTTACACAGATGCCTTGAAATTTTTCCACACTCACAATCACTGTTCACATTTGTCAACACATAGTTATGCACTAATAATAATTGCCATATCCCTTGTACTGCTGCACAAATCACAACAATCAGGTAATGCAATCACTAGACTGCGGATTTCATGCATTTGTAGCAAACATGAGTAGGTGCATTTTAATACAGTAGAGAGATTAAAATAATTTCAAAACACCAATGTATTATTTTCAAATTCTGAAAATGATCACAGTAAGAATCAAATATCTGTCTGGCTCCTGTTCCTTGTAATAGCGGCAGCCAACATTCATTTTGCATAAAGATTCGCAGTCTAGTGATTAGTTTAAATATCACAGTCAAAAAAACAGCTAATACATAGCAACCGTTAGCTTTGAATTTACAAGTCTTTGGAGATATTCTCTCTACTGCGGCTCGAACGACACTGATTTTCCGCAAGATTTTTCTAAAGAATTTAGGAAGGGCATTTAGAGTGTCGAAATTCGAAATGCACGCTGTAGCACGAGAACGACGGGACGGTTGGACGAAAAACAGGATACGAGAAGGACCGCTTTAAGACTTATGGCAATCACATGTTTAGGTTTTCCTGTAGATTGGTACGCAGAGTCGATGGGTAACCGTTCGAAAACGTCGTCTGTCCTTCTTTTAGAAAGTTTCTTAAGGAAGGTATAGGACAATAGGGATGCTACGCTGACCTGACATTTTCACCCCTTCCTGGGTAAAAGGACGGATGACGTTTTCGAACAGTTACCCATCGACTCTGCGTACCAACCTGCAGGAAAAACTAAACATGTGTTTGCCACAAAGCTTACAGCGGTCCTTCTCGCATTCTGTTTTTCGTATAACCGTCCCGTCGTTCTCGTGCTACAGCGTGCACATTTCGAATTTCGACACTCTAAATGCCCTTCCTAAATTCTTTAGAAAAATCTTGCGGAAAATCAGTGTCGTTCGAGCCGCGATAGAGAGAACATCTCCAAAGACTTGTCAATTCAAAGCTAACGGTTGCTATTAGCTGTGTTTTTGATAGTAATATTTAAACTAATCACTAGACTACGGATCTTTATGCAACATTAATGTTGGCTGCCGTTATTACAAGGGACAGGAGCCAGACAGATATTTGATTCTCACTGTGATCATTTTAAGAAGTTGAAAATAACACTATGGTGTTTTGAAATTATTTTAATCTCTCTACTGTCTCAAAATGCACCTACTCATGTTTGCTGCAAATGCATGAAATCCGCAGTCATTACCTGATTGTTGTGATTTGTGCAGCAGTACAAGGGATATCGCAATTACTATTAGTGCATTACTATGTGTTGACAAATGTGAACAGTGATTGTGAGTGTGGAAAAATTTCAAGGCATCTGTGTGAAATAAACATACGAATTATTTATCGATTCGAAAGTGAAAGTGAAATTCTGGATCGTCGACTTGACCGCGCATCCCTTAGGCCTTTTACCACCGGCTGTGCAGTTCGTCGACCTGGCCGTACGTCCCTTAGCTTTCGGTACTGTCGTATACCTGAAGACATCTGTGCAGTTCGTCACCGAGTGACCCAGTGACACACATTTCGAAGCAGCAAATGGATTTACGGCTGAATACGTGAGGTTTTAATACAATCAGTTTCTGCTTTTTCCCTCGTTCGGGTAAAGTTGCCGTAAGTCGGGTAAAGAGATCCACCCATATGAATTGACAAGTAAAGTTCTTCCGACCGACAAAAACTGTGAAGGGTAATGTTGTTCAGAATCATGGTCTTGACAACATATCCAAAGCTCATCCAAATCGGGTAGAAGATAGTTCATCGATCGATTTACAATTACAAGTTTTTACAATTATGTATCTCGTAAACTAAAGCCGGCCGATAAAAACTGTAAAGGGCAATGTTGTTCAGAATCATGGTCTTGACAACATATCCAAAGCTCATCCAAATCGGGGGAGATTCACATAATCTCGAGAAGCTCTTGTTCGTTACGGCATCGCGGCGTTACAGCGCGCTCGTCTCCCGGCGCGCCGGGCTGAACGTGCCATCGCGCGTCTAGGATGCGCTCTGATTGGTCCGTGTTTTTCGTTAATAACTCCTAAACAAAGCCGCAGTTGACATTGGTGCAAAGGAAAATGTCTCTTAGAATGGTCTCAGGAACCTCCCATTTCAATTAAGTACACCACATTTGGGACACTCTGTATATTCTATGGATTGGAGAAGCCTGACGCTCATTAGAAGGAGATTTTGCCAGTTTGCAAGAGGCGCCCTCAAATGTCAGAATATGAACTATTTACTTCCCTCCACACCCCGCGATCACCCGTGGAGCTCTACGCTTTGGCACGCGCAGATGCACACTAAAATAATATCATTGCGCCGACGCACAGTGCGGTACCCTGTGGACAAAAGTCTAAAAATTCATTGTCTAATATCCACTGGATTCTATGTTGAATCTATGTCTTAACATCTAAATTATCATGTTTATTAATAGAAAATTCAAATAATGTGTAGGGGTTTAGTTACAAGCGTTTTTTTCTTAAGAAAATGCTGTATCAAGCAGTTCATTGATCAAAACGTAATTTACTTTCATGGTACATATCAGGAAAAAGAATTTGATGAAATATGTCCTATGGGATATGATAGCTTAAAGTACAGCTAATGTGACTGAAATTTCAAATTTGTAAATCTCTTATATGCATTATAGTAGTAAATAATACAGTAGAAATAGGTTTCCTCACCTTTAGATAGAGATATTTCAAGCAGGGTTCAAAACATCCTGTACTTTTTGCTTTTTCGTAATTAGTAGACATTGTACTTCAATTTCCCACAAGTTTTTCCTGCTACAAACTGCTACACTTAAAATTATTTAACGTTAACCCTCGGCGAATGCGACATCCGGCACCATGTGTCTAATCTAATTATCCAATAAAATCATCAGTCGGTAAATCAGGAACGCGTATGTAAAAATTAGTATTTAACAAAATTAATAGAGGGTCAATAGCAGCCATAGCTGGCTTTTGTTTTAGGCTGTTTATTGTTTTAAATGGTTTATCACAAATTAAGAATGGAGAATTCGACCAGAGGTATGTCTAATTTTAACTAGCAAATTAGAAATTGTGTTCTTTCCTTAAAATTAAAAATCATTTTTTTAACACAAGTAGTTTCTATAAACTCGTAGTAAATGCAATTTATCTTTTTATTAGGTAATTCTATTCGTAATCGCGATTTGATTGATGAGTGGATTTGCCAATCCACCTATTCGGAGAAAATGTTGAAGGTTACCAAAAAACTTTGTTCTTTATTGAACGTGAATGCCATATCGGATGAACTAGAAGAGAAAGTAAATGATTTCTGTAAAGCACTCGCGAGGAAGTGGAAAGATTGTTCACGCAATCGTCATTATTTAGTTAAGCGTCATCACGTATGGCTAGACAAAGAAATTAATATTAAAAGTAAAAGTACTTTAACCGAGCAAGAAACACTCGAGCCACAGCCAGGTCCTAGCCGAGGAAGGCGTCGAATAAATTTTGAAGAAGCATCACTCAAAACCAAAAAACGCCGCGTTCAATCGATCATACGTTCTTATTCAAGTCAAGAATTAAATTTTGCTGTTGGTATTGTAAATAAATCGAACGTTTTAGATAAAAAAAATAAAATACCACCGCATAAACTTTTAGCATGTTAAACGCGAACGATACAGTTTCGTATGATTCAGCGCCGCGACCACCCCCCTCGTCGTCCCTACAGCACCGCGGCGAGTCTTCACCTCGAAGCGAGCTCCCGTATGTGTGTACGGTGGGGGAATCCACCGATTACCGGTAAATAGGACCCCCAGCCAGTTTGAAGGTGCGTTCCGTTGTAACCTCCTCTGCGAGTACACACGCGAATTATATAATAGCTACGAGCAAGTTTCAAAACCGACCGATAATCTCCTCTGCGAGAAACACGTAGAATAATCTCCCCTGCGAGCTCTGTTCTTTCGGGTTAAAGTGCGTCCGTAGCCTCAGCAACAATAAAGTGCTTGTTTTGTGAACCGTAACACGCGGGTGGAACAATTGACTGAAACCTCTCACGAATATCCAATCTCCGACCGAATTTTCTCCTGTCCTTCTTCACGCGAGTCCAACGCATTTATCGTTCACGGATCCTCAGTTCCCTAAAGGGTTCGTGTAACAGTTTTTGGTCCTTCGAGCCGGATTAGTGAAGAAACCTGGATCGTTCGGAAAACGTTAGAGGCGAAACCAACCGTCCATTTCAAACGTTCGTGTCGGGTCTCGTGACTTTCAAAGTAAAAACACGCTGTGAACATGAATACAAGTGTCACGGAGACCTTCGAAGCGGTGCTGGAGCGGCAAACACAGGCGTTTGCTCAACTCACGAAAATATTGGCGAATACGAAGAAAAAAGGGGTCGACAACTACACCGTGGAGTATCTGGACACCAGGCTGACCATGTATCAGGAGACCTGGACCCAGATTACTTCTTTCAACGGGTACCTCCAAGCGTACCGGAAAGCGGACCGGACGAAAGAAGACCTACCTTACTTCAAGGCCGGAACAATGGATCGGATGGAGGACGCGTACCTTGATGGCTGGTCCTACCTACGGGAGCAGCTGGCCCATCTACGCCCCCCCATCACACCCCCTGCGGCGAATTCATCTATGGCGTTTCCAGCTAGCATGGTAACTCGTCCCGCGCATGTTAAATTACCCCGGATCGAACTCCCGAAATTTGACGGCGATTACACGCGTTGGAAATCGTTCGAATCGCGATTCAATTCCGCGGTAATTGTAAACGAAACCTTGACGGGCTCAGAACGATTGCGCATTGTCGGGCGAAGCACTAGAATCGATACAGCACCTCGATGTAACGGACGCGAACTTCCAGATCGGCTGGACACGTCTCAAGGAAATTTACGATAACGAACGAGTCATTGTACATACGCTGATGCAAAAACTTTATTCCTTGAAATCGATCAAATTGTCGCAGCTCGACTCGCTGAATCAGTTCACGATTCATTATCGTAACACCCTCGAGGCGTTGTACAAGTTAGGTAGGGGCACGAAAGAGGATCATCTCGTTTATTTCGTTTCGAGCAAGTTCGACCGCGAATTAGAAACGGAGTGGAACAAAACCCTCGGAGATGCACGAACCTACCCAACATACGCGGCGATGGAAAAGTTTGTTTTAGAACAAACCGCGGCGGTTAAGATGTCCAATCAACCGACGCAACAACTACAATCCACCGCGGGACCCTCAATTCAACACGCGTGCATAAATTGCCTCGGCGCGAATCACACCGTGTCGAATTGCCCGAGCACAAACGTGTGTAGACAGTGTGGTGAAAAGCACCACACATTGCTGCACCGCGGAGAATCCAGGGCCCTCAGCAGACCCAAAACGAGTGGTTACCGAAACCATGCATCTTCGGTCCAGCCCTCGAGATTAGACGCGTCTACCACTCTTCAGACACCGTTATCGGCTCAAGCCCCTGCGCGGCCCGCGAATTCAGAAGAAATCGGTAGTAACGTTGCGACACATTTCGCCGAAGCCAGTCCGAATGGCATTCAGACTGTCCTACTGGCTACCGCAATGGTCAAAGTTTTCGCGCCCAACGGTCAGTCGCGATTAGCCCGCGCGCTATTAGACCAGGGGTCTCAATCCTCGTTCGTGTCCACCAATCTTGTACAGCAGCTACGTTTACAAAAAGTCCGAGCACCGATTTCCGTGACTGGTCTCGGCGGCGAACGAACAAGCACCATTGATTATAGTGTGCAACTGCGGATAGGTTCGTCCAAACAGGAGTCACCAGCACTGTCAACCCGTGCGTTCATAGTGCGCGGTATAACGCAGTACGCGCCGCCGGCGATCCAGATGGAAAATTACAGCGCCCTGTTCGATCTCGCGCTCGCGGACCCCGAGCCCGCATCAAAGCAACGTATCGAATTGCTCCTAGGCGCGGATATCTTCGCGCAAATTCTACGACCTGGCGTTCGACTCCCCAGTAACCAAGGACCGATTGCGCAAAATACGGTATTCGGTTGGATCTTGTCCGGATGCATCAACACCCCGGAAAACCATCGCGTCGCGGTTACCACGTATCACGGGACAATCACGGATCCACTCGAACGTGCGTTAACTCGTTTTTGGGAAACGGAAGCGGCCCCTGAAACGCGTATCCTCACTCCCTTGGAAATAGAATGCGAGCGGCACTTCGAAAAAACCTACTCGCGCGACGCTACCGGCAGATTCGTGGTGCGGTTACCGTTTCTCAAGTCGGTCCCCGAGGACTTCCTCGGAGATTCACTCCGAGGAGCCACCGCGTCACTGGCACGTCTGACCCGGAAACTACGCGAAAACGAGGCGGTAAAATGCGAATATAATGCGTTCATCCGCGAGTATGAGTCGCTCGGCCACATGAACCGTCTCGATGGCGTCGACCGTTCCAGGAATTACATTCCACATCGCGCCGTTCTCCGAGAGGAAAGCTTGACTACAAAGCTCCGAGTCGTTTTTAATGCGTCGAGCCAAACGTCTAGCGGATACTCCTTAAACGACATCCTACTTACTGGTCCGAAGTTACAGTTAGATATCACTCACATCTTATTAGCGTGGCGAATCCACAAATATGTTCTAGTGGCGGACATTGAGAAAATGTTCCGTCAAATTCTCATCCACCCACAAGATCGCAAATATCAATGCATCTTGTGGAGAAGCGAATCTACCGGTAATCTCGAGACGTTCGAATTGAATACGGTAACCTACGGAACCGCCTGCGCCCCGTACCTCTCGATGCGCGTTATACAAGAAGTAAACAAGTTGGAAGGTTCGGAATACCCCCTCGCGTCCCCGATTCTTCGCAACAGTGTTTATGTCGACGACGTATTCATGGGCGCGCCGGACAAACAGCTGCTCGAACAGACTAGAATACAAGTCTGTCAGCTGTTGTCTCGAGGCGGATTCAATCTGCGAAAATGGCCGGGCAACGATGCCGAATCCCTGCGAAATATTCCCGCAGCCACACATTCACACGCGGTGGATCTGCGAATATTCAATGCTTCGGAACTCAAAGTCCTCGGAATCAGGTGGATCCCCTCGGACGACGCGTTCTATTTTGACTTACAAAAACTGGCGGTCAGAAAGGAGAAGATGAGCAAGCGCGAATTGCTCTCGGAGATTGCGACGTTGTTCGACCCTCTAGGATGGTTGTCTCCAATTGTTGTTCGAGCCAAAATCTTGATGCAGCAACAATGGCTCGAACGAATCAGCTGGGATGACTGCGTATCGGACGACACCCGCGAAACCTGGAACCTCTTCTGTATGGACTGGCGTGCTTTAACCGCAATGAGGGTCCCGCGGTGGATCCAGTACGCCCCTGACTCACTCGAAATCCAACTACATGGATTCAGCGACGCATCTCGTGCCGCCTTTTCATGCGCGATTTACGCCCGCGTAACGTCGCTCACCGGCGAAACGCATACCACGCTGCTCACAGCTAAATCGCGAGTAGCTCCAATAAAAACTGTCTCTATCCCTATCCTCGAGTTAAACGGAGCCGTCATGCTAACTGAATTGGCCGCTCACGTGACCCACTCGATCGGGATACCGGTAACGAAGACAGTTTGCTGGACGGACTCCACGATTGTCCTCGCATGGTTGCGGAAACACCCAGCAGCTTGGAAGACCATGGTGGCCAACAGGACGTCCAAGATCCACTCCACACTGCCGAATGCCGTCTGGAGACACGTGCCGACGCACTACAATCCTGCAGACCTGAATTCGCGTGGTGTAAGTGCAGAAGCACTGCTGTCATCGACGCTGTGGATCGAGGGTCCATCGTGGTTGAAGAGGGACGAAGAAGACTGGCCCGTTCAGCAGACCTACGAAACGGAGGAGGAAAAATGTAAAACCGCCGTACATAATACGGTCACAATCAAAGATTGGGATGCTCTGTCTCGCTTCTCTAGCTGGCAACGCCTAATCCGCGTATTCTGTCACGTGCGGCGATTTATAAACACGGTGCGAAAGCAAACAAGCACCGCGCCCCCCTCGTTCCTCACCGTCTCGGAGCTACGCGATTCGGAAATAACAATACTGCGAATAATCCAACGCAGCTCGTTCGCAACCGAAATCGCCGCGTTCGCGCGGAACAAACCGTTGACCAGTGGCTCGTCGCTTTTGCCGCTCAGCCCTTTCATCGACCAATGCGGAGTCGTACGCGTAGGCGGGAGGCTCAGAAACTCCTTTCTGCCTTGGGAAACGAAGCACCCCGCGATATTGCCGAAACATCACGTTTCCGACCTCATTATTCGGGAATCGCATCTTCTCTCCTTGCATGGCGGAAATCAAATCACGGCGTACACAACAAGACAAAAATATTGGATCCTAGGGTTGCGTAATTCGGTCCGTCGCGTGATTCATAAGTGCGTCAAATGCGCGCGTTGGCGGGCGGAAACTGCAACGCAGGTAATGCAAGACCTCGTGACGTCACGTTGCCGTCCGTCCCCTCCATTCTCTCACATTGGAGTCGATTACGCCGGTCCCTACCAAGTACGAGACGCACCCGGGCGCGGAAAGCGAACTTATAAAAAATACATTGCAGTATTTATCTGTTTTGCTACTCACGCGGTCCATTTAGAGTTGGTTGATGATTGCTCCACGGCTGCCTTCCTCGCAGCCTTCGACCGCTTCACGTCCAGACGTGGTGTTCCTCAGACGATCACTAGCGACAATGGCACGAATTTCGTAGGCGCGTCCAACGAACTCGCTCGACACTTCGTCGAAGTCACAAATTCGCCGGAATTGAAAAATCGATGCTCCACTCTTCTTATTCAGTGGAAGTTCTATCCCCCGGGCGCTCCTCATCACGGAGGAATGCAGGAAGCCGCAGTCCGGTCAACCAAGCATCATCTTCGTCGTATCATGGGGTCGTTCGCGTCAACCTCCGAAGAGATGTCCACACTGCTTTGCAAGGTGGAAGCCACGTTAAACTCGCGTCCGATTACTCGGGTGCGCGACGACCCAGAGTGTCTTGAAATCCTTACGCCAGGGCACTTTTTAACCGGTAGTCCGCTGATTTCACGTCCGGTTCCTCCCGTGATTGACGAGCCGACAACGCACTTATCACGATGGCAACAAGTGCAAAAATTCCACGAACTGCTGTGGCGCGTATGGTCCCGCGAGTACTTGCAGGAACTGCAGTCGCGGTACAAATGGCAAACTGAACAAAAGGATCTGACTGTAGGAGCGGTAGTCCTCTTGGACAACCCCCTACTACCTCCTAACAAATGGGAATTAGGGAGGGTCGTAAAAACGTTCCCAGGTAAAGACGGCCACGTACGAGTGGTGGAGGTTAAGACCGCGTCCTCAACATATAAACGACCCATCACTCGTGTCTGCCAGTTACCAGTAAACAACTGAAGGCACCCCCCGAATAATGTTGTCGAGCGTGCGACGTCACGACCTACGTGACATAATAGTCGCGGCCGGCCGTCGGCCCAGGTGTCGTCATCCGAAACATTGTAAATATTGTAAATAGTTAGTATGTGTGTGTATGTGTACGTATGTATGGGGAGCTCTTCGAGATATATAGATTATCCGTTTCTGTTGCGCGACCGCGCAAGGCGGGCGGTTTGTTAAACGCGAACGATACAGTTTCGTATGATTCAGCGCCGCGACCACCCCCCTCGTCGTCCCTACAGCACCGCGGCGAGTCTTCACCTCGAAGCGAGCTCCCGTATGTGTGTACGGTGGGGGAATCCACCGATTACCGGTAAATAGGACCCCCAGCCAGTTTGAAGGTGCGTTCCGTTGTAACCTCCTCTGCGAGTACACACGCGAATTATATAATAGCTACGAGCAAGTTTCAAAACCGACCGATAATCTCCTCTGCGAGAAACACGTAGAATAATCTCCCCTGCGAGCTCTGTTCTTTCGGGTTAAAGTGCGTCCGTAGCCTCAGCAACAATAAAGTGCTTGTTTTGTGAACCGTAACACGCGGGTGGAACAATTGACTGAAACCTCTCACGAATATCCAATCTCCGACCGAATTTTCTCCTGTCCTTCTTCACGCGAGTCCAACGCATTTATCGTTCACGGATCCTCAGTTCCCTAAAGGGTTCGTGTAACAAGCATGTTACTTAGATTTAGATCTTTCAGATAAAAAATATGATATATTTAAAAGCATCGTTAACAATATACGTAAAGATTATATTCCTTGCATTAAGACTTTTAGAAATATTAAAAATTCATTTTTACCAAGTAATATATCAGCTAACGAAACGTCTGCCGAAGTAGACTTGCAAAATTTAGTAAATGCTACAAGTGACAGTATCATAAATTTAATAAAACTTGAAGAAAGTTGTAATCTGAAGCTTGTGTGTAAATGGGGTTTCGATGGGAGCTCCGGCCATAGTCTTTATAAGCAAAAATTCATTGAAAATGAAAATTCTACAGATCAATATTTGTTTGTAATAGCTTTGGTCCCGTTGAAATTAATAGACATGCGGAATGGCAGAGAATTGTGGATAAACCCCCGCTCATCTTCCACATTTTACTGTCGACCAATAAAGTTCATATTTATTCAAGAAAATGCACAATTGATTAGGGAAGAAGAAACTAGAATGAAGACTTTGATCAGCCAACTTTCTCCTTATAGTAAATGCAATTTTAATAATAATGTTAACTTCGTGATTACATATGAATTACATTTTACCATGATAGACGGCAGTGTAACTAACATATTGTCTGATACAAACTCGTCTTCTAGGTGCTGCATTTGCAAAGCAACTCCAAAAGAGATGAATCACAAAAGAGTTACTGAAAAACCTTCCAATACTAGTAATTACCGTTTTGGCTTATCTACCTTACACGCTTGGATTCGATTTTTTGAATGCCTTCTACACATATCATATCGGCTACCAATTAAAACTTGGCAAGTGAAAGGAGCTGAAAATAAAATAATTTTTGAAAACAATAAAAAGAGAATCCAGGATGAATTTAAATCTCGATTGGGTTTGTTAGTAGATAAACCGAAACCTGGTTTTGGTTCAACGAATGATGGAAACATTGCGAGAACGTTTTTCAGTAATTCTAAAATAAGCTCTGAGATTACAGGAGTAAATAAAATTTTAATTGATAAATTTTACACAATCTTACGAGTTTTATCTTCTGGCGAAAAAATTCATATTAATCGATACAGGCTTTTATTAAACGCGACTTTTAATTTGTACATAAACTTATACAATTGGTACTATATGCCAAGTAGCGTACATAAAATTTTGATTCACGGGTGTGACATAATTGAAAGTTTCGATTATCAATAGGCGTTCTCTCGGAAGATGCTTTAGAAACTACTCATAAAGAGATTAGGAAAGCCCGATTAAATCATACTCGCAAAACGAGTAGGAAATTTAATAATGAAGATTTGATGAAAAGACTTCTACTCTCATCGGACCCCTTTATATCAAGCTGTAGGAAAACTTCTTCAAAACAGAAAAGAGATCTTGCGGACATAACACAATATATTGATGTTCAGTACACAACGGAAGCTATTCCGGAAGAATTAGATTTTTCTGATTCGGAGTTAGGGTGAACGACGATTCTCATACGAACAGTGATAAATGTGTGTTATTAAAATGTTTTATTTACTTGTTTTTATGGATATTTGTTTATCTGTTTTCTACACGTAATATATGTACTATATATTTATATTTCATTTTTCCATTATACATAAAATATGCCTCTTATTGTTTCTTTGAAATTTATTTAGTTTAAAAGAGTGGAAAATTCTAAAATAGTATTCCAAAACCTCGATTAGTGCATTTAAAACAATTCCTAACAAAGAAATATAAGTTATTACTACGCCAAACGTATCTTTTTATTTTTGTCCCAAATTCCTACCAAAGTACCGCACTGTGCGACGCGACACGGCATGTGCACCGACGCCAACCGACGCTAACCGACGCTAACCGACGCTAACCGATGCCATTGATGCCGACACGAGTATATCGGAGTTGATCGGAGTTTGGAGCACGGCGTGTTTTGAAGTATACGTAAAGCTTGGTAACGTTCAGTGTTGTAGAGTTTATCCAAAAATAGTTTCAAAATGGGCAGATGCGTATATTGTGGGAATTTGAACAAGAATAAAAAAAAGCAACATTACACAGGTACGTAGAGATAACACAGCCTCTTACCACTTTTCAATAATACTAATATATTTTTGTTCTAATTTTCGTACGATTATGCGTAGATTTCCACTAGACGTACCAATATGGGAAAAGTGGCTGAAATTACTCGGTTTGGAAGGACTAAATGTTGGAAACAATACTTTATTGTGCTCAAGCCATTTTACACCAGACTGTTTTACAGTGTTCCATTGTAACCAGAAACGTTTGAAACTAGGAAGTATGCCCACAATTTTTGAAAAAGTGTCAACTTCTGCAGGTGAGAAAGTGTTTCATCATTCATAAAAGTTATTAACAGTATAAGCATTGACAATACACGAATATTGCACGTATCGTCAGGAGAATAAAAAAAAAACGTGCAAGGCTTGATCGTTACAATCTGAACGTTTACGATGAGGTCCACACAACGACAGTGGCTGAAAAATACGGACTGAATAGTATAACCGATAATTCAAGCTTTGCAGAAATGAGTGAATTTTTGAATTTCTCATGGGGACAATCACCATACATTAACGAATTTTCGCAGCAAGCTATTGGTTATATTTCGGGTTGGTTAGTTTTATCAATCGAAAAAAAGAGAAAAATTAAATGTATTGAGTGCCTGCTTGCATGCCATGAAACGGACAATGACAAGATTTTAATACATAAAAAAAATCCTGCTGCATATGTAGCAGCAATTACGCGCGGCTGCTTGGTAATACCGTCGAGCAGTGTTGTGCAAATTTGCTTGACCACCGAGTTTCTCTTCCGTCGTGCCTGTAATATGAATTCCGGAAAACCACCTGTTGAAGCAAGCTTTCCTGCTATTCTGGCCACTCGGGTTTTTCAACAGGTTGTTGAGAATCATAGGCTTTTCCTGAGCTGGAGAACCACAATGTTCAAATGTTCAGCGCCGAGGAATTTATCAGCCACACACATAGGCTTATTAAAATTATTATTAGCAGTTATATAGAACTACGTCTGTATTCAGAAACGAAAAAGTATGCGCTTTCGCTTACCGGGACGAACATACGAAACTTTCTAACGCGAACAATAATTTGGGCTCACCAATAGATACCTTTACTGTATACCTGATACCTTTTATTCTCTTAAGGCTTTATGTACATAACAACGACCTTGCGATGTTTTCTTTATGTATATAATACGTTTCTGCATGTTACAACGCTTATATTTTATTATTTTAGTTAAATAGCTTTTACACTGTAAATAGAACTGCAAACGCATGTATGCATGATGTTTCTGCTTCTGCATGTTATGCTATTCTTTTATATTGTTTTATATCTTTTTTCTGTACATTTCTTCGTTTATATTTTTATATAGAAACATTAAACGCATAAAAATAAAGATTCTTTATTACATAGATTTGTTTCCATCAATCTCCCATAAGAGATGCGAGTATGGCCTGCTGTCAATGATTTTTTGATAAATGCGATCGCTTCTGGATTACGAAGATCATAATTTCTAAGCGTAAGATTTATTTGTATATATTATTGTAAAATTAATAAAATTTTAGTATTCTTATGAATTAAATTTCATTTAATGCTTCTCCTACGTCTCCTTTATCCCAAACAATAAAGCAAACGACAAAACTTTGCAAATATTTCAAATTCACTTTTTACGAACTATATTAATCATTACTTTAGTTTGTTTAATATTACATTTATATATTTATATCTCTATTTTCATGAATTTCATTTGCTCTGGCTCTGATTAACTTTTCTGAATTTCAACCATCATACAAGCAATTCGTATTATATAGCGATCGCGCCATTTCCTTTAGTACACTCTCTGACATTTGGCAGCGATGGCATCGAAAGTGCCTTCTTCAATTGGCTTCAACGGCTGCACGGCTGGCTTATGGGAATCTCGTATCCATAGCAGAGAGTATATGAGAGTGCTCACGCCCGGGTTATGGTCGTGCCACTTTTGGCTGCCATCATCTCTTTTAGTCCGGACAAGAACCCGTCTCGACACTTAGTCCGGACAAGACTCCGTCTCGAGACTTAGTCCGGACAAGAATCCGTCTCGACACTTAGTCCGGACAAGAATCCGTCTCGACACTTAGTCCGGACAATAACCTACATCATCTTTGGCCTTGATCAGAACGAACAGTTTATATCGTTTTATATAAAATATGTAACTAAGATTCTTTCACGAAGTGAAGGGTGCGCGACACCCAGAATGAAGAAATTCCGGGAAAAGGATAAACAATGCCTTGTCTCTCCTGCAGAGTCAGACAGAGAGGAAACAGTCGCTCGCAGGAGAGACGAAGACAGAGATATAACCAAGCAGCTTGATTTTTCGATGAACTATTTCCCATTTCCTGAAGCGAAGAAGCAATATTTTTGGATGCTCTTTGCGTTGACATGTTCTCCGTGTTATTCCGGATCAACGTTCAGAGCCCTTTTTTGGAAAAAATGTTCTGAAAAAATTTTCTTCTATAAAAACGTACGCTATTATTGTTTATAAAATTTCAAGAAACAAATTGCAAAAAAGGGCTCTGAACGTTGATCCGGAATAACGCGGAGATCATTTCAACGCAAACAGCATCCAAAAATATTGCTTCTTCGCTTCAGGAAATCTGAAAGAGTTCATCTGAACAATTCGTATGCCATCATGGCTGCTTCGCTGTCGCGCTTCCCGACTTTCCGCCGCAGCGCTGTCGTCATGTCTCCTGCTATTCTTGCACCGACGGTACAAACCCATGGTACAGAGATGGGCAAAATTTTTATTAGAATAAAAATTCCGGGTAATGAATAAAAGATACAAAATTTTTATACTTTATTCGAGGGCTTGAATAAAAAAGTAACTATTATTCAAAAATTATTAGAATAATTTTTTATTCACCGAGAATTTATTCAAGCTTTGAATAAAATTTTTATTCTTTATTCTTATTCTTTATTCTTATTCTATTTTCTCGAAAATGAATAAATCCATGAATACTTTCGGCCAGCTCGAGGCTACAATGAACACGACCGACGCCCGAGGGTCGAGCCCTGAGGCCTGAGCCCAGAACACAATAGTAGTGCAATAAACACGGCCCGACAATCCCCCGGCGAGCCAGGTAGCTCGGCATGAAACCGCTAAGGAGCGAATGGTGAACTTATTTATTTTCCGTGCTACCCTCACGAAAGTCACACGAGCCAATTCGTGGCGTTCTGCCGATTAAGAAAAGCCTAAACTCGACGGAATTAGGACCGTTTCTAGTGGGTTTATTCATTAAAGTATTCTCGAAATTTTTATTCTAATATTTTTCTGCCCATCACCGCGCTAGCGCGACGAAGCGACGAGGACTTGGGACGCCTTGGCCAAGTGGTGCTGTAACAACCTGGCTTCGTCGTCACGTTCGGAGACTTCCTCTTCGTCCTTATAGCTCGCCGATCCAGAGTTCGATGTTCAACGAGAGGAAAATGTCGATGGGGAACTGGACGTGATACGCGGGTTTTGCAATAACGACACCGGCGGTTTCACTGACAATGCTCGCTACCGGCGCGTTCGCGAACGCGGTTTTCAGGCTTCGCTCCTCGCGAATATTCATTCGGTAACCCCGACTTTCGGATACGATTGCGCGTATCTTTCTCAGACGCGCACGTCGCGGTTTTCAGGTACGGAACGCGTTACTTTCTCGGACGCGCACGTCGCGGTTCTCAGGTACGGAACGCGTTACTTTCTCGGACGCGCACGTCGCGGTTTCAGGTACGGAACGCGTTACTTTCTCGGACGCGACGCGAATATATTTTCTAGACAGGTAAACGGGAAAAATCCGGACGATCAGGAAACCCCTGCCCGAGTCGGGTCGGTCGGATACGTGACGTGGCGGTTCGCCGTACGCCAGCATCCTCTCGGGCGGTTCTACGGCGACGAGCGGTGGTTCACCGTGCTCGTCGGTCGTTCTTGTCGGCGGTACGCCATAACAAGCTCGCTGGTGGTACACCTTGGCGAAAGAGAGTGACGGTACGTTGTGCTCTGACTATGCTACAGGAACAGGACGTTTTCGGGGAGAGAGGAGGGCTCCCTGCCTGAGTCGTGTCGGTCGGATTTCAACGTGGTGGTTCACCGTGCGTTTACGTCCTCTCAGGCGGTTCTACGGTGACGAGCGATCCCAACCAGCACAGATACAGCTCAAAGATGGCAGAAAGATGTCTGCCGCTAGACATTCAGATGTCTGAAAGATGTCTGCGAATGTCTCCGGAAAGTCTCTACAGGGGCTCCGGAAGGTCGTTTGTTACAAATTTGCCTGTCTTAAAGTGGTCTTTAGAACGACTGTTAGTCGCGTTTCAGGCATTGTAGAGACATGTTCCACGACTCTGTCGGGCATCTTTTAGGCGACTTTCAGATGTCTCTTGAGCTTGTTAGAGAGACGTATTTATGCGAAAAGGGAGTGGGAGGGAAAAATCAATTTACGATAATAGTTTAAAGTAAACGAACAAATAGTTTATTATAATAATATATGTACTATATTTTATAATGTATATTTTAATATTATTTACTATATTATAATATTATATCTGTAGTTGTCAGGCAGAACGCCACATGTCACATATACTTTTTTCTGGTAAATACGTAAATCCTATACTCTAAAATTCAATTAATGCATAAACTGAGATTTTTGAAATTGTAACATGCGGTGCTTTTCCTTACAACCACAGATAGACAAATCATTAAAATTAAATTATTAAAAGTAAAATAAAATACTACATTCAGAATAAAGTATCACGCACTTAAAACATTAAAATTAATATACTTAAATTAAAATATAAAAATTAAAATAAAATATACAGTTGAAACATCAGAATCAGTATACAGGGTGATCCACGCAACTTGCACACCTATAATAACTTCCAAAGTATGCGTTGCACGAAAAAGTTTTGTATACAGAAGTTGCATGGTCTGAAGGGGTACATTATGTAGTGTATTATTTTTTTTACAGGTGGACGCGTAAAGGACATGTGAAGGTCAACTTAATTTTTTTAAATGGAATGAGGTATTTTTTAATACATCAATGATGCAGCTGGACCTATGTATGTCGAAAAGTTAATAGTTCAGGAGATATTTCAATTTAAATAACTCTAAAATACCATTACTGTCGTACTAAGACGTTACATAAGTAAGTAAACACTAACGTCTTAGTACGACAGTAATGGTGTTTTAGAGTTATTTAAATTGAAATATCCCCTGAACTACTAATTTTTCAACATACATAGGTTAGTACTTTTTTATAATGAATGTCCAGCTGCATCATTGATGTATTAAAAAATACCTCATTCCATTAAAAAAAATTAAGTTGACCTTCACATGTCCTTTACGCGTCCATCTACAAAAAAGCTACTAACATTTGATTAATGCTTATTCAGGTGGCCTGTTTCTGGCGCCTCACCCTATATACTAAAATTAAAAAATATAAAAATTAAAATAAAATATAAAAGTGAAAATAAAATATTACTGATAATGTCTGTGGTTGTAAGGAAAAACGCCGCATGTCACAATTTCAAAAATTCGAGTTTATGCATTCATTGAGCTTTAGACTTTAGAGTATAGGATTTACAGTAGCGGACAAAAGTTTAAGACCGCTCTAAAGAAGACGATAACTTTTTTAATATTGTACTATACGATTTGAACTTTTTTGGGAAGCTAATTTACTAAAGGATGTGAAAAGAAATTTTTTCAAAAATTGCAATTGATCGGAATTGTTGAAAAAATACTAAAAGTTGAATTTTTAACTATTTTATGTGGGCCTATATTGAAAATTTAAAAAACACGTTTTGTGTAGTTCTGTGTCAATCAAACATATCCTGAAAATTTCGTAAAAATCGGTCGACGTTGCAATGAGCTACAAACGTTTAAAGATGGTAGAAATTGCAGATTTTCACGATTTATTGCCGAAAATCTGCAATTTTTACCATCTTTAAACGTTTGTAGCTCATTGCAACGTCGACCGATTTTTACGAAATTTTCAGGATATGTTTAAATAAACAATCAACTTTTAGTATTTTTTCAACAATTCCGATCAATTGCAATTTTTGAAAAAATTTCTTTTCGCGTCCTTTAGTAAACTAATTGCTCTAGTTTCCCAAAAAAGTTCAAATCGTATAGTAAAATATTAAAAAAGTTATCGTCTTCTTTAGAGCGGTCTTACACTTTTGTCCGCTACTGTACATATTTACCAGAAAAAAAAGTCATGGAAACACGTTTGGAAGGCTCAGACAACAATGCAATTTAACCAACCTCCTATGTCAAAGTATTAGCGATCGAAAGTGAAAGTATATGTGACATGCGGCGTTCTTCCTGATAACCACAGATATATTGAAATTAAAATCACTTGGTCACACTCGCTTTGTTCATGTTTCTTGCAGCTGCCGTCCACTTTGGCTTTCTCCGCTGCACCTTGAATAAGAATATCTTTGTTTATTAATTTGCACATGAATAATCATTATAATAATAATATTAAAATAAGGGTGATAATTACATATAACAAGGCTGGCCGTTCGATAATTTGCAAACGGTTTTTTGCCCTTTCGGCCCAATCAGCTATAGCAGACCGACATGCCAGCACGTCAGTCATAATGATACCTAGACATTCCTGGCGAAGTTGTAGCTGTTGTGCCCCCCGTATTGTGCACTTCTGCTGCCTAAAATAAAAAATTGTTATGTAGCATACCAC
The DNA here is from genome assembly GCF_051020765.1 of Lasioglossum baleicum. Taxonomy (NCBI): domain Eukaryota; kingdom Metazoa; phylum Arthropoda; class Insecta; order Hymenoptera; family Halictidae; genus Lasioglossum; species Lasioglossum baleicum. Next base: position 1,622,601 of record NC_134930.1, read on the forward strand.
ATTCTGTTAATTTAATGAAAATGAAAGATAAATGTCAGTATAATTTTAAGTGTATTTATTAAACAAGTCGCTGGTCTCTTCGGCCTCCTTTGCTTTTCTTCTAGCCTTCGTGTAGTCGTCTAGAAGCATTATATAATTATTATTTTAATTGTACATGTATGGTGTGTAACTACTTTAACTTACCAAAGGTACTGTTTTTGAAGATCTTTACAGAAAAGTACTCCCACGAAGGTTGAGGCAGTTCACATTGTTGGATTGCGTTGCTCAATTTTGATTTGTGTACCGGTGGCCAATAACATTTGTCGCCTTCCAGCCAACTATTTGGCACTGCTTCTACTGTTCCGTCCGCCAAAAATTGGACAACGGTCCATGTATTTGTAGGCATCTCCATTTGTGTGTATACAGGGTGTCCCAAAATTCGTGAAAATCCAGAAAGGGGGTGGTTCCTGAGACCATTCTAAGAGACATTTTCCTTTGCACCAAAGTCAACTGCGGCTTTGTTTAGGAGTTATTAACGAAAAACACGGACCAATCAGAGCGCGCCCTGGGCCACCGCGCCGTCACGATGCGATGTCACGGCGTACCGCGACACTCGCTTGCCGGCGCGGCTTGGCGCGCCGGGCCAGGGCGCGCTCTGATTGGTCCGTGTTTTTCGTTAATAACTCCTAAACAAAGCCGCGGATAACATTTTTGCAAAGGAAAATGTCGCTTGAAATGGTCTCAGGAACCACCCCCTTTCGGGATTTTCACGAATTTTGGGACACCCTGTATATTCTAAGAATTGAAAAGTATGGTGAAATTTAGAGACTAATTTAAACATATATGTAATTACGACGTAAATATAATTAATTAGAGAATATATTTAGAAAAATAGCAAATAGAATGAAGGAATGGAAATATGACCAATTTTTGTTCATTTTTTGACATCACACTTATTTACACATTAGGGCGGTAGACTCGTTTCCAGGATTGCAATCAATTGCAATCCCGCACCCTTGCAATCCTGGAAAAAGCAGTCTACCCCCTTACAATACCGAAAGTACTTTCTTTGACTTTCTTGCCAACCCAATAGTAAACTTCGAATATAGCGGAAGGGCATCAGCAAAAAACACTAACGGTAACAAATAACAGCAATGGAAGTACTTACTTTTGTAAATATACACTCGTCGGATAAATTATCACTATTACAATACACTAATACAATTAGACACTTCTCTAAACCGACCAGGGAGTGTCGACCATGTGCGCCGGACCAAAAATAGTAACTTCAACAGCGCCACTCGGGGTGAACTACGAAGACAGAGAAGCAGATATGTTTCTCGCAGGAAAGACACTGACAGAGAATATATGAAACAGCTTGATTTTTTCGATCACGCGAGTAAGCCGCATTTCGCGAAGAAGCAATATTTTTTGATGCTCTTTGTGTTGAAATATTCTCTGCATTATTGCGGGGTCCCGTACAGAGCCCTTTTTTGCAATTTGGCTCTTGGAACTTTGTAAACAACAAAAGTGTACGTTTTTATGGAAGAACTTTTTTTCTGTACACTTTTTCCAAATGCTCTTTGCGTTGAAATACTCTCTGTATTATTGCGGATTAACATGCAGAGCTCTTTTTTCTAAAAAGTGTACAGAAAAAAGTTCTTCCTTAGAAGCTGTATCCCCCTACTCCACCCCACTCTTTACCGGCGGCGTAGGAAAAACAACGTCTCCGGAAAATGTCTCTCAGTCGCCAAAAAGATATCCTTTATGGAGACGTTGCTTTTACGACTGAAATGAGACAGCTGAAAGACGTTCACCCTCTGCTGTGAAAACAACGTCTCCATAAAGACATCTTTTTGACGACTAAAAGACGTATCTTTGGGACATAGACGTTCAGACGGGACGACGACATGAAACAGACATCTATGAGACGATGTGTGCTGGTTGGGATGGTTCATCGTGCTCGTCGGTCGTTCTCGTGGACGGTACGTCTTGACGAGATGGCTGGTGGTACACCTTGGCCTTTCAGAGTGGCGGTACGCCGTACTCTACTTCGGTGGAACGTAGTTCGTCACCGGTGGAATGCTCCCATGGAACAGGAATACTGGTTACAAGATGGCGGTACGCCGTATTCTGTTTGGTGGAACGTAGTTCTTCACCGGAAGGGATACTTGCAGGGATATTAACAGGAACGATCCGATCTGAGTCTCGTCTCAACTAAGAAGGCCCTTCCGGGGTCGCGTAGCGGCTTTTATAGATGCGGTGCTGGACTTCGCGAATGTTCTCGACGTTTCTCATACGCGTGGGGGAAACACTGTCGACTCGTTCCCATCGGTATCGGTTTCGTGGCGCGGTGGTCGCGCGGCGCAGGGCGCGTATCGGTGGTGCGCGACGGTTCGATTCGGTCTAGTTCAGCCCGGTTCGTTTTGACTCGGCGCGCCTTGATACTTGGTTCTGCTAGTAACAGGCCTGCCCGGTGCAGGTCTGTTACAGTGCAATAAACACGGCCCGACAATCCCCCGGCGAGCCAGGTAGCTCGGCATGAAACCGCTAAGGAGCGAATGGTGAACTTATTTATTTTCCGTGCTACCCTCACGAAAGTCACACGAGCCAATTCGTGGCGTTCTGCCGATTAAGAAAAGCCTAAACTCGACGGAATTAGGACCGTTTCTAGTGGGTTTTATTCATTAAAGTATTCTCGAAATTTTTATTCTAAAATTTTTCTGCCCATCACCGCGCTAGCGCAACGAAGCGACGAGGACTTGGGACGCCTTGGCCAAGTGGTGCAATAAACACGGCCCGACAATCCCACGGCGAGCCAGGTAGCTCGGCATGAAACCGCTAAGGAGCGAATGGTGAACTTATTTATTTTGTAAAATCCGCAGTCTAGTAATCAGTTATGCTACTAATTGTATGATTCCAATCAAACATTTCTTCTAACGATTTGGATTCAAATTTTATGTACGGCAGTGTGGTTAGGATTGATAGAAAAATTTAAGAGGAAAATATTGATGATCAAGATAAAGACGGTTTATGTTCAATATATATATGTGTATATATATACATATATATATATATATATATATATATATATATATATATATATATATATATATTATTCAATTTTGGACGTGACATGTAATAAACAGCAAAACCAACGAACATAACGATACATATTTTAGTCATATATACATACATACTTTAACGCAACGAGACGACCTTTGTGTTCCATTACATAGATAAACGCAGTAATACAATTTTATTATTTACAATTAATTATCAATTAGATTTGATCACTGTTGCTGTTGCAATTCTTCTTTGTCTAGTACCACGAAACGTCCTCTTCTTGGCAGCAGAGTGTCAGCGGGGTTAGATTTTCCTTGGGTTTCCTTCTGTTTTTTCTTCGTTGGTCCTCGCCGCTGTCCTGTAGCCTCCGATAGCATGACAAGAAAAACATTCTCACATTAAAATGTGTTTGTCACATGTACAATTGAAACTTTAATACACTCCTCAAAAGAATTAAGGGATCATCTCTTCGAGCCCGGAAAATTGCTACCAGTTAACATGATCATAATTCCGGCCAAAATTGCTGTATCAGTATCGATATCGTTAAACAGTGTTTTGAAAGCGTGAAACCTCTAGTTTCAGATGCTCGGTTTCAAATTATTGCTATGTTGATTTTTTACAAAGTTATAGCGAGATAAAGACAACACTGACGGTTAACAGGAATTTTGTGCAACTTCGTAACATCACACGGGGAGAAACAAATGTTTTTGATGAATCGCGTTAACATCATGCGGAAGGGCTATCTTTCTCATGTAAAATGTGTGGTTGTTGATTATTGTGCGGTTTTTTTTTGTTCGAGTTATTGAACATTGATGTAAATGTTGGCTTTTTAACTTTAACTGGCTCCAGAAAGCGAAAAAATTATTGTAGAATCTTGTGCAAAAAAGCCATAGATATTTCTACAATAGATCTTTCTATTGCTTTTTTGCACAAGATTCTACAATAATTTTTTCGCTTTCTGGAGCCAGTTAAAGTTAAAAAGCCAACATTTACATCAATGTTCAATAACTCGAATAAAAAAAAATCGCACAATAATCAACAACCAAACATTTTACATAGGAAAGATAGCCCTTCCGCATGATGTTAACGCGATTCATCAAAAACATTTGTTTCTCCCCGTGTGATGTTACGAAGTTGCACAAAATTTCTGTTAACCGTCAGTGTTGTCTTTATCTCGCTATAACTTTGTAAAAAATCAACATTGCAACAATTTGAAACGGAGCATCTGAAACTAGAGGTTTCACGCTTTCAAAACACTGTTTAACGATATCGATACTGATACAGCAGTTTTGGCCGGAATTATGATCATGTTAACTGGTAGCAATTTTCCGGGCTCGAAGAGATGATCCCTTAATTCTTTTGAGGAGTGTATTAAAGTTTCAATTGTACATGTGACAAACACATTTTAATGTGAGAATGTTTTTCTTTTCATGCTATCGGAGGCTACAGGACAGCGGCGAGGACCAACGAAGAAAAAACAGAAGGAAACCCAAGGAAAATCTAACCCCGCTGACACTCTGCTGCCAAGAAGAGGACGTTTCGTGGTACTAGACAAAGAAGAATTGCAACAGCAACAGTGATCAAATCTAATTGATAATTAATTGTAAATAATAAAATTGTATTACTGCATTTATCTATGTAATGGAACACAAAGGTCGTCTCGTTGCGTTAAAGTATGTATGTATATATGACTAAAATATGTATCGTTATGTTCGTTGGTTTTGCTGTTTATTACATGTCACGTCCAAAATTGAATAAATATATATATATATTGAACATAAACCGTCTTTATCTTGATCATCAATATTTTCCTCTTAAATTTTTCTATCAATCCTAACCACACTGCCGTACATAAAATTTGAATCCAAATCGTTAGAAGAAATGTTTGATTGGAATCATACAATTAGTAGCATAACTGATTACTAGACTGCGGATTTTACAAAATAAATAAGTTCACCATTCGCTCTTTAGCGGTTTCATGCCGAGCTACCTGGCTCGCCGGGGGATTGTCGGGCCGTGTTTATTGCACCACTTGGCCAAGGCGTCCCAAGTCCTCGTCGCTTCGTCGCGCTAGCGCGGTGATGGGCAGAAAATTATTAGAATAAAAATTTCGAGAATACTTTAATGAATAAACCCACTAGAAACGGTCCTAATTCCGTCGAGTTTAGGCTTTTCTTAATCGGCAGAACGCCACGAATTGGCTCGTGTGACTTTCGTGAGGGTAGCACGGAAAATAAATAAGTTCACCATTCGCTCCTTAGCGGTTTCATGCCGAGCTACCTGGCCCGCCGGGGGATTGTCGGGCCGTGTTTATTGCACCACTTGGCCAAGGCGTCCCAAGTCCTCGTCGCTTCGTCGCGCTAGCGCGGTGATGGGCAGAAAAATATTAGAATAAAAATTTCGAGCATACTTTAATTAATAAAACCACTAGAAACGGTCCTAATTCCGTCGAGTTTAGGCTTTTCTTAATCGGCAGAACGCCACGAATTGGCTCCTGTGACTTTCGTGAGGGTAGCACGGAAAATAAATAAGTTCACCATTCGCTCCTTAGCGGTTTCATGCCGAGCTACCTGGCTCGCCGGGGGATTGTCGGGCCGTGTTTATTGCACTACTATTGTGTTCTGTGCTCAGGCCTCAGGGCTCGACCCTCGGGCGTCGGTCGTGTACATTGTAGCCTCGAGCTGGCCGAAAGTATTCATGGATTTATTCATTTTCGAGAAAATAGAATAAGAATAAAGAATACCCTAGTAGCATTTACGGTTGGCCAACGGTGGCCAACGGTTGGGAGTTTGTTGGGGAATGGTGGGGCATGGTTAGTGGTTTTGCCGACAAATCCCCAACCTAGGGCCAACGAAGAAAAATTACGTCGGTTTGCCGACGAATACCCAACGTTGGGCCAACGACGAATAACCAACATAGGGCCAACGACGAATACCCAACATAAGGCCAACGAAGAAAAATTACCGTCAGTTTGCCGACGAATACCCAACGTTGGGCCAACGACGAATACCCAACATAGGGCCAACGACGAATACCCAACATAAGGCCAACGAAGAAAAATTACCGTCAGTTTGCCGACGAATACCCAACGTTGGGCCAACGACGAATAACCAACATAGGGCCAACGACGAATACCCAACATAAGGCCAACGAAGAAAAATTACCGTCAGTTTGCCGACGAATACCCAACGTTGGGCCAACGACGAATACCCAACATAGGGCCAACGACGAATACCCAACATAAGGCCAACGAAGAAAAATTACCGTCAGTTTGCCGACGAATACCCAACGTTGGGCCAACGACGAATACCCAACATAGGGCCAACGACGAATACCCAACATAAGGCCAACGAAGAAAAATTACGTCAGTTTGCCGACGAATACCCAACGTTGGCCCAACGACGAATACCCAACATAGGACCAACGACGAATACCCGTCGTTCAAGATATATGTAGCGTCGATCGTCATTTGGTATTTGTCGATTTTCACTATTTCATTCTTCTGTGCTGTGTCGAACTGTCGAAGTGGTCGTTCTTTGTGTCGCGTGTTTTACTTCATTTCATTAACAAAAAATTTTGATTATGTACAAAGTGGTGGAATTTAATTCAACACCATTAATTTAATTCAATTCAGCATCATCGTTCGGTAGAACAGCAGCCATATGGATGCAGCTACGCCAAATATTTGTAAGTACCCTAGTAGCATTTACGGTTGGCGTTTCGTTGGGCCTACGTTGGGGGTTTGCGTTGGGCAACCGTTAGAAATGTCGCTCTTTTTTGCAGTTGGGCCAACAGTCAGGGCCAACGTTGGGCCAACGTTCAGCCAACGTTGCGCCAGCGTCGGGCCAACGGTAATACCCAACGTAGGGCCAACGATCACGTCCAATGTCGGGCCAACGGTAATACCCAACGTAGGGCCAACGATCACGTCCAATGTCGGGCCAACGGTAATACCCAACGTAGGGCCAACGATCACGTCCAATGTCGGGCCAACGGTAATACCCAACGTAGGGCCAACGGTAATACCCAACGTAGGGCCTACATTACTATAATACGAAAAGCCAACAAAAGGATTCTTTCTGTAGGGTCAATTAATTATATACATATATATATGTGTATTATAAAAATATTTTATTTTTATATCTCACAATCAGTCATTTTGTGAGGTAACAATTTTTGCCTCACATATTATATTAATATATAAGTACTAACTTATTATGCACGCTAGCATATACCGGATTTCTTACATATATATGTACGAAATGTATACATATATTACATATTATAAAAGTAAGATTCCTTACATTACATATTATATTACGTACATAACACACATTGCACATTAGTAATATGACATTACATTCATATTACATACATAACACGTTGCACATTAGTAATATGATATTACATTCATATTACACCTCTTCAATAGTTCTGATAATTACAACAGTTCCGCTTAAGATGGTGAAACAAGAATCGGATAACGACGTACTTAAAATACAACTGTTTTTCGCAGTTATAGATATTGGCGTAGCTGCATGGCTGATGATCAATCGAACACTTGTGCCTCAGTAAAATCTGAAAAATGACATAGAAATTAATCTTACAACAAGAAAAGCAAAAGGAAACAAAATTGTTAATTGCAATTGAATGCATGCATAAATTACACACATTCTTTAGAAAGTATCTACAATACGTGGTAACACGTATAATTAAGTATAGGTATAAATAATTGTTAAACTAAACCACTCATTACTAATTTAACAATATACTGTGACGTGGCAAGATTGCCTAGGTCACTCGAAACTCCTGAACGAAAGACCGGGCCACCCTTTGGTCAAGCATCGCGATAAGGGCCGCTGCGAGCGATCTCCCTGGGCACGAGACAGACCTAAAAAGGCGCATTCTAATGTTTTGAATGTCGCGCCAATTTGCGTGACAAACGTTTACAGGACCGTATCCGGGTCCCAGGCGGGATCCGGAATTCCACTTTCAACACGGTATGCAACGCGCCGTCAAGAATCAGCACCTCGAGGCAGGAAGAAGGCATAACTCGAGGGAAAACAACGAGAGATCGTCAAGGCCCAGGACTATCAACCTGGAGGCGCCGACGAGGGCATCCGGTGCAGAGACGATCAACTACTCTACCCTGTCGTCGCCTCGTCCGGGAAGAAGCTGCACCGCAACCGGATTGGCTGACGTCGATCGTCTCATCGGGGAGCGGCCACTCGGACATCAGCGCTGCCGGAGTGGCCAAACGCTGCCGGAAGCCGAGCGCCGTCGCGACGGATTCGCTGAAGCGAAATCCCGCGTTAGCGATAGGCCGAAATGTTGCGTGAAGAAAGCGGAATACGAAAAGTGGGGGACGCCCTGCTTCCGCGTACCCGAGCTACCGCGTGAACGTGCACTGCGTCTCCGGAATCGTTAACAGAAAGTTGTATCTTTGAACGATTGCTAATTATTGTATTTTGCGCCTGCTGAAACCAAGGGATCGAGAGATTCGCTGCCGTGTAGCTGCTGCTGAATTACCTGTGGTAAGCGCCGATCAGGCTTTCGATATTTCGTGAAGTTCGTGTTGGCTCGGGTAGCGCGGCGAGGTTAGGAATAGGTGTCGCGAGAATTAACGGCAAACGAGGCGGACGAGATTTTGGGGACACTGTTAGTGTCCAAGCACGAATCCTTCATATTGTGAAGGATATCGTTGTCGCGGTACGAATCCGGTCGGATAGCGGGGGGCCGCGTGGCCGCCTTATGGCGGTTGTACGACGCCGATCTAAACGCGAAGTCGCGGATTCGGGATATTATCGTCGCCGCCGTTAATTCTAAATAACCTGCGCTCGTTCCACGGTGGGACACCGTCGCGTGTTCGATTCGCGGTCGTAAATTCTGTTCGATCGACGCAAGTCCAAGAGAAACCGCGAATTCCATCTGAGTTCGGTCGGAAAACGGCCTTCGAGGCCTTCCGCGTCGCGAAGTTCTTATCGCGGCCGAATTCTTCGCGAAATTGTAAAGTAAGAGAGGCATTGCGCGTGCGAGTTCCATCAGTCGCGATAATACGCGCCGGCTACGTTTGTAATTGCTGCCGAATCGTCGGCAGCTCAGTCATTTCGTCGAATAAACATCTTGTTAGCCGAAACGTTGTCTATTCCTTGTGTGAAAACCTTCCCGTCGCGGGGAACGTCTCGTGTTCTCCTGACGTAGAATCCTGCGCCCTTGCGATAGCTATTCAGGTTACGTTTGCTACGTCACAGTCTCGCGAGTCCAACCGCGTTCCGCTTTCGTGTCTAGATTACGATTCTTTCTCGTGACACCTTCAGGTGTCTGGCGCCCGAAATTGTATCACGTTTGATCTTCGAATAACGAGACTGTGAACGTATTTTTGTCCCGAGAGGACCACGCCTCGCGCGGCCGAGCGTGGCCCGGCTTCTCGCCTGTAAATTCTCGGTGTCGCTATTCCTCGTTCGACCATCAGTACGAAAAGTTAAGAAAGCGACGTGACAAATTTGGCGCCCGAACAGGGACCTCTCACAGTAAATTTAACCTGTGTGAGGGATTTTGGGATACTTTTGTGTTAGGGATACGCCGAAGACGCGAGGCTCGCACAAGGAAAGTTTATTTTTCTCCATCGCAGTCGTTCGAGCAGATTTCGGACGCGATCGGTACCGGGACGGCGAACACGCGTTGAAAAACTTGTTTACGACAGCCACTAGCTATTACGAGCCAACGAGCATGGAATTGATTATTGTGTACTCTTGCCATTACTATTGTTTTGATTAGGGTGTATTGTTGCCATTTCGATTGTTCTACTTATGGTATGCCACTGAACGATCTTTCCGACAACAAAGATTGAATGTCGTTCCAATCACTGAATTCGAAGAAAGATTGTTGATTTTGAAAAATAATTATTACATTACATTTAATACGGGCCATTCAAGGGTATTTCCAAAGACATTGATTGAATTGTCGTGCCGATCAGTGATTCCGAGGAAGTATTCTTACTTTAATAAATTATTATTGAAACTGCTTTTATTGTTGCCTTTCACACCTTACTGAATTATTATAGAAAATTTTTTTTTGCTTGTGGTTCTCAATATATGACAATTGAATGGCTCGGGTAAAATTTTGAACTGAGAACCCCCTAAAATAAAAACTTTGAACCGTGGCTAATAATTTTTTTTTGAATTGTTGCACCTGTGATATTTTTGATTTTGTTATTATTTATTGCCATCTAATATTTATGAATTGTTATTTATTTCATGTTTTTCTGTTGTTCTTCTCTCTGTTCTATTTATTTTCTAATTTATTGCACTTTCTTGTTTTGTCGTCCTTTTGTTAATTTAATTTTTCTAGTTGTTTGGTCTGTAGTCTTATTGTTTCCAGTCCAAATTCAATTGTACAAATTAGTTTTATTATTTGTTATTAGTTATTTACTTTATTGATTTTGAATTGTACATAATTTTTTTTTCGGATCGATTTTGGAAATTTCTCCTTTCTATTCTCTTTTACTTCTTTTTCTCAGACTGGTCTTTTCCGTTTCTTTTCCATTTCGATACCACCATTTTTTTTTAACTGTGCAACCATTTCTGATAATTGATATATTTGGCTGCCGAAGACATCATTTGTTTTTATTATTTATTTCGGATTATTTACATTGTGTTTGGTGACTGCGGTACCAGCCCTGCGTTTACGCGTGGAGGGTGGTCCCAGTAACCAGATTATTTATTGTTGTGTTGTCAATGGTGATGGAGGGTACCTTTTGAGTCCTAGTGCTGTCGTACCCGGTCTCGTGTTGAAACCACCCCCCCCAAAATTATTCGCTGCCTTGGATTATCGAAGCTGGTTGCGAAAATATTATTCGCTACCTTGGCTTATTGTCGTTATTTGCGGAAAAATCTTTGCTGCCCTGATTTATTGTAATAATTTCGCAAAGAAAAGTCGCTACCTTGACGAAGGAGTGATTTATCCCGTCGATGGTTGCCTAGGGCCATCCGGGAAATAGGGTAGGCAATATCAGTAAAAATCTGAAAAGATTTCTTGATTATTGTTTTGCGAGGGTCGAGAATTTACGACTGTACAAAAGCTGGGGACGGCTAAATTCCCGATAACGTTTTGCTGCAAGGACAGCCAGGTCATTCGAGAGTCACCCGGTCGAGATATGAGTTTCTTTGTTCGGTAGAGGGACTTAGCGGGGCCGTACGGTCAAGTCACCCGGCCCGAGCCATAAAGGCTAAAATAAACGGTTCGTGTTTACAATATTAGAAGCGAAAAGAATTGAGTCGCCGATGGATAGAGATATGGATACTACGCGGAATCCGAACAACGAAGACCCGTGGGATTACCATTCCCCTTTTGAAGAGGATACGGAGGAAAATACCGTCAACGTAAATACCCCGGATTCGGACGAGGAGGGGGCTGCACGTAGTCGATCACGCCCTAATCCCATTAAACTAACGGTACCGATATTAAAGAACGGGAAACTCGTGCCCCCCCCTCCACCCCGATACCCGCCAACCCAGCATGACATAAAAGGTAATGCGCCGTTGCCAGGTACATCCAGGGATTCTCAAGGTCCCCCGCAACCTCGGAAATACCAGGAAATGTACTGTCGGGGCACGCCGATTTCAGAAATAATTCGAAGATGGCAAATAAAGTTCAAAGGAGCGCCCGGAGAGGATTCGGAAGCCTTTCTGGAGCGACTTTCAAGACGTCGCCGGTATGGCAACATACCGGACGAATATTTACTTCGATGCCTATTAGAATGTTTTGAAGGTCCCTGTTCGGGCGCCAAATTTGTCACGTCGCTTTCTTAACTTTTCGTACTGATGGTCGAACGAGGAATAGCGACACCGAGAATTTACAGGCGAGAAGCCGGGCCACGCTCGGCCGCGCGAGGCGTGGTCCTCTCGGGACAAAATACGTTCACAGCCTCGTTATTCGAAGATCAAACGTGATACAATTTCGGGCGCCAGACACCTGAAGGTGTCACGCGAAAGAATCGTAATCTAGACACGAAAGCGGAACGCGGTTGGACTCGCGAGACTGTGACGTAGCAAACGTAACCTGAATAGCTATCGCAAGGGCGCAGGATTCTACGTCAGGAGAACACGAGACGTTCCCCGCGACGGGAAGGTTTTCACACAAGGAATAGACAACGTTTCGGCTAACAAGATGTTTATTCGACGAAATGACTGAGCTGCCGACGATTCGGCAGCAATTACAAACGTAGCCGGCGCGTATTATCGCGACTGATGGAACTCGCACGCGCAATGCCTCTCTTACTTTACAATTTCGCGAAGAATTCGGCCGCGATAAGAACTTCGCGACGCGGAAGGCCTCGAAGGCCGTTTTCCGACCGAACTCAGATGGAATTCGCGGTTTCTCTCGGACTTGCGTCGATCGAACAGAATTTACGACCGCGAATCGAACACGCGACGGTGTCCCACCGTGGAACGAGCGCAGGTTATTTAGAATTAACGGCGGCGACGATAATATCCCGAATCCGCGACTTCGCGTTTAGATCGGCGTCGTACAACCGCCATAAGGCGGCCACGCGGCCCCCCGCTATCCGACCGGATTCGTACCGCGACAACGATATCCTTCACAATATGAAGGATTCGTGATTGGACACCAATAGTGTCCCCAAAATCTCGTCCGCCTCGTTTGCCGTTAATTCTCGCGACACCTATTCCTAACCTCGCCGCGCTACCCGAGCCAACACGAACTTCACGAAATATCGAAAGCCTGATCGGCGCTTACCACAGGTAATTCAGCAGCAGCTACACGGCAGCGAATCTCTCGATCCCTTGGTTTCAGCAGGCGCAAAATACAATAATTAGCAATCGTTCAAAGATACAACTTTCTGTTAACGATTCCGGAGACGCAGTGATCGTTCACGCGGTAGCTCGGGTACGCGGAAGCAGGGCGTCCCCCACTTTTCGTATTCCGCTTTCTTCACGCAACATTTCGGCCTATCGCTAACGCGGGATTTCGCTTCAGCGAATCCGTCGCGACGGCGCTCGGCTTCCGGCAGCGTTTGGCCACTCCGGCAGCGCTGATGTCCGATTGGCCGCTCCCCGATGAGACGATCGACGTCAGCCAATCCGGTTGCGGTGCAGCTTCTTCCCGGACGAGGCGACGACAGGGTAGAGTAGTTGATCGTCTCTGCACCGGATGCCCTCGTCGGCGCCTCCAGGTTGATAGTCCTGGGCCTTGACGATCTCTCGTTGTTTTCCCTCGAGTTATGCCTTCTTCCTGCCTCGAGGTGCTGATTCTTGACGGCGCGTTGCATACCGTGTTGAAAGTGGAATTCCGGATCCCGCCTGGGACCCGGATACGGTCCTGTAAACGTTTGTCACGCAAATTGGCGCGACATTCAAAACATTAGAATGCGCCTTTTTAGGTCTGTCTCGTGCCCAGGGAGATCGCTCGCAGCGGCCCTTATCGCGATGCTTGACCAAAGGGTGGCCCGGTCTTTCGTTCAGGAGTTTCGAGTGACCTAGGCAATCTTGCCACGTCACAACTCCTCCCCCCCTCGGGGAGACCGGGCCATACCGGTGGCAGCCACCCATCAGGCTTTCGCGGGCTGGGTAGCGGACGCTCTCCCTTGACTCGTTCCATCCAATATCACAAAACTACTTCACCTTACCCCAACATGTATTCGCTACCTTACCCCGTTACACGAAATACTTACTGAATGTTGAACAATCATACGGGCCGAGATTCTCCGTCGACCGGCAGCTATATTACCTAGCGCTCGCAAATTCGCTAATTAACTAACCGACCGTTTCGCTTTGCTATTGTTTAGGCTATTGGAATTACAACAAATGTTATTACGGTTTCGGCAGCGACTGTATTCGAGGAGGTAATAGGGGTGGAGTAGAGCGATTTCTCCAGACAATGTGCCTTTTCTCCGGCCGTCTGGGTCATAGTTCGGGCCTCCTCGGCCGCAATTGGTGCTTCTTCTTCGATGTTACGTCCGGCAGCGAGTGACGATTGCCTTTCGCCGTCGGGGTTCTCCGTTAACTTCTTTGTGTCGTCCAGCACGTCCTTCGACTCGATCCTTGATAGTTTGGATAGAGTATTCCGCTTCCCCTTCTCCCCTTTTCTCCGATTTTGGTGTATCGTCGGTAGAGAGGTATTTGGTGGTCTTCTTCGCGTGACCACTACGGCAGCAGCTAAGTGTCATCCGGTGTGGATGGCGATGGTACGCCGTTGACCTCCTGGAACTTGGGCGAGATGTCTCCCCGAGCTCCTTTTCGGCCTCTTGTCGGTGGCTTCCTCACGCCTTCGGCTGGCCGGGCGAGCTCGTTAGTTGGCCGCACGGCAGCGAAATATTTGTAGGAAGGGATCCGTAGGTGTTAGTACTGATCCTCCCTTGCGCGTATTGGAACGTACGCTTTTCGCATGCCAATGTGCGCCTTTCCGAAATCTCGACCCCCCTGCTCGGACAGGCACTGGATCACCGATGACCACTTCTGCGTGATGCCCACCAAGGTAACCCACTTAGGCTCCAAACGTGCCGCACCATGTTGTGCTGGCGATGTAAGGACGTGGTGACGACTCATCCTCCCCCTTCCCCTCGAATGCTCTAATCTCAATCTCTCGAATTATAACCTCGCTCATTTCGGCTGCACGCATCATCTAAGTTTCCTAAGCCTTAGCTCCGGACTTTTACAGCTGAATTTCTCGACTATTCCAATATTCGGTTGGCGCTAAATCGAAATCTAATGGCGGCTTGTTGCTCGCCCGCACGTATCTTGCCGGTCGCGGTTCTCGTCCGAAATCGAAAAAAAAAGGCTGGGGACGTCTGACAAACTGAATGATGGGCCCGTTCTATCGCTCGATCATTAGCCCTGTGGCGAGGAGAAAATAACACTGGTTTTCCGTGTCTTCAAATTTTTATGGCAACGATGCTGACCCATCGGTACTCATAAACGTTATTCACAAACGCGATTTTACCAGGGCGCGCACCGGCAGCGAATCTACAAAAACTTGGATAGTTAATTGAGGCAGTCTTAACTCTCGGTCTAATCCCGACGTTCGATTACATTTACGGCAGCTGTTTAACGTTACTCTTTGGGCCCCGCATCGATA
This sequence comes from Lasioglossum baleicum, assembly GCF_051020765.1. Taxonomy (NCBI): domain Eukaryota; kingdom Metazoa; phylum Arthropoda; class Insecta; order Hymenoptera; family Halictidae; genus Lasioglossum; species Lasioglossum baleicum. The sequence continues at coordinate 1,637,739 of NC_134930.1, forward strand.
ACGATGCCCTCGGGGTTCCTCCCGGCAATCTCGTGACTTATGCCCTACTTTGCGACAATTCCAACATTCCGATTCAAGTTTCCCCCTCACGCGTTGTTTGTCGCGTGACGGAGATTTTTGTCTATCTTCGGTTGCTGGTGTTGTCGGTCGGCGCGCTGGTGGATGTTGTGACCACCTTCCCCTCGTCTCTACGCGGTAGGCCTCGTTTACCTTTCGCCCGGCAGCAGAAAAATTCGCGCACGAAGCTGAAAAGTCCCGTTTAACCGTCCCAGCGTGAGTGTTTATGGGTGCGAGATTGCGAGTACCTACTTCCTCCACGTCATTAGTGGGCGTAATCTCATTCACGAATTCAACGTCTCCGAATCTCCCTCTCCCCTGATGTTTTTGGGAGCTATATTTGTTTGAATCGTACTCAAAAGTCGGGTGTGCCATTCCAGTTGGCTTCGAATTCCGTTCTAATTTCACAACATTCGATTCTTTCTCCGCCTCAAGTAACGTTTCCTCTAGCTGTTCAAATGACCTTATCGTACTTGCGGCTATTGCCTGTCGCAAAATTGGTTTCGCGCCCCCATATGTTCTTCTAATCTTTTTCTCCTCTGCCCCCGGAGGATCTAATTTCTCAAACGTGGCCCTCATACTCCCAATATAGTCACGCAACGGCTCCTTGTCACCCTGTGCTCTATCTCTAAGATTCCCTATTAACGTGTCGCGATAATCCGCATCGCCAAAGAATTTTCGGAACGCGGTCACAAACTCTTCCCAGGTTCTCCCTTTGGCCTCCCTCGCCCTATACCACTGAACGGCTATCCCGTCGAAACATATTGGGAGGCAGCGAAGTAGATGTTCGTCCGCTATGTTACCATAACGTCGGTGCTCTATGAGTCGCTCCAGGAAGGTTTCCGAATCCTCCCCGGGCGCTCCTGCAAATTTTATTCGCCATCTCCTCATTATTTCGCAGATTGGCTTCCCTCTGCAGTACATTTCTCGGCGGGTATAGTGCGAGGGTCGACTTTGAGAATCTTCGGAGTTATCCGGCATCGAAGTATTCCCTCTAATTGTCGACATTCTAAATAATCGGACCCTACGATACTTCTTGCCGAGGCAACATACACCGGTTGTTTACTTGGGCCTTTTATGGCCAAAATCGACAGAGTCGCTACGTTGCGCGACTAAACCAGGGGAACCCCGTCTCGTCCGGTTGGTCCTCGGTCGACCTGACTTTCCGGCAGCGAAAATCTATTCAAACCGACTGTCCCCAGCGATTTACACAATCGTAGTCACAAAGTTCCGCAAGAATTACGTAATAATCGCTAACAGAATTTTCTCTCTACGCAAATTGGATTCGACAAATTTTTCACGTGTTCTCGTGCACTATCGGTGACTGTCGAGCGTGGTTACTCGACTTAATTCTCGCAAATCGACAAAATTTTTCGCGAATCGCTCACAAAATTCTTCAGTTCTAAATTAAGGTTCGCGTCTGACGGGGCGTTCTATATCGGAATCGCCCTCGCTTGAAAGCGACGTACCTTACGCAAACGTCAACAATACAGCAAGGCGGCGAATACTTGGGGAGGTAGTTTCAACAACACGACAGGGTACGACAGCACCAGGACTCAAAGAGTACCTTCCATCACCATTGACAACAAAACAATAAATAATATGGTTCCTGGGACCACCCTCCACGCGTAAACGCAGGGCTGGTACCGCAGTCACCGAACACAATTTATATGATCAGAAATCAGTAATGAAACCAAAGTTAGTATTCGGCAGCAAAAAAAAAAATTTATGACGAGCAATTGTTGCACAACTTAAAAATGTAGCATCGAAATTGAAGAGAAAAGGAAAAGACGAGTCTTAGGAAAAGAAGTAACAGAGAGTAGCAAGGAGAAATTTCAAAATCGATCCGAAAAAAAAAATTATGTACAATTCAAAATCAACAAAGTAAATAAATAATAACAAATAATAAGACTAATTTGTACAATTGAATTTAAACTCGACACAATGAGACTACAAAACAAAAGGACTAGAATAATTAAATTAACAGAAGGACGGCAAAAACAAGAAATTGCAATAAATTAGAGAATAAATAGAAATAACGACGAGAATAAAACGGACAGAATAAATAGAACAGAGAGAAGAACAACAGAAAAACATAAAATCAATAACAATTCATAAATATCAGAGGGCAATAAATAATAACCAGAGTAAAAATATCACAAGTGCAACAATTAAAAAAATTATAAGCCACTGTTCAAAATTTTATATTAGGGGGTTCTCGGTTCAAAATGTTACCAGAGCCATTCAATTCCATCAACTGTTGAGAACCACCGAAAGAAAAAAAAATTTCCAATAATAATTCGGTAAGGTTTGAAGGCAGCAATGAAAATGTTTTCAATAATAATTTATTAAAGTAAGAATACTTCCTCGGAGTCACTGATCGGCATGACAATTCAATCAATGTCTTTGGAAATACCCTTGAATGGCTCGTATGAAATATAATAGAATCATAACTTTTCAAAATCAACAATCTTTCTTCGAATTCAGTGATCGGAACGACATTCAATCTCGGTTGTCGGAAAGATTGTTCAGTGGCCTACCATAATTAGACCAATCGAAATGGCAATAAGACACAATAATCAAAACAATAGTAATGGCAAGAGTACACAATAATCAATTCAATGCTCGTTGGCTCGTAATAGCTAGTGGCTGTCGTAAACAAGTTTTTCAACGCGTGTTCGCCGTCTCGGTACCGATCGCGTCCGAAATCTGCTCGAACGACTGCGATGGAGAAAAATAAACTTTCCTTGTGCGAGCCTCGCGTCTTCGGCGTATCCCTAACACAAAAGTATCCCAAAATCCCTCACACAGGTTAAATTTACTGTGAGAGGTCCCTGTTCGGGCGCCAAACGGGAAAGTCTTGAAATTTGTCACGTCGCTTTCTTAACTTTTCGTACTGATGGTCGAACGAGGAATAGCGACACCGAGAATTTACAGGCGAGAAGCCGGGCCACGCTCGGCCGCGCGAGGCGTGGTCCTCTCGGGACAAAAATACGTTCACAGTCTCGTTATTCGAAGATCAAACGTGATACAATTTCGGGCGCCAGACACCTGAAGGTGTCACGAGAAAGAATCGTAATCTAGACACGAAAGCGGAACGCGGTTGGACTCGCGAGACTGTGACGTAGCAAACGTAACCTGAATAGCTATCGCAAGGGCGCAGGATTCTACGTCAGGAGAACACGAGACGTTCCCCGCGACGGGAAGGTTTTCACACAAGGAATAGACAACGTTTCGGCTAACAAGATGTTTATTCGACGAAATGACTGAGCTGCCGACGATTCGGCAGCAATTACAAACGTAGCCGGCGCGTATTATCGCGACTGATGGAACTCGCACGCGCAATGCCTCTCTTACTTTACAATTTCGCGAAGAATTCGGCCGCGATAAGAACTTCGCGACGCGGAAGGCCTCGAAGGCCGTTTTCCGACCGAACTCAGATGGAATTCGCGGTTTCTCTTGGACTTGCGTCGATCGAACAGAATTTACGACCGCGAATCGAACACGCGACGGTGTCCCACCGTGGAACGAGCGCAGGTTATTTAGAATTAACGGCGGCGACGATAATATCCCGAATCCGCGACTTCGCGTTTAGATCGGCGTCGTACAACCGCCATAAGGCGGCCACGCGGCCCCCCGCTATCCGACCGGATTCGTACCGCGACAACGATATCCTTCACAATATGAAGGATTCGTGCTTGGACACTAACAGTGTCCCCAAAATCTCGTCCGCCTCGTTTGCCGTTAATTCTCGCGACACCTATTCCTAACCTCGCCGCGCTACCCGAGCCAACACGAACTTCACGAAATATCGAAAGCCTGATCGGCGCTTACCACAGGTAATTCAGCAGCAGCTACACGGCAGCGAATCTCTCGATCCCTTGGTTTCAGCAGGCGCAAAATACAATAATTAGCAATCGTTCAAAGATACAACTTTCTGTTAACGATTCCAGAGACGCAGTGCACGTTCACGCGGTAGCTCGGGTACGCGGAAGCAGGGCGTCCCCCACTTTTCGTATTCCGCTTTCTTCACGCAACATTTCGGCCTATCGCTAACGCGGGATTTCGCTTCAGCGAATCCGTCGCGACGGCGCTCGGCTTCCGGCAGCGTTTGGCCACTCCGGCAGCGCTGATGTCCGATTGGCCGCTCCCCGATGAGACGATCGACGTCAGCCAATCCGGTTGCGGTGCAGCTTCTTCCCGGACGAGGCGACGACAGGGTAGAGTAGTTGATCGTCTCTGCACCGGATGCCCTCGTCGGCGCCTCCAGGTTGATAGTCCTGGGCCTTGACGATCTCTCGTTGCTTTCCCTCGAGTTATGCCTTCTTCCTGCCTCGAGGTGCTGATTCTTGACGGCGTGTTGCATACCGTGTTGAAAGTGGAATTCCGGATCCCGCCTGGGACCCGGATACGGTCCTGTAAACGTTTGTCACGCAAATTGGCGCGACATTCAAAACATTAGAATGCGCCTTTTTAGGTCTGTCTCGTGCCCAGGGAGATCGCTCGCAGCGGCCCTTATCGCGATGCTTGACCAAAGGGTGGCCCGGTCTTTCGTTCAGGAGTTTCGAGTGACCTAGGCAATCTTGCCACGTCACAACTCCTCCCCCCCTCGGGGAGACCGGGCCATACCGGTGGCAGCCACCCATCAGGCTTTCGCGGGCTGGGTAGCGGACGCTCTCCCTTGACTCGTTCCATCCAATATCACAAAACTACTTGTTCACCTTACCCCAACATGTATTCGCTACCTTACCCCTTTACACTAAATACTTACTATATGTCGTACACCAATGCGGGCGAGAATCCTTCGACGACCGGCATTTATTCTAAAAAGAATGGTTCGCAAAAAAAAATTTTTCGCAAATGACCGTTATTCGCGACTGTTGGAATGGGTATTGGGTTTCTACAATAATTGGTAGTCCTATTTCGGCAACGATTCTTTAATCTAACTTCTTTGGTGTCCTAGCGGCACAAAAATACAAGTTTGTCAGTCTTTTAAGAACAAGGTAACTTCTAATCTGTTTATTAGTAATATAAATTAGCTATTCTTTGCTAACGCTCCTTTCTGGGCAGCGTGCTTCTAGTAAAAAAAATAATATATGTCCCTCGTATGATTTTTATCCGTAATAATAACACGCAGGTAGGAGTTAATCTCTCTTTGCGGCAGCGACTTCTCCGCCGGTTATCCTAGGCTTTATATCCCCATGGGTGGTGTGGTCCGCCTTCCTTCCATTCTTGTCCGCATTTAGGGCAAGACTTTATGGTATAGCCCCCTCGACCACATCGAAAACAGTACACTGTTGCGGGCTCCGAGCAGTATCGGTGGCTGTGTCCCCGTTTACCGCACCTCCAGCAGTTCCTCTGTCTATCGATAAATTGTATTTCTTGGGGCTTCTTTTGTTCCCTTCTTGTTTCCGGCAGCGATGGTTTTGTCCCAGGTTCCCTCTTGAGTAAGGGTGGTTCCCCATACCGGTATGCTTTCTCCAGAGGAGCAGCTTTTAGGAACTGTGGGTCCCTCTTCTCCGGTGCGGGCGCTTGTTTAGGCAGCCGTGGTCTAACTGGATTTATTATTGTGGGTCTGCTCGGTCTCTTGCGTCTCTCCTCTTGTCGCTTCTCCTCCTCTCGTCTCGCCCTTTCTCGTTCTTCTTCTTCTTGTCTCTCCTCTTCTCGTAATCTCGCTATCCCATGGCGGTGCACCCATTCGAAACTGTCTCGTACGTTTTCTATTATGCCTCTCGCCATTTTTCCCGGCGTGTCCGGAGTAATGAGCGCGTTTTCGGCGATGATTTCCTGGGGCTGCTTGATCTCGGCAGCGGTTTCTTTGAGTTCCAGGAATACGTTAGTGCCCTCTTCAGGCTTCTCTGCTTCGGCAGCGATCTCGTCGAGTTTCCCCTTGTCGTCAGCGCTCTCTACCGGCTGCTCTGCTTCGGCAGCGATTTCGTCGAGTTTCCCCTTGTCGTCAGCGCTCTCTTCCGGCTGCTCCGCTTCGGCAGCGATCTCGTCCGATTTCTCGGCTATCATTGTTGTGGAGTCGTCTAATATTTCTGTTGGGATGTCTTCCAACGTGGCGTCCAACTCTCCCGTTGTTTCTGGTTCTCCCCCTTGCTTATCTTCGAGCGAAAAGAATGAACTACTCGAGCTGGTTTCTTCCTCTATTTCTACTCCTGACACTGGGGAACAGTCTTTCGTCGTCTCTGTTGTCCCTTTTATTTCTTCCCATTGGGTGCGGAGGAACTCTTCTATCTGTTGCCTATCTTCCGACTCCTTTAGCCGGATGATTGCTTCCTTAATCTCGGTTAGTGTATTCATCCTTCGGTCCGGCAGCAAATGAATTCGGCCTGTCTTCTTTTCCGAAGGCGACTCGTTTTTTAATTCTGTAGGGAAAAGCTTGAGTACATTAGTTTTATGCCTTCGTTGCGTGTGATGGAAGGTATGCTTTTATGTCGCTTATGTGGACTTTTCCCAAGTCTCGGCCGTCTTCAGTAGCAAGGGCATATACTACTGGGGATATCTTTTTCGTAATTATTACTGGTCCACTGAATTTGGGTACCAGCTTTGCCGCAAAATGTTGAGCTGCTGACGAAAGTGCTCGCTGTCGTTTTACTACTCTATCTCCTACCTCAAATTCCTTATTTACATGTCGCGAATTATAATATTTGGCCTGCGTGTTATAGGCACTTTCTAAATTTTCTATCACCCAACTTCGCAAGGTTTGTAGGTGCGCTACCCTACCCTTCCAATGATCGGTCGGCTCTAATAACATGTCTATTGGCGGTTCATTGTCCGCTCGTACGCATCTAAATGGTCGCGGATCTCGCCCGAAGTTCAAAAAGGCTGGGGACGTTTGTAACACGGAATGATAGGCCGTGTTATACGCAAATCTGAATTTTGATAAATTAATATCCCATTCTCTGTGATCCCTCTCTAAGAACGCAACTATCATCGTCTTTAGGATGCGATTTACTCTTTCCACCGGATTTGCCTGCGGATGGTACGGAGGGGTTGTTGTGATATGAATGCCATACTCTTCGGCGAGCTGATGTAGGCATTTGTTAGCAAACTCAGTGCCGTTATCTGTCAGGAGTACATCGGGTGTACCCCATCGCGAAAATATCAAATTTTCTAGGGCTTCCGCAATTTTAGGTCCTGTTGCACGTCGAAGCGGGGCGCACTCGATCCATTTTGTAAACAGATCTTGCATCACCAGGAGGTACGCATGACCGGATTTGCTTGACGGAAAAGGACCCATTATATCGGCAGCGACCACTGACCACGGCATGTTAATATGGCGCCGACCCATCAGCCCGGAAGGGAGTGTTTGCTCCACTTTCGTTAGCTGACAGGTTGTGCAGCGTCTTACATATTCCACGGTGGTCCGATACATGCCGGGCCAGTAATACCTAGTCGCTACCCTACGATACGTTTTCTCTATTCCCAAATGTCCTGCTTGTGGGCCGTCATGGGCCTCTTGCAAAATCTCGGTCCTGCGCTCCTCCGGGATCACCAATTTCCACTCATTGGTATCTTTTCCCAAAGTCTCCGCAATGAGTGGGTCTGTCCTCCGATAATATAATTCCCCGCTCCTAATGCACCAGTCCTTAAATCTGTCAGGATTGCTCTCTATTTCCGCGAATTTCCCTTCGTACCATGTGGGTTTTATTACGGCACCGACTTCTAATTCTCCTTCGACCCCCTCAAAAGCACGTGATAGTGCATCCGGCACTTTATTTAGGGCCCCTTGCCGATACACGACTTGAAAGTCGTACTCTAAAAGTTGCAAGGCCCATCTCGCTAAACGACCCGATGGGTTCTGTAATTTCCTCAACCACCGCAGGCTATTATGATCTGTTATTACCGTAAATTTATAACCCTCTAGATAAGCTCTAAATTTCTCTACTGACCAGACTATTGCAAGGCACTCCAGCTCTGTAGCTGAGTATTTCCTTTCTGGCAGCGTAAGTGATCTACTTGCGAAGGCAATTACTTTCTCGATTCCCTCGATTTCTTGAGTCAAGACTGCACCTAATCCGACGGTACTTGCATCCGTTTGCAAGGTGAACGGCAACGAAAAATCCGGGCAAGAAAGAGTTGGGGCGCCAGCGATCATATCCCTTAGGGTTTCGAAGGCGGATTGTTGTCCGTCCTTCCATACCCATTCCCGATTCTTTCGCAAAAGGTTGTTTAAAGGTTCTGCTAGTGTTGCGAATCCTGGAATAAACCGCCTGTACCAGGAGGCCATGCCCAAGAATCGCCGCACTTGTTTGATGTTTTTCGGCACTGGATATGTCAGAATAGGTTGGATCTTTTCCGAATCTACTTTCAACCCTTCCTTGCTTACTACGAACCCTAAGTAACGGACCTCGGTGCGGCAGAATTCACATTTGTCCGGGTTTATTATAAGACCGGCAGCCTTTATACGATCTAACACGAGTTTTAACCATTCCAAGTGTTCTTCAAATGTTTTCGTCACTATTATGATGTCATCCAAATACGCGAATACGTGGGGCTCCATCTCTGGCCCTATTAAACGATCAAGCAACCGTTGGAAGGTTGCTGGTGCCCCCGTGAGACCGTACGGCATGCGACGAAATTGAAAAAGGCCTTTACCCGGCACTGTGAAAGCTGTAATTTCGCGACTATTTTGTTCGAGTGGAATTTGAAAATATGCTTGACTCAAATCTAGGGTTGAGATGTACCTTGCCGTTCGCAGTTTGTCCAGGATCTGGGTCATTAACGGCAGCGGATATGCATCCTTCCTCGAGACTTCGTTGACTTTTCTAAAGTCCAAGCAGAATCTATATTTTCCGCTTGGTTTCTTGACCATTACTATTGGACTTGACCAGCCACTATTAGATGGTTCAATTATGCCGTCTGCTAATAGGATATCCACCTCTTTATAAATGGCCTCCTGAACTTTAGGAGAGACGGCATAATACCTCTGTTTAATTGGCGGGTGCTTCCCCACATCTATCTTGTGGCTGATCAAATCGGTCAAGCCCTTCATTTTCTCGAATTCTGGCAACTCAGTCTGGAGGAAGGTTTCCAGTTGTTGTTTTTCGCTAATTTTCAAAATCTGTAGGCCGCAGCATACGGTGGTTGGGTTTGGGTCGTCGAAGGGGAATTTTTCCTCCGGATTGGACGCAAAATACCAAGTGGCATTGTGAAATTCCGCGACTATTCCAAACAATGCAATCGCATCCGTTCCTAATAAGAGAGGAGTCACGAGATTATCTAACACCCTGGCCGAGATTTCCTGTTCCTTTGTTCCTATCCTTACGCGAAATTGTGCTTTTTCTTGAGCCTTATCAATTGTCCCCGTGGCGAGGAGAAAATAACACGGTTTTTCCGTGTTTTCCACCTTAACGGCAGCGCTACTAAGCTGTTCTATTACTTCCCGACTAATGAACGTAATTGATGAACCCGTGTCTATTAGGGCGTCTACTGGCAGCGAATCAATAAAAGCTTTAACTGTTAACAACGGCGGTTTTGATCTTTCCCCGTTTGTTTTCACGCGGGCCGATATTATTTCGGGGGTGGTCTCTCCGGCCTTGTCGAGCGACCCCTCCAACCATTTCCCGAATACCGATTACATCTTCGGCAGGTTCTTAACGTTACTTCCGGTGCGCCGCATTGGTAGCAGTGCATCCGGGGCTCCTCCCTGCAATCTCGTGATCTATGCCCTATTTTTCGACAATTCCAACATTCCATCTCGGGTTTCACCCCCACACGTTGTTTATCGCGTGACGGTGATTGTGGCCCGACTCCGGTAGCTGGAGTTGTCGCTTGGCGCGATGGTGGGTGTTGTGACCACCTTCCCCTCGTTCCTCCGCGGTAGGCATCGTTCCTATTTCGCCCGGCAGCTGAATAACTCGCGCGCGAAGCTGAAAAGTCCCGTTTTGCTATCCCAGCGTGAGTATTTTGGGGTTCGAGATTGCGGGTATTTTGCCCCTCTCCGTCACTTGTGGTCGTAATTGCATTTAAGAATTCGACGTCTCCGGTTTTCCCTCTCCCTTGATGTTTCTGGGGGCTATACCGATTCGGATCGTAGGCGAATATCGGATGTGCCATTTCGGAGGGTTTCGGATTTCTTTTTAATTTTGCTACGTCGGATTCTTTTTCGGCCTCAATTAAAGCTTCTTCCATATGATCGAATGATTCTATTGTGCTAATTGCTATTGCTTGTCGCAAAATAGGTTTCGCGCCCCAGTACGTTCTCCTAATCATTTTCTCCTCCCGCCACGGTGGATCTAATCGCTCGAACATTCCGCGCATGCTGATGATATAGTCTCTCAATGGCTCGTTTTCGCCCTGAGCGCGGTCTTTAATATTTCTTAATAACGTGTCTGGATATTCCGGATCCCCAAAAAATTTCCGAAACGCGGAGGTAAAATCGTTCCAGGTTCGGAATTTGGTCTCCCTCACCTCGTACCAGTGGGCAGCGGTGCCTTCAAAACATTCTAATAGGCATCGAAGTAAATATTCGTCCGGTATGTTGCCATACCGGCGACGTCTTGAAAGTCGCTCCAGAAAGGCTTCCGAATCCTCTCCGGGCGCTCCTTTGAACTTTATTTGCCATCTTCGAATTATTTCTGAAATCGGCGTGCCCCGACAGTACATTTCCTGGTATTTCCGAGGTTGCGGGGGACCTTGAGAATCCCTGGATGTACCTGGCAACGGCGCATTACCTTTTATGTCATGCTGGGTTGGCGGGTATCGGGTCTTGAAATTCCGAGGCATGAAAGCTAGTCAAGATTGCCTAGGTCACTCGAAACTCCTGAACGAAAGACCGGGCCACCCTTTGGTCAAGCATCGCGATAAGGGCCGCTGCGAGCGATCTCCCTGGGCACGAGACAGACCTAAAAAGGCGCATTCTAATGTTTTGAATGTCGCGCCAATTTGCGTGACAAACGTTTACAGGACCGTATCCGGGTCCCAGGCGGGATCCGGAATTCCACTTTCAACACGGTATGCAACACGCCGTCAAGAATCAGCACCTCGAGGCAGGAAGAAGGCATAACTCGAGGGAAAGCAACGAGAGATCGTCAAGGCCCAGGACTATCAACCTGGAGGCGCCGACGAGGGCATCCGGTGCAGAGACGATCAACTACTCTACCCTGTCGTCGCCTCGTCCGGGAAGAAGCTGCACCGCAACCGGATTGGCTGACGTCGATCGTCTCATCGGGGAGCGGCCAATCGGACATCAGCGCTGCCGGAGTGGCCAAACGCTGCCGGAAGCCGAGCGCCGTCGCGACGGATTCGCTGAAGCGAAATCCCGCGTTAGCGATAGGCCGAAATGTTGCGTGAAGAAAGCGGAATACGAAAAGTGGGGGACGCCCTGCTTCCGCGTACCCGAGCTACCGCGTGAACGTGCACTGCGTCTCCGGAATCGTTAACAGAAAGTTGTATCTTTGAACGATTGCTAATTATTGTATTTTGCGCCTGCTGAAACCAAGGGATCGAGAGATTCGCTGCCGTGTAGCTGCTACTGAATTACCTGTGGTAAGCGCCGATCAGGCTTTCGATATTTCGTGAAGTTCGTGTTGGCTCGGGTAGCGCGGCGAGGTTAGGAATAGGTGTCGCGAGAATTAACGGCAAACGAGGCGGACGAGATTTTGGGGACACTGTTAGTGTCCAAGCACGAATCCTTCATATTGTGAAGGATATCGTTGTCGCGGTACGAATCCGGTCGGATAGCGGGGGGCCGCGTGGCCGCCTTATGGCGGTTGTACGACGCCGATCTAAACGCGAAGTCGCGGATTCGGGATATTATCGTCGCCGCCGTTAATTCTAAATAACCTGCGCTCGTTCCACGGTGGGACACCGTCGCGTGTTCGATTCGCGGTCGTAAATTCTGTTCGATCGACGCAAGTCCAAGAGAAACCGCGAATTCCATCTGAGTTCGGTCGGAAAACGGCCTTCGAGGCCTTCCGCGTCGCGAAGTTCTTATCGCGGCCGAATTCTTCGCGAAATTGTAAAGTAAGAGAGGCATTGCGCGTGCGAGTTCCATCAGTCGCGATAATACGCGCCGGCTACGTTTGTAATTGCTGCCGAATCGTCGGCAGCTCAGTCATTTCGTCGAATAAACATCTTGTTAGCCGAAACGTTGTCTATTCCTTGTGTGAAAACCTTCCCGTCGCGGGGAACGTCTCGTGTTCTCCTGACGTAGAATCCTGCGCCCTTGCGATAGCTATTCAGGTTACGTTTGCTACGTCACAGTCTCGCGAGTCCAACCGCGTTCCGCTTTCGTGTCTAGATTACGATTCTTTCTCGTGACACCTTCAGGTGTCTGGCGCCCGAAATTGTATCACGTTTGATCTTCGAATAACGAGACTGTGAACGTATTTTTGTCCCGAGAGGACCACGCCTCGCGCGGCCGAGCGTGGCCCGGCTTCTCGCCTGTAAATTCTCGGTGTCGCTATTCCTCGTTCGACCATCAGTACGAAAAGTTAAGAAAGCGACGTGACAAATTTGGCGCCCGAACAGGGACCTCTCACAGTAAATTTAACCTGTGTGAGGGATTTTGGGATACTTTTGTGTTAGGGATACGCCGAAGACGCGAGGCTCGCACAAGGAAAGTTTATTTTTCTCCATCGCAGTCGTTCGAGCAGATTTCGGACGCGATCGGTACCGGGACGGCGAACACGCGTTGAAAAACTTGTTTACGACAGCCACTAGCTATTACGAGCCAACGAGCATGGAATTGATTATTGTGTACTCTTGCCATTACTATTGTTTTGATTAGGGTGTATTGTTGCCATTTCGATTGTTCTACTTATGGTATGCCACTGAACGATCTTTCCGACAACAAAGATTGAATGTCGTTCCAATCACTGAATTCGAAGAAAGATTGTTGATTTTGAAAAATAATTATTACATTACATTTAATACGGGCCATTCAAGGGTATTTCCAAAGACATTGATTGAATTGTCGTGCCGATCAGTGATTCCGAGGAAGTATTCTTACTTTAATAAATTATTATTGAAACTGCTTTTATTGTTGCCTTTCACACCTTACTGAATTATTATAGAAAATTTTTTTTTGCTTGTGGTTCTCAATATATGACAATTGAATGGCTCGGGTAAAATTTTGAACTGAGAACCCCCTAAAATAAAAACTTTGAACCGTGGCTAATAATTTTTTTTTGAATTGTTGCACCTGTGATATTTTTGATTTTGTTATTATTTATTGCCATCTAATATTTATGAATTGTTATTTATTTCATGTTTTTCTGTTGTTCTTCTCTCTGTTCTATTTATTTTCTAATTTATTGCACTTTCTTGTTTTGTCGTCCTTTTGTTAATTTAATTTTTCTAGTTGTTTGGTCTGTAGTCTTATTGTTTCCAGTCCAAATTCAATTGTACAAATTAGTTTTATTATTTGTTATTAGTTATTTACTTTATTGATTTTGAATTGTACATAATTTTTTTTTTCGGATCGATTTTGGAAATTTCTCCTTTCTATTCTCTTTTACTTCTTTTTCTCAGACTGGTCTTTTCCGTTTCTTTTCCATTTCGATACCACCATTTTTTTTTAACTGTGCAACCATTTCTGATAATTGATATATTTGGCTGCCGAAGACATCATTTGTTTTTATTATTTATTTCGGATTATTTACATTGTGTTTGGTGACTGCGGTACCAGCCCTGCGTTTACGCGTGGAGGGTGGTCCCAGTAACCAGATTATTTATTGTTGTGTTGTCAATGGTGATGGAGGGTACCTTTTGAGTCCTAGTGCTGTCGTACCCGGTCTCGTGTTGAAACCACCCCCCCCAAAATTATTCGCTGCCTTGGATTATCGAAGCTGGTTGCGAAAATATTATTCGCTACCTCGGCTTATTGTCGTTATTTGCGGAAAAATCTTTGCTGCCCTGATTTATTGTAATAATTTCGCAAAGAAAAGTCGCTACCTTGACGAAGGAGTGATTTATCCCGTCGATGGTTGCCTAGGGCCATCCGGGAAATAGGGTAGGCAATATCAGTAAAAATCTGAAAAGATTTCTTGATTATTGTTTTGCGAGGGTCGAGAATTTACGACTGTACAAAAGCTGGGGACGGCTAAATTCCCGATAACGTTTTGCTGCAAGGACAGCCAGGTCATTCGAGAGTCACCCGGTCGAGATATGAGTTTCTTTGTTCGGTAGAGGGACTTAGCGGGGCCGTACGGTCAAGTCACCCGGCCCGAGCCATAAAGGCTAAAATAAACGGTTCGTGTTTACAATATTAGAAGCGAAAAGAATTGAGTCGCCGATGGATAGAGATATGGATACTACGCGGAATCCGAACAACGAAGACCCGTGGGATTACCATTCCCCTTTTGAAGAGGATACGGAGGAAAATACCGTCAACGTAAATACCCCGGATTCGGACGAGGAGGGGGCTGCACGTAGTCGATCACGCCCTAATCCCATTAAACTAACGGTACCGATATTAAAGAACGGGAAACTCCTGACGTGGCAATTTCTCGACGAACTGACTGAGCTGCCGACGATTCGGCAGCAATTACAAACGTAGCCGGCGCGTATTATCGCGACTGATGGAACTCGCACGCGCAATGCCTCTCTTACTTTACAATTTCGCGAAGAATTCGGCCGCGATAAGAACTTCGCGACGCGGAAGGCCTCGAAGGCCGTTTTCCGACCGAACTCAGATGGAATTCGCGGTTTCTCTTGGACTTGCGTCGATCGAACAGAATTTACGACCGCGAATCGAACACGCGACGGTGTCCCACCGTGGAACGAGCGCAGGTTATTTAGAATTAACGGCGGCGACGATAATATCCCGAATCCGCGACTTCGCGTTTAGATCGGCGTCGTACAACCGCCATAAGGCGGCCACGCGGCCCCCCGCTATCCGACCGGATTCGTACCGCGACAACGATATCCTTCACAATATGAAGGATTCGTGATTGGACACTAACAGTGTCCCCAAAATCTCGTCCGCCTCGTTTGCCGTTAATTCTCGCGACACCTATTCCTAACCTCGCCGCGCTACCCGAGCCAACACGAACTTCACGAAATATCGAAAGCCTGATCGGCGCTTACCACAGGTAATTCAGCAGCAGCTACACGGCAGCGAATCTCTCGATCCCTTGGTTTCAGCAGGCGCAAAATACAATAATTAGCAATCGTTCAAAGATACAACTTTCTGTTAACGATTCCGGAGACGCAGTGCACGTTCACGCGGTAGCTCGGGTACGCGGAAGCAGGGCGTCCCCCACTTTTCGTATTCCGCTTTCTTCACGCAACATTTCGGCCTATCGCTAACGCGGGATTTCGCTTCAGCGAATCCGTCGCGACGGCGCTCGGCTTCCGGCAGCGTTTGGCCACTCCGGCAGCGCTGATGTCCGATTGGCCGCTCCCCGATGAGACGATCGACGTCAGCCAATCCGGTTGCGGTGCAGCTTCTTCCCGGACGAGGCGACGACAGGGTAGAGTAGTTGATCGTCTCTGCACCGGATGCCCTCGTCGGCGCCTCCAGGTTGATAGTCCTGGGCCTTGACGATCTCTCGTTGTTTTCCCTCGAGTTATGCCTTCTTCCTGCCTCGAGGTGCTGATTCTTGACGGCGCGTTGCATACCGTGTTGAAAGTGGAATTCCGGATCCCGCCTGGGACCCGGATACGGTCCTGTAAACGTTTGTCACGCAAATTGGCGCGACATTCAAAACATTAGAATGCGCCTTTTTAGGTCTGTCTCGTGCCCAGGGAGATCGCTCGCAGCGGCCCTTATCGCGATGCTTGACCAAAGGGTGGCCCGGTCTTTCGTTCAGGAGTTTCGAGTGACCTAGGCAATCTTGCCACGTCACAACTCCTCCCCCCCTCGGGGAGACCGGGCCATACCGGTGGCAGCCACCCATCAGGCTTTCGCGGGCTGGGTAGCGGACGCTCTCCCCTCTCTCGCGCGGCGAGGTTAGGAATAGGTGTCGCGAGAATTAACGGCAAACGAGGCGGACGAGATTTTGGGGACACTGTTAGTGTCCAAGCACGAATCCTTCATATTGTGAAGGATATCGTTGTCGCGGTACGAATCCGGTCGGATAGCGGGGGGCCGCGTGGCCGCCTTATGGCGGTTGTACGACGCCGATCTAAACGCGAAGTCGCGGATTCGGGATATTATCGTCGCCGCCGTTAATTCTAAATAACCTGCGCTCGTTCCACGGTGGGACACCGTCGCGTGTTCGATTCGCGGTCGTAAATTCTGTTCGATCGACGCAAGTCCAAGAGAAACCGCGAATTCCATCTGAGTTCGGTCGGAAAACGGCCTTCGAGGCCTTCCGCGTCGCGAAGTTCTTATCGCGGCCGAATTCTTCGCGAAATTGTAAAGTAAGAGAGGCATTGCGCGTGCGAGTTCCATCAGTCGCGATAATACGCGCCGGCTACGTTTGTAATTGCTGCCGAATCGTCGGCAGCTCAGTCATTTCGTCGAATAAACATCTTGTTAGCCGAAACGTTGTCTATTCCTTGTGTGAAAACCTTCCCGTCGCGGGGAACGTCTCGTGTTCTCCTGACGTAGAATCCTGCGCCCTTGCGATAGCTATTCAGGTTACGTTTGCTACGTCACAGTCTCGCGAGTCCAACCGCGTTCCGCTTTCGTGTCTAGATTACGATTCTTTCTCGTGACACCTTCAGGTGTCTGGCGCCCGAAATTGTATCACGTTTGATCTTCGAATAACGAGACTGTGAACGTATTTTTGTCCCGAGAGGACCACGCCTCGCGCGGCCGAGCGTGGCCCGGCTTCTCGCCTGTAAATTCTCGGTGTCGCTATTCCTCGTTCGACCATCAGTACGAAAAGTTAAGAAAGCGACGTGACAAATTTCTTTCTCGGGACAAAAATACGTTCACAGTCTCGTTATTCGAAGATCAAACGTGATACAATTTCGGGCGCCAGACACCTGAAGGTGTCACGAGAAAGAATCGTAATCTAGACACGAAAGCGGAACGCGGTTGGACTCGCGAGACTGTGACGTAGCAAACGTAACCTGAATAGCTATCGCAAGGGCGCAGGATTCTACGTCAGGAGAACACGAGACGTTCCCCGCGACGGGAAGGTTTTCACACAAGGAATAGACAACGTTTCGGCTAACAAGATGTTTATTCGACGAAATGACTGAGCTGCCGACGATTCGGCAGCAATTACAAACGTAGCCGGCGCGTATTATCGCGACTGATGGAACTCGCACGCGCAATGCCTCTCTTACTTTACAATTTCGCGAAGAATTCGGCCGCGATAAGAACTTCGCGACGCGGAAGGCCTCGAAGGCCGTTTTCCGACCGAACTCAGATGGAATTCGCGGTTTCTCTTGGACTTGCGTCGATCGAACAGAATTTACGACCGCGAATCGAACACGCGACGGTGTCCCACCGTGGAACGAGCGCAGGTTATTTAGAATTAACGGCGGCGACGATAATATCCCGAATCCGCGACTTCGCGTTTAGATCGGCGTCGTACAACCGCCATAAGGCGGCCACGCGGCCCCCCGCTATCCGACCGGATTCGTACCGCGACAACGATATCCTTCACAATATGAAGGATTCGTGCTTGGACACTAACAGTGTCCCCAAAATCTCGTCCGCCTCGTTTGCCGTTAATTCTCGCGACACCTATTCCTAACCTCGCCGCGCTACCCGAGCCAACACGAACTTCACGAAATATCGAAAGCCTGATCGGCGCTTACCACAGGTAATTCAGCAGCAGCTACACGGCAGCGAATCTCTCGATCCCTTGGTTTCAGCAGGCGCAAAATACAATAATTAGCAATCGTTCAAAGATACAACTTTCTGTTAACGATTCCGGAGACGCAGTGCACGTTCACGCGGTAGCTCGGGTACGCGGAAGCAGGGCGTCCCCACTTTTCGTATTCCGCTTTCTTCACGCAACATTTCGGCCTATCGCTAACGCGGGATTTCGCTTCAGCGAATCCGTCGCGACGGCGCTCGGCTTCCGGCAGCGTTTGGCCACTCCGGCAGCGCTGATGTCCGATTGGCCGCTCCCCGATGAGACGATCGACGTCAGCCAATCCGGTTGCGGTGCAGCTTCTTCCCGGACGAGGCGACGACAGGGTAGAGTAGTTGATCGTCTCTGCACCGGATGCCCTCGTCGGCGCCTCCAGGTTGATAGTCCTGGGCCTTGACGATCTCTCGTTGCTTTCCCTCGAGTTATGCCTTCTTCCTGCCTCGAGGTGCTGATTCTTGACGGCGTGTTGCATACCGTGTTGAAAGTGGAATTCCGGATCCCGCCTGGGACCCGGATACGGTCCTGTAAACGTTTGTCACGCAAATTGGCGCGACATTCAAAACATTAGAATGCGCCTTTTTAGGTCTGTCTCGTGCCCAGGGAGATCGCTCGCAGCGGCCCTTATCGCGATGCTTGACCAAAGGGTGGCCCGGTCTTTCGTTCAGGAGTTTCGAGTGACCTAGGCAATCTTGCCACGTCACAACTCCTCCCCCCCTCGGGGAGACCGGGCCATACCGGTGGCAGCCACCCATCAGGCTTTCGCGGGCTGGGTAGCGGACGCTCTCCCTTGACTCGTTCCATCCAATATCACAAAACTACTTGTTCACCTTACCCCAACATGTATTCGCTACCTTACCCCTTTACACTAAATACTTACTATATGTCGTACACCAATGCGGGCGAGAATCCTTCGACGACCGGCATTTATTCTAAAAAGAATGGTTCGCAAAAAAAAATTTTTCGCAAATGACCGTTATTCGCGACTGTTGGAATGGGTATTGGGTTTCTACAATAATTGGTAGTCCTATTTCGGCAACGATTCTTTAATCTAACTTCTTTGGTGTCCTAGCGGCACAAAAATACAAGTTTGTCAGTCTTTTAAGAACAAGGTAACTTCTAATCTGTTTATTAGTAATATAAATTAGCTATTCTTTGCTAACGCTCCTTTCTGGGCAGCGTGCTTCTAGTAAAAAAATAATATATGTCCCTCGTATGATTTTTATCCGTAATAATAACACGCAGGTAGGAGTTAATCTCCCTTTGCGGCAGCGACTTCTCCGCCGGTTATCCTAGGCTTTATATCCCCATGGGTGGTGTGGTCCGCCTTCCTTCCATTCTTGTCCGCATTTAGGGCAAGACTTTATGGTGTAGCCCCCTCGACCACATCGAAAACAGTACACTGTTGCGGGCTCCGAGCAGTATCGGTGGCTGTGTCCCCGTTTACCGCACCTCCAGCAGTTCCTCTGTCTATCGATAAATTGTATTTCTTGGGGCTTCTTTTGTTCCCTTCTTGTTTCCGGCAGCGATGGTTTTGTCCCAGGTTCCCTCTTGAGTAAGGGTGGTTCCCCATACCGGTATGCTTTCTCCAGAGGAGCAGCTTTTAGGAACTGTGGGTCCCTCTTCTCCGGTGCGGGCGCTTGTTTAGGCAGCCGTGGTCTAACTGGATTTATTATTGTGGGTCTGCTCGGTCTCTTGCGTCTCTCCTCTTGTCGCTTCTCCTCCTCTCGTCTCGCCCTTTCTCGTTCTTCTTCTTCTTGTCTCTCCTCTTCTCGTAATCTCGCTATCCCATGGCGGTGCACCCATTCGAAACTGTCTCGTACGTTTTCTATTATGCCTCTCGCCATTTTTCCCGGCGTGTCCGGAGTAATGAGCGCGTTTTCGGCGATGATTTCCTGGGGCTGCTTGATCTCGGCAGCGGTTTCTTTGAGTTCCAGGAATACGTTAGTGCCCTCTTCAGGCTTCTCTGCTTCGGCAGCGATCTCGTCGAGTTTCCCCTTGTCGTCAGCGCTCTCTACCGGCTGCTCTGCTTCGGCAGCGATTTCGTCGAGTTTCCCCTTGTCGTCAGCGCTCTCTTCCGGCTGCTCCGCTTCGGCAGCGATCTCGTCCGATTTCTCGGCTATCATTGTTGTGGAGTCGTCTAATATTTCTGTTGGGATGTCTTCCAACGTGGCGTCCAACTCTCCCGTTGTTTCTGGTTCTCCCCCTTGCTTATCTTCGAGCGAAAAGAATGAACTACTCGAGCTGGTTTCTTCCTCTATTTCTACTCCTGACACTGGGGAACAGTCTTTCGTCGTCTCTGTTGTCCCTTTTATTTCTTCCCATTGGGTGCGGAGGAACTCTTCTATCTGTTGCCTATCTTCCGACTCCTTTAGCCGGATGATTGCTTCCTTAATCTCGGTTAGTGTATTCATCCTTCGGTCCGGCAGCAAATGAATTCGGCCTGTCTTCTTTTCCGAAGGCGACTCGTTTTTTAATTCTGTAGGGAAAAGCTTGAGTACATTAGTTTTATGCCTTCGTTGCGTGTGATGGAAGGTATGCTTTTATGTCGCTTATGTGGACTTTTCCCAAGTCTCGGCCGTCTTCAGTAGCAAGGGCATATACTACTGGGGATATCTTTTTCGTAATTATTACTGGTCCACTGAATTTGGGTACCAGCTTTGCCGCAAAATGTTGAGCTGCTGACGAAAGTGCTCGCTGTCGTTTTACTACTCTATCTCCTACCTCAAATTCCTTATTTACATGTCGCGAATTATAATATTTGGCCTGCGTGTTATAGGCACTTTCTAAATTTTCTATCACCCAACTTCGCAAGGTTTGTAGGTGCGCTACCCTACCCTTCCAATGATCGGTCGGCTCTAATAACATGTCTATTGGCGGTTCATTGTCCGCTCGTACGCATCTAAATGGTCGCGGATCTCGCCCGAAGTTCAAAAAGGCTGGGGACGTTTGTAACACGGAATGATAGGCCGTGTTATACGCAAATCTGAATTTTGATAAATTAATATCCCATTCTCTGTGATCCCTCTCTAAGAACGCAACTATCATCGTCTTTAGGATGCGATTTACTCTTTCCACCGGATTTGCCTGCGGATGGTACGGAGGGGTTGTTGTGATATGAATGCCATACTCTTCGGCGAGCTGATGTAGGCATTTGTTAGCAAACTCAGTGCCGTTATCTGTCAGGAGTACATCGGGTGTACCCCATCGCGAAAATATCAAATTTTCTAGGGCTTCCGCAATTTTAGGTCCTGTTGCACGTCGAAGCGGGGCGCACTCGATCCATTTTGTAAACAGATCTTGCATCACCAGGAGGTACGCATGACCGGATTTGCTTGACGGAAAAGGACCCATTATATCGGCAGCGACCACTGACCACGGCATGTTAATATGGCGCCGACCCATCAGCCCGGAAGGGAGTGTTTGCTCCACTTTCGTTAGCTGACAGGTTGTGCAGCGTCTTACATATTCCACGGTGGTCCGATACATGCCGGGCCAGTAATACCTAGTCGCTACCCTACGATACGTTTTCTCTATTCCCAAATGTCCTGCTTGTGGGCCGTCATGGGCCTCTTGCAAAATCTCGGTCCTGCGCTCCTCCGGGATCACCAATTTCCACTCATTGGTATCTTTTCCCAAAGTCTCCGCAATGAGTGGGTCTGTCCTCCGATAATATAATTCCCCGCTCCTAATGCACCAGTCCTTAAATCTGTCAGGATCGCTCTCTATCTCCGCGAATTTCCCTTCGTACCATGTGGGTTTTATTACGGCACCGACTTCTAATTCTCCCTCGACCCCCTCAAAAGCACGTGATAGTGCATCCGGCACTTTATTTAGGGCACCTTGCCGATACACGACTTGAAAGTCGTACTCTAAAAGTTGCAAGGCCCATCTCGCTAAACGACCCGATGGGTTCTGTAATTTCCTCAACCACCGCAGGCTATTATGATCTGTTATTACCGTAAATTTATAACCCTCTAGATAAGCTCTAAATTTCTCTACTGACCAGACTATTGCAAGGCACTCCAGCTCTGTAGCTGAGTATTTCCTTTCTGGCAGCGTAAGTGATCTACTTGCGAAGGCAATTACTTTCTCGATTCCCTCGATTTCTTGAGTCAAGACTGCACCTAATCCGACGGTACTTGCATCCGTTTGCAAGGTGAACGGCAACGAAAAATCCGGGCAAGAAAGAGTTGGGGCGCCAGCGATCATATCCCTTAGGGTTTCGAAGGCGGATTGTTGTCCGTCCTTCCATACCCATTCCCGATTCTTTCGCAAAAGGTTGTTTAAAGGTTCTGCTAGTGTTGCGAATCCTGGAATAAACCGCCTGTACCAGGAGGCCATGCCCAAGAATCGCCGCACTTGTTTGATGTTTTTCGGCACTGGATATGTCAGAATAGGTTGGATCTTTTCCGAATCTACTTTCAACCCTTCCTTGCTTACTACGAACCCTAAGTAACGGACCTCGGTGCGGCAGAATTCACATTTGTCCGGGTTTATTATAAGACCGGCAGCCTTTATACGATCTAACACGAGTTTTAACCATTCCAAGTGTTCTTCAAATGTTTTCGTCACTATTATGATGTCATCCAAATACGCGAATACGTGGGGCTCCATCTCTGGCCCTATTAAACGATCAAGCAACCGTTGGAAGGTTGCTGGTGCCCCCGTGAGACCGTACGGCATGCGACGAAATTGAAAAAGGCCTTTACCCGGCACTGTGAAAGCTGTAATTTCGCGACTATTTTGTTCGAGTGGAATTTGAAAATATGCTTGACTCAAATCTAGGGTTGAGATGTACCTTGCCGTTCGCAGTTTGTCCAGGATCTGGGTCATTAACGGCAGCGGATATGCATCCTTCCTCGAGACTTCGTTGACTTTTCTAAAGTCCAAGCAGAATCTATATTTTCCGCTTGGTTTCTTGACCATTACTATTGGACTTGACCAGCCACTATTAGATGGTTCAATTATGCCGTCTGCTAATAGGATATCCACCTCTTTATAAATGGCCTCCTGAACTTTAGGAGAGACGGCATAATACCTCTGTTTAATTGGCGGGTGCTTCCCCACATCTATCTTGTGGCTGATCAAATCGGTCAAGCCCTTCATTTTCTCGAATTCTGGCAACTCAGTCTGGAGGAAGGTTTCCAGTTGTTGTTTTTCGCTAATTTTCAAAATCTGTAGGCCGCAGCATACGGTGGTTGGGTTTGGGTCGTCGAAGGGGAATTTTTCCTCCGGATTGGACGCAAAATACCAAGTGGCATTGTGAAATTCCGCGACTATTCCAAACAATGCAATCGCATCCGTTCCTAATAAGAGAGGAGTCACGAGATTATCTAACACCCTGGCCGAGATTTCCTGTTCCTTTGTTCCTATCCTTACGCGAAATTGTGCTTTTTCTTGAGCCTTATCAATTGTCCCCGTGGCGAGGAGAAAATAACACGGTTTTTCCGTGTTTTCCACCTTAACGGCAGCGCTACTAAGCTGTTCTATTACTTCCCGACTAATGAACGTAATTGATGAACCCGTGTCTATTAGGGCGTCTACTGGCAGCGAATCAATAAAAGCTTTAACTGTTAACAACGGCGGTTTTGATCTTTCCCCGTTTGTTTTCACGCGGGCCGATATTATTTCGGGGGTGGTCTCTCCGGCCTTGTCGAGCGACCCCTCCAACCATTTCCCGAATACCGATTACATCTTCGGCAGGTTCTTAACGTTACTTCCGGTGCGCCGCATTGGTAGCAGTGCATCCGGGGCTCCTCCCTGCAATCTCGTGATCTATGCCCTATTTTTCGACAATTCCAACATTCCATCTCGGGTTTCACCCCCACACGTTGTTTATCGCGTGACGGTGATTGTGGCCCGACTCCGGTAGCTGGAGTTGTCGCTTGGCGCGATGGTGGGTGTTGTGACCACCTTCCCCTCGTTCCTCCGCGGTAGGCATCGTTCCTATTTCGCCCGGCAGCTGAATAACTCGCGCGCGAAGCTGAAAAGTCCCGTTTTGCTATCCCAGCGTGAGTATTTTGGGGTTCGAGATTGCGGGTATTTTGCCCCTCTCCGTCACTTGTGGTCGTAATTGCATTTAAGAATTCGACGTCTCCGGTTTTCCCTCTCCCTTGATGTTTCTGGGGGCTATACCGATTCGGATCGTAGGCGAATATCGGATGTGCCATTTCGGAGGGTTTCGGATTTCTTTTTAATTTTGCTACGTCGGATTCTTTTTCGGCCTCAATTAAAGCTTCTTCCATATGATCGAATGATTCTATTGTGCTAATTGCTATTGCTTGTCGCAAAATAGGTTTCGCGCCCCAGTACGTTCTCCTAATCATTTTCTCCTCCCGCCACGGTGGATCTAATCGCTCGAACATTCCGCGCATGCTGATGATATAGTCTCTCAATGGCTCGTTTTCGCCCTGAGCGCGGTCTTTAATATTTCTTAATAACGTGTCTGGATATTCCGGATCCCCAAAAAATTTCCGAAACGCGGAGGTAAAATCGTTCCAGGTTCGGAATTTGGTCTCCCTCACCTCGTACCAGTGGGCAGCGGTGCCTTCAAAACATTCTAATAGGCATCGAAGTAAATATTCGTCCGGTATGTTGCCATACCGGCGACGTCTTGAAAGTCGCTCCAGAAAGGCTTCCGAATCCTCTCCGGGCGCTCCTTTGAACTTTATTTGCCATCTTCGAATTATTTCTGAAATCGGCGTGCCCCGACAGTACATTTCCTGGTATTTCCGAGGTTGCGGGGGACCTTGAGAATCCCTGGATGTACCTGGCAACGGCGCATTACCTTTTATGTCATGCTGGGTTGGCGGGTATCGGGGTGGAGGGGGGGGCACGAGTTTCCCGTTCTTTAATATCGGTACCGTTAGTTTAATGGGATTAGGGCGTGATCGACTACGTGCAGCCCCCTCCTCGTCCGAATCCGGGGTATTTACGTTGACGGTATTTTCCTCCGTATCCTCTTCAAAAGGGGAATGGTAATCCCACGGGTCTTCGTTGTTCGGATTCCGCGTAGTATCCATATCTCTATCCATCGGCGACTCAATTCTTTTCGCTTCTAATATTGTAAACACGAACCGTTTATTTTAGCCTTTATGGCTCGGGCCGGGTGACTTGACCGTACGGCCCCGCTAAGTCCCTCTACCGAACAAAGAAACTCATATCTCGACCGGGTGACTCTCGAATGACCTGGCTGTCCTTGCAGCAAAACGTTATCGGGAATTTAGCCGTCCCCAGCTTTTGTACAGTCGTAAATTCTCGACCCTCGCAAAACAATAATCAAGAAATCTTTTCAGATTTTTACTGATATTGCCTACCCTATTTCCCGGATGGCCCTAGGCAACCATCGACGGGATAAATCACTCCTTCGTCAAGGTAGCGACTTTTCTTTGCGAAATTATTACAATAAATCAGGGCAGCAAAGATTTTTCCGCAAATAACGACAATAAGCCGAGGTAGCGAATAATATTTTCGCAACCAGCTTCGATAATCCAAGGCAGCGAATAATTTTGGGGGGGGTGGTTTCAACACGAGACCGGGTACGACAGCACTAGGACTCAAAAGGTACCCTCCATCACCATTGACAACACAACAATAAATAATCTGGTTACTGGGACCACCCTCCACGCGTAAACGCAGGGCTGGTACCGCAGTCACCAAACACAATGTAAATAATCCGAAATAAATAATAAAAACAAATGATGTCTTCGGCAGCCAAATATATCAATTATCAGAAATGGTTGCACAGTTAAAAAAAAATGGTGGTATCGAAATGGAAAAGAAACGGAAAAGACCAGTCTGAGAAAAAGAAGTAAAAGAGAATAGAAAGGAGAAATTTCCAAAATCGATCCGAAAAAAAAAATTATGTACAATTCAAAATCAATAAAGTAAATAACTAATAACAAATAATAAAACTAATTTGTACAATTGAATTTGGACTGGAAACAATAAGACTACAGACCAAACAACTAGAAAAATTAAATTAACAAAAGGACGACAAAACAAGAAAGTGCAATAAATTAGAAAATAAATAGAACAGAGAGAAGAACAACAGAAAAACATGAAATAAATAACAATTCATAAATATTAGATGGCAATAAATAATAACAAAATCAAAAATATCACAGGTGCAACAATTCAAAAAAAAATTATTAGCCACGGTTCAAAGTTTTTATTTTAGGGGGTTCTCAGTTCAAAATTTTACCCGAGCCATTCAATTGTCATATATTGAGAACCACAAGCAAAAAAAAATTTTCTATAATAATTCAGTAAGGTGTGAAAGGCAACAATAAAAGCAGTTTCAATAATAATTTATTAAAGTAAGAATACTTCCTCGGAATCACTGATCGGCACGACAATTCAATCAATGTCTTTGGAAATACCCTTGAATGGCCCGTATTAAATGTAATGTAATAATTATTTTTCAAAATCAACAATCTTTCTTCGAATTCAGTGATTGGAACGACATTCAATCTTTGTTGTCGGAAAGATCGTTCAGTGGCATACCATAAGTAGAACAATCGAAATGGCAACAATACACCCTAATCAAAACAATAGTAATGGCAAGAGTACACAATAATCAATTCCATGCTCGTTGGCTCGTAATAGCTAGTGGCTGTCGTAAACAAGTTTTTCAACGCGTGTTCGCCGTCCCGGTACCGATCGCGTCCGAAATCTGCTCGAACGACTGCGATGGAGAAAAATAAACTTTCCTTGTGCGAGCCTCGCGTCTTCGGCGTATCCCTAACACAAAAGTATCCCAAAATCCCTCACACAGGTTAAATTTACTGTGAGAGGTCCCTGTTCGGGCGCCAAATTTGTCACGTCGCTTTCTTAACTTTTCGTACTGATGGTCGAACGAGGAATAGCGACACCGAGAATTTACAGGCGAGAAGCCGGGCCACGCTCGGCCGCGCGAGGCGTGGTCCTCTCGGGACAAAAATACGTTCACAGTCTCGTTATTCGAAGATCAAACGTGATACAATTTCGGGCGCCAGACACCTGAAGGTGTCACGAGAAAGAATCGTAATCTAGACACGAAAGCGGAACGCGGTTGGACTCGCGAGACTGTGACGTAGCAAACGTAACCTGAATAGCTATCGCAAGGGCGCAGGATTCTACGTCAGGAGAACACGAGACGTTCCCCGCGACGGGAAGGTTTTCACACAAGGAATAGACAACGTTTCGGCTAACAAGATGTTTATTCGACGAAATGACTGAGCTGCCGACGATTCGGCAGCAATTACAAACGTAGCCGGCGCGTATTATCGCGACTGATGGAACTCGCACGCGCAATGCCTCTCTTACTTTACAATTTCGCGAAGAATTCGGCCGCGATAAGAACTTCGCGACGCGGAAGGCCTCGAAGGCCGTTTTCCGACCGAACTCAGATGGAATTCGCGGTTTCTCTTGGACTTGCGTCGATCGAACAGAATTTACGACCGCGAATCGAACACGCGACGGTGTCCCACCGTGGAACGAGCGCAGGTTATTTAGAATTAACGGCGGCGACGATAATATCCCGAATCCGCGACTTCGCGTTTAGATCGGCGTCGTACAACCGCCATAAGGCGGCCACGCGGCCCCCCGCTATCCGACCGGATTCGTACCGCGACAACGATATCCTTCACAATATGAAGGATTCGTGCTTGGACACTAACAGTGTCCCCAAAATCTCGTCCGCCTCGTTTGCCGTTAATTCTCGCGACACCTATTCCTAACCTCGCCGCGCTACCCGAGCCAACACGAACTTCACGAAATATCGAAAGCCTGATCGGCGCTTACCACAGGTAATTCAGCAGCAGCTACACGGCAGCGAATCTCTCGATCCCTTGGTTTCAGCAGGCGCAAAATACAATAATTAGCAATCGTTCAAAGATACAACTTTCTGTTAACGATTCCGGAGACGCAGTGCACGTTCACGCGGTAGCTCGGGTACGCGGAAGCAGGGCGTCCCCCACTTTTCGTATTCCGCTTTCTTCACGCAACATTTCGGCCTATCGCTAACGCGGGATTTCGCTTCAGCGAATCCGTCGCGACGGCGCTCGGCTTCCGGCAGCGTTTGGCCACTCCGGCAGCGCTGATGTCCGATTGGCCGCTCCCCGATGAGACGATCGACGTCAGCCAATCCGGTTGCGGTGCAGCTTCTTCCCGGACGAGGCGACGACAGGGTAGAGTAGTTGATCGTCTCTGCACCGGATGCCCTCGTCGGCGCCTCCAGGTTGATAGTCCTGGGCCTTGACGATCTCTCGTTGCTTTCCCTCGAGTTATGCCTTCTTCCTGCCTCGAGGTGCTGATTCTTGACGGCGTGTTGCATACCGTGTTGAAAGTGGAATTCCGGATCCCGCCTGGGACCCGGATACGGTCCTGTAAACGTTTGTCACGCAAATTGGCGCGACATTCAAAACATTAGAATGCGCCTTTTTAGGTCTGTCTCGTGCCCAGGGAGATCGCTCGCAGCGGCCCTTATCGCGATGCTTGACCAAAGGGTGGCCCGGTCTTTCGTTCAGGAGTTTCGAGTGACCTAGGCAATCTTGCCACGTCACAACTCCTCCCCCCCTCGGGGAGAGGTGGTCTCGTGTTGAAACCACCCCCCCCAAAATTATTCGCTGCCTTGGATTATCGAAGCTGGTTGCGAAAATATTATTCGCTACCTTGGCTTATTGTCGTTATTTGCGGAAAAATCTTTGCTGCCCTGATTTATTGTAATAATTTCGCAAAGAAAAGTCGCTACCTTGACGAAGGAGTGATTTATCCCGTCGATGGTTGCCTAGGGCCATCCGGGAAATAGGGTAGGCAATATCAGTAAAAATCTGAAAAGATTTCTTGATTATTGTTTTGCGAGGGTCGAGAATTTACGACTGTACAAAAGCTGGGGACGGCTAAATTCCCGATAACGTTTTGCTGCAAGGACAGCCAGGTCATTCGAGAGTCACCCGGTCGAGATATGAGTTTCTTTGTTCGGTAGAGGGACTTAGCGGGGCCGTACGGTCAAGTCACCCGGCCCGAGCCATAAAGGCTAAAATAAACGGTTCGTGTTTACAATATTAGAAGCGAAAAGAATTGAGTCGCCGATGGATAGAGATATGGATACTACGCGGAATCCGAACAACGAAGACCCGTGGGATTACCATTCCCCTTTTGAAGAGGATACGGAGGAAAATACCGTCAACGTAAATACCCCGGATTCGGACGAGGAGGGGGCTGCACGTAGTCGATCACGCCCTAATCCCATTAAACTAACGGTACCGATATTAAAGAACGGGAAACTCGTGCCCCCCCCTCCACCCCGATACCCGCCAACCCAGCATGACATAAAAGGTAATGCGCCGTTGCCAGGTACATCCAGGGATTCTCAAGGTCCCCCGCAACCTCGGAAATACCAGGAAATGTACTGTCGGGGCACGCCGATTTCAGAAATAATTCGAAGATGGCAAATAAAGTTCAAAGGAGCGCCCGGAGAGGATTCGGAAGCCTTTCTGGAGCGACTTTCAAGACGTCGCCGGTATGGCAACATACCGGACGAATATTTACTTCGATGCCTATTAGAATGTTTTGAAGGCACCGCTGCCCACTGGTACGAGGTGAGGGAGACCAAATTCCGAACCTGGAACGATTTTACCTCCGCGTTTCGGAAATTTTTTGGGGATCCGGAATATCCAGACACGTTATTAAGAAATATTAAAGACCGCGCTCAGGGCGAAAACGAGCCATTGAGAGACTATATCATCAGCATGCGCGGAATGTTCGAGCGATTAGATCCACCGTGGCGGGAGGAGAAAATGATTAGGAGAACGTACTGGGGCGCGAAACCTATTTTGCGACAAGCAATAGCAATTAGCACAATAGAATCATTCGATCATATGGAAGAAGCTTTAATTGAGGCCGAAAAAGAATCCGACGTAGCAAAATTAAAAAGAAATCCGAAACCCTCCGAAATGGCACATCCGATATTCGCCTACGATCCGAATCGGTATAGCCCCCAGAAACATCAAGGGAGAGGGAAAACCGGAGACGTCGAATTCTTAAATGCAATTACGACCACAAGTGACGGAGAGGGGCAAAATACCCGCAATCTCGAACCCCAAAATACTCACGCTGGGATAGCAAAACGGGACTTTTCAGCTTCGCGCGCGAGTTATTCAGCTGCCGGGCGAAATAGGAACGATGCCTACCGCGGAGGAACGAGGGGAAGGTGGTCACAACACCCACCATCGCGCCAAGCGACAACTCCAGCTACCGGAGTCGGGCCACAATCACCGTCACGCGATAAACAACGTGTGGGGGTGAAACCCGAGATGGAATGTTGGAATTGTCGAAAAATAGGGCATAGATCACGAGATTGCAGGGAGGAGCCCCGGATGCACTGCTACCAATGCGGCGCACCGGAAGTAACGTTAAGAACCTGCCGAAGATGTAATCGGTATTCGGGAAATGGTTGGAGGGGTCGCTCGACAAGGCCGGAGAGACCACCCCCGAAATAATATCGGCCCGCGTGAAAACAAACGGGGAAAGATCAAAACCGCCGTTGTTAACAGTTAAAGCTTTTATTGATTCGCTGCCAGTAGACGCCCTAATAGACACGGGTTCATCAATTACGTTCATTAGTCGGGAAGTAATAGAACAGCTTAGTAGCGCTGCCGTTAAGGTGGAAAACACGGAAAAACCGTGTTATTTTCTCCTCGCCACGGGGACAATTGATAAGGCTCAAGAAAAAGCACAATTTCGCGTAAGGATAGGAACAAAGGAACAGGAAATCTCGGCCAGGGTGTTAGATAATCTCGTGACTCCTCTCTTATTAGGAACGGATGCGATTGCATTGTTTGGAATAGTCGCGGAATTTCACAATGCCACTTGGTATTTTGCGTCCAATCCGGAGGAAAAATTCCCCTTCGACGACCCAAACCCAACCACCGTATGCTGCGGCCTACAGATTTTGAAAATTAGCGAAAAACAACAACTGGAAACCTTCCTCCAGACTGAGTTGCCAGAATTCGAGAAAATGAAGGGCTTGACCGATTTGATCAGCCACAAGATAGATGTGGGGAAGCACCCGCCAATTAAACAGAGGTATTATGCCGTCTCTCCTAAAGTTCAGGAGGCCATTTATAAAGAGGTGGATATCCTATTAGCAGACGGCATAATTGAACCATCTAATAGTGGCTGGTCAAGTCCAATAGTAATGGTCAAGAAACCAAGCGGAAAATATAGATTCTGCTTGGACTTTAGAAAAGTCAACGAAGTCTCGAGGAAGGATGCATATCCGCTGCCGTTAATGACCCAGATCCTGGACAAACTGCGAACGGCAAGGTACATCTCAACCCTAGATTTGAGTCAAGCATATTTTCAAATTCCACTCGAACAAAATAGTCGCGAAATTACAGCTTTCACAGTGCCGGGTAAAGGCCTTTTTCAATTTCGTCGCATGCCGTACGGTCTCACGGGGGCACCAGCAACCTTCCAACGGTTGCTTGATCGTTTAATAGGGCCAGAGATGGAGCCCCACGTATTCGCGTATTTGGATGACATCATAATAGTGACGAAAACATTTGAAGAACACTTGGAATGGTTAAAACTCGTGTTAGATCGTATAAAGGCTGCCGGTCTTATAATAAACCCGGACAAATGTGAATTCTGCCGCACCGAGGTCCGTTACTTAGGGTTCGTAGTAAG
The DNA here is from genome assembly GCF_051020765.1 of Lasioglossum baleicum. Taxonomy (NCBI): domain Eukaryota; kingdom Metazoa; phylum Arthropoda; class Insecta; order Hymenoptera; family Halictidae; genus Lasioglossum; species Lasioglossum baleicum. The sequence continues at coordinate 1,669,196 of NC_134930.1, forward strand.
CAAGGAAGGGTTGAAAGTAGATTCGGAAAAGATCCAACCTATTCTGACATATCCAGTGCCGAAAAACATCAAACAAGTGCGGCGATTCTTGGGCATGGCCTCCTGGTACAGGCGGTTTATTCCAGGATTCGCAACACTAGCAGAACCTTTAAACAACCTTTTGCGAAAGAATCGGGAATGGGTATGGAAGGACGGACAACAATCCGCCTTCGAAACCCTAAGGGATATGATCGCTGGCGCCCCAACTCTTTCTTGCCCGGATTTTTCGTTGCCGTTCACCTTGCAAACGGATGCAAGTACCGTCGGATTAGGTGCAGTCTTGACTCAAGAAATCGAGGGAATCGAGAAAGTAATTGCCTTCGCAAGTAGATCACTTACGCTGCCAGAAAGGAAATACTCAGCTACAGAGCTGGAGTGCCTTGCAATAGTCTGGTCAGTAGAGAAATTTAGAGCTTATCTAGAGGGTTATAAATTTACGGTAATAACAGATCATAATAGCCTGCGGTGGTTGAGGAAATTACAGAACCCATCGGGTCGTTTAGCGAGATGGGCCTTGCAACTTTTAGAGTACGACTTTCAAGTCGTGTATCGGCAAGGGGCCCTAAATAAAGTGCCGGATGCACTATCACGTGCTTTTGAGGGGGTCGAAGGAGAATTAGAAGTCGGTGCCGTAATAAAACCCACATGGTACGAAGGGAAATTCGCGGAGATAGAGAGCGATCCTGACAGATTTAAGGACTGGTGCATTAGGAGCGGGGAATTATATTATCGGAGGACAGATCCACTCATTGCGGAGACTTTGGGAAAAGATACCAATGAGTGGAAATTGGTGATCCCGGAGGAGCGCAGGACCGAGATTTTGCAAGAGGCCCATGACGGCCCACAAGCAGGACATTTGGGAATAGAGAAAACGTATCGTAGGGTAGCGACTAGGTATTACTGGCCCGGCATGTATCGGACCACCGTGGAATATGTAAGACGCTGCACAACCTGTCAGCTAACGAAAGTGGAGCAAACACTCCCTTCCGGGCTGATGGGTCGGCGCCATATTAACATGCCGTGGTCAGTGGTCGCTGCCGATATAATGGGTCCTTTTCCGTCAAGCAAATCCGGTCATGCGTACCTCCTGGTGATGCAAGATCTGTTTACAAAATGGATCGAGTGCGCCCCGCTTCGACGTGCAACAGGACCTAAAATTGCGGAAGCCCTAGAAAATTTGATATTTTCGCGATGGGGTACACCCGATGTACTCCTGACAGATAACGGCACTGAGTTTGCTAACAAATGCCTACATCAGCTCGCCGAAGAGTATGGCATTCATATCACAACAACCCCTCCGTACCATCCGCAGGCAAATCCGGTGGAAAGAGTAAATCGCATCCTAAAGACGATGATAGTTGCGTTCTTAGAGAGGGATCACAGAGAATGGGATATTAATTTATCAAAATTCAGATTTGCGTATAACACGGCCTATCATTCCGTGTTACAAACGTCCCCAGCCTTTTTGAACTTCGGGCGAGATCCGCGACCATTTAGATGCGTACGAGCGGACAATGAACCGCCAATAGACATGTTATTAGAGCCGACCGATCATTGGAAGGGTAGGGTAGCGCACCTACAAACCTTGCGAAGTTGGGTGATAGAAAATTTAGAAAGTGCCTATAACACGCAGGCCAAATATTATAATTCGCGACATGTAAATAAGGAATTTGAGGTAGGAGATAGAGTAGTAAAACGACAGCGAGCACTTTCGTCAGCAGCTCAACATTTTGCGGCAAAGCTGGTACCCAAATTCAGTGGACCAGTAATAATTACGAAAAAGATATCCCCAGTAGTATATGCCCTTGCTACTGAAGACGGCCGAGACTTGGGAAAAGTCCACATAAGCGACATAAAAGCATACCTTCCATCACACGCAACGAAGGCATAAAACTAATGTACTCAAGCTTTTCCCTACAGAATTAAAAAACGAGTCGCCTTCGGAAAAGAAGACAGGCCGAATTCATTTGCTGCCGGACCGAAGGATGAATACACTAACCGAGATTAAGGAAGCAATCATCCGGCTAAAGGAGTCGGAAGATAGGCAACAGATAGAAGAGTTCCTCCGCACCCAATGGGAAGAAATAAAAGGGACAACAGAGACGACGAAAGACTGTTCCCCAGTGTCAGGAGTAGAAATAGAGGAAGAAACCAGCTCGAGTAGTTCATTCTTTTCGCTCGAAGATAAGCAAGGGGGAGAACCAGAAACAACGGGAGAGTTGGACGCCACGTTGGAAGACATCCCAACAGAAATATTAGACGACTCCACAACAATGATAGCCGAGAAATCGGACGAGATCGCTGCCGAAGCGGAGCAGCCGGAAGAGAGCGCTGACGACAAGGGGAAACTCGACGAAATCGCTGCCGAAGCAGAGCAGCCGGTAGAGAGCGCTGACGACAAGGGGAAACTCGACGAGATCGCTGCCGAAGCAGAGAAGCCTGAAGAGGGCACTAACGTATTCCTGGAACTCAAAGAAACCGCTGCCGAGATCAAGCAGCCCCAGGAAATCATCGCCGAAAACGCGCTCATTACTCCGGACACGCCGGGAAAAATGGCGAGAGGCATAATAGAAAACGTACGAGACAGTTTCGAATGGGTGCACCGCCATGGGATAGCGAGATTACGAGAAGAGGAGAGACAAGAAGAAGAAGAACGAGAAAGGGCGAGACGAGAGGAGGAGAAGCGACAAGAGGAGAGACGCAAGAGACCGAGCAGACCCACAATAATAAATCCAGTTAGACCACGGCTGCCTAAACAAGCGCCCGCACCGGAGAAGAGGGACCCACAGTTCCTAAAAGCTGCTCCTCTGGAGAAAGCATACCGGTATGGGGAACCACCCTTACTCAAGAGGGAACCTGGGACAAAACCATCGCTGCCGGAAACAAGAAGGGAACAAAAGAAGCCCCAAGAAATACAATTTATCGATAGACAGAGGAACTGCTGGAGGTGCGGTAAACGGGGACACAGCCACCGATACTGCTCGGAGCCCGCAACAGTGTACTGTTTTCGATGTGGTCGAGGGGGCTACACCATAAAGTCTTGCCCTAAATGCGGACAAGAATGGAAGGAAGGCGGACCACACCACCCATGGGGATATAAAGCCTAGGATAACCGGCGGAGAAGTCGCTGCCGCAAAGGGAGATTAACTCCTACCTGCGTGTTATTATTACGGATAAAAATCATACGAGGGACATATATTATTTTTTTACTAGAAGCACGCTGCCCAGAAAGGAGCGTTAGCAAAGAATAGCTAATTTATATTACTAATAAACAGATTAGAAGTTACCTTGTTCTTAAAAGACTGACAAACTTGTATTTTTGTGCCGCTAGGACACCAAAGAAGTTAGATTAAAGAATCGTTGCCGAAATAGGACTACCAATTATTGTAGAAACCCAATACCCATTCCAACAGTCGCGAATAACGGTCATTTGCGAAAAATTTTTTTTTGCGAACCATTCTTTTTAGAATAAATGCCGGTCGTCGAAGGATTCTCGCCCGCATTGGTGTACGACATATAGTAAGTATTTAGTGTAAAGGGGTAAGGTAGCGAATACATGTTGGGGTAAGGTGAACAAGTAGTTTTGTGATATTGGATGGAACGAGTCAAGGGAGAGCGTCCGCTACCCAGCCCGCGAAAGCCTGATGGGTGGCTGCCACCGGTATGGCCCGGTCTCCCCGAGGGGGGGAGGAGTTGTGACGTGGCAAGATTGCCTAGGTCACTCGAAACTCCTGAACGAAAGACCGGGCCACCCTTTGGTCAAGCATCGCGATAAGGGCCGCTGCGAGCGATCTCCCTGGGCACGAGACAGACCTAAAAAGGCGCATTCTAATGTTTTGAATGTCGCGCCAATTTGCGTGACAAACGTTTACAGGACCGTATCCGGGTCCCAGGCGGGATCCGGAATTCCACTTTCAACACGGTATGCAACACGCCGTCAAGAATCAGCACCTCGAGGCAGGAAGAAGGCATAACTCGAGGGAAAGCAACGAGAGATCGTCAAGGCCCAGGACTATCAACCTGGAGGCGCCGACGAGGGCATCCGGTGCAGAGACGATCAACTACTCTACCCTGTCGTCGCCTCGTCCGGGAAGAAGCTGCACCGCAACCGGATTGGCTGACGTCGATCGTCTCATCGGGGAGCGGCCAATCGGACATCAGCGCTGCCGGAGTGGCCAAACGCTGCCGGAAGCCGAGCGCCGTCGCGACGGATTCGCTGAAGCGAAATCCCGCGTTAGCGATAGGCCGAAATGTTGCGTGAAGAAAGCGGAATACGAAAAGTGGGGGACGCCCTGCTTCCGCGTACCCGAGCTACCGCGTGAACGTGCACTGCGTCTCCGGAATCGTTAACAGAAAGTTGTATCTTTGAACGATTGCTAATTATTGTATTTTGCGCCTGCTGAAACCAAGGGATCGAGAGATTCGCTGCCGTGTAGCTGCTACTGAATTACCTGTGGTAAGCGCCGATCAGGCTTTCGATATTTCGTGAAGTTCGTGTTGGCTCGGGTAGCGCGGCGAGGTTAGGAATAGGTGTCGCGAGAATTAACGGCAAACGAGGCGGACGAGATTTTGGGGACACTGTTAGTGTCCAAGCACGAATCCTTCATATTGTGAAGGATATCGTTGTCGCGGTACGAATCCGGTCGGATAGCGGGGGGCCGCGTGGCCGCCTTATGGCGGTTGTACGACGCCGATCTAAACGCGAAGTCGCGGATTCGGGATATTATCGTCGCCGCCGTTAATTCTAAATAACCTGCGCTCGTTCCACGGTGGGACACCGTCGCGTGTTCGATTCGCGGTCGTAAATTCTGTTCGATCGACGCAAGTCCAAGAGAAACCGCGAATTCCATCTGAGTTCGGTCGGAAAACGGCCTTCGAGGCCTTCCGCGTCGCGAAGTTCTTATCGCGGCCGAATTCTTCGCGAAATTGTAAAGTAAGAGAGGCATTGCGCGTGCGAGTTCCATCAGTCGCGATAATACGCGCCGGCTACGTTTGTAATTGCTGCCGAATCGTCGGCAGCTCAGTCATTTCGTCGAATAAACATCTTGTTAGCCGAAACGTTGTCTATTCCTTGTGTGAAAACCTTCCCGTCGCGGGGAACGTCTCGTGTTCTCCTGACGTAGAATCCTGCGCCCTTGCGATAGCTATTCAGGTTACGTTTGCTACGTCACAGTCTCGCGAGTCCAACCGCGTTCCGCTTTCGTGTCTAGATTACGATTCTTTCTCGTGACACCTTCAGGTGTCTGGCGCCCGAAATTGTATCACGTTTGATCTTCGAATAACGAGACTGTGAACGTATTTTTGTCCCGAGAGGACCACGCCTCGCGCGGCCGAGCGTGGCCCGGCTTCTCGCCTGTAAATTCTCGGTGTCGCTATTCCTCGTTCGACCATCAGTACGAAAAGTTAAGAAAGCGACGTGACAAATTTGGCGCCCGAACAGGGACCTCTCACAGTAAATTTAACCTGTGTGAGGGATTTTGGGATACTTTTGTGTTAGGGATACGCCGAAGACGCGAGGCTCGCACAAGGAAAGTTTATTTTTCTCCATCGCAGTCGTTCGAGCAGATTTCGGACGCGATCGGTACCGGGACGGCGAACACGCGTTGAAAAACTTGTTTACGACAGCCACTAGCTATTACGAGCCAACGAGCATGGAATTGATTATTGTGTACTCTTGCCATTACTATTGTTTTGATTAGGGTGTATTGTTGCCATTTCGATTGTTCTACTTATGGTATGCCACTGAACGATCTTTCCGACAACAAAGATTGAATGTCGTTCCAATCACTGAATTCGAAGAAAGATTGTTGATTTTGAAAAATAATTATTACATTACATTTAATACGGGCCATTCAAGGGTATTTCCAAAGACATTGATTGAATTGTCGTGCCGATCAGTGATTCCGAGGAAGTATTCTTACTTTAATAAATTATTATTGAAACTGCTTTTATTGTTGCCTTTCACACCTTACTGAATTATTATAGAAAATTTTTTTTTGCTTGTGGTTCTCAATATATGACAATTGAATGGCTCGGGTAAAATTTTGAACTGAGAACCCCCTAAAATAAAAACTTTGAACCGTGGCTAATAATTTTTTTTTGAATTGTTGCACCTGTGATATTTTTGATTTTGTTATTATTTATTGCCATCTAATATTTATGAATTGTTATTTATTTCATGTTTTTCTGTTGTTCTTCTCTCTGTTCTATTTATTTTCTAATTTATTGCACTTTCTTGTTTTGTCGTCCTTTTGTTAATTTAATTTTTCTAGTTGTTTGGTCTGTAGTCTTATTGTTTCCAGTCCAAATTCAATTGTACAAATTAGTTTTATTATTTGTTATTAGTTATTTACTTTATTGATTTTGAATTGTACATAATTTTTTTTTTCGGATCGATTTTGGAAATTTCTCCTTTCTATTCTCTTTTACTTCTTTTTCTCAGACTGGTCTTTTCCGTTTCTTTTCCATTTCGATACCACCATTTTTTTTTAACTGTGCAACCATTTCTGATAATTGATATATTTGGCTGCCGAAGACATCATTTGTTTTTATTATTTATTTCGGATTATTTACATTGTGTTTGGTGACTGCGGTACCAGCCCTGCGTTTACGCGTGGAGGGTGGTCCCAGTAACCAGATTATTTATTGTTGTGTTGTCAATGGTGATGGAGGGTACCTTTTGAGTCCTAGTGCTGTCGTACCCGGTCTCGTGTTGAAACCACCCCCCCCAAAATTATTCGCTGCCTTGGATTATCGAAGCTGGTTGCGAAAATATTATTCGCTACCTTGGCTTATTGTCGTTATTTGCGGAAAAATCTTTGCTGCCCTGATTTATTGTAATAATTTCGCAAAGAAAAGTCGCTACCTTGACGAAGGAGTGATTTATCCCGTCGATGGTTGCCTAGGGCCATCCGGGAAATAGGGTAGGCAATATCAGTAAAAATCTGAAAAGATTTCTTGATTATTGTTTTGCGAGGGTCGAGAATTTACGACTGTACAAAAGCTGGGGACGGCTAAATTCCCGATAACGTTTTGCTGCAAGGACAGCCAGGTCATTCGAGAGTCACCCGGTCGAGATATGAGTTTCTTTGTTCGGTAGAGGGACTTAGCGGGGCCGTACGGTCAAGTCACCCGGCCCGAGCCATAAAGGCTAAAATAAACGGTTCGTGTTTACAATATTAGAAGCGAAAAGAATTGAGTCGCCGATGGATAGAGATATGGATACTACGCGGAATCCGAACAACGAAGACCCGTGGGATTACCATTCCCCTTTTGAAGAGGATACGGAGGAAAATACCGTCAACGTAAATACCCCGGATTCGGACGAGGAGGGGGCTGCACGTAGTCGATCACGCCCTAATCCCATTAAACTAACGGTACCGATATTAAAGAACGGGAAACTCGTGCCCCCCCCTCCACCCCGATACCCGCCAACCCAGCATGACATAAAAGGTAATGCGCCGTTGCCAGGTACATCCAGGGATTCTCAAGGTCCCCCGCAACCTCGGAAATACCAGGAAATGTACTGTCGGGGCACGCCGATTTCAGAAATAATTCGAAGATGGCAAATAAAGTTCAAAGGAGCGCCCGGAGAGGATTCGGAAGCCTTTCTGGAGCGACTTTCAAGACGTCGCCGGTATGGCAACATACCGGACGAATATTTACTTCGATGCCTATTAGAATGTTTTGAAGGCACCGCTGCCCACTGGTACGAGGTGAGGGAGACCAAATTCCGAACCTGGAACGATTTTACCTCCGCGTTTCGGAAATTTTTTGGGGATCCGGAATATCCAGACACGTTATTAAGAAATATTAAAGACCGCGCTCAGGGCGAAAACGAGCCATTGAGAGACTATATCATCAGCATGCGCGGAATGTTCGAGCGATTAGATCCACCGTGGCGGGAGGAGAAAATGATTAGGAGAACGTACTGGGGCGCGAAACCTATTTTGCGACAAGCAATAGCAATTAGCACAATAGAATCATTCGATCATATGGAAGAAGCTTTAATTGAGGCCGAAAAAGAATCCGACGTAAGTAGTGTACCTATGGGGATTCTAACTCAGGAAGTGAATTTCCGTTATCGTGAAATAGCGTTCGGCTCTGGCGCGTGGCGCCATCTTGATTTCTTGCGGTTTTCCTTATCATTATCATTTCCTTTCCGACGCGTGCGGTTTTCCTTATCATTATCATTTCCTTTCCGACGCGTGCGGTTTTCCTTATCATTTCCGGTGCCGTCTTTGTTTCCTTATCTTTTTCCGCGTTTTATTATTCTGTAAATATTATGTAGGTCAATCTTTTGGGTGGGGGAACTTAGTTGCAATATTATGTGAAGCAATTTCCTTATCATGTTCGGTGAGGATTATATCATGTCTTTACGGGAAAGAGAGAGAGACTTTTATTTCTCTTAGGAGCATATGAATTTCCGTTGTCGTGAAATAGCGTTCGGCGCCTTGCGGTTTTCCTTATCATTTCCGGTGTCGGCGCGTGCCGTCTTTGTTTCCTTATCTTTTTCCGCGTTTTATTATTCTATCTTTTTCCGCGTTTTATTATTCTGTAAATATTATGTAGGTCAATCTTTTGGGTGGGGAACACATTAGTATTCTTCATTAAATTTTTTCCGCGTTTTATTATTCTGTAAATATTATGTAGGCCAATCTTTTGGGTGGGGGAGGGGGGAACACGTTAGTATTCTTCATTAAATTTTTCCATGAAATAGCGTGTCATCGACCTTGTTATTTCATGCGTGGTTATCATTATCTTTTGGGTGGGGATCATGTCCGAACACGTTTCGCATCCTGTCTTGCAAGGCATTGTTATCTGTAAGACCACACGTATTTTTAAAGATTTTTTAAGTTGTAATATTATGTGGAACGATTTCCTTATCTATCACGTTTCCGTATTTTTTCAGTGGGGATTTACATTCTGCGCGATCGGGTTATCTGTAGGACCACATCCTTTGTATTTCAAGCTGTTTAAATATTGCGTGAAATAATGGGATGTGTAAAGAATGATGCGGTTCGCTAACGTGCCATCGTTGCAGGCGTTCGCTGCGACGAAGTTATTTGAATTCGGCATTCATACCGTTTTGCATCAGAATATTCTTGAACAATATTTTCGCGTTCTTTCGTGCAAGATTTACTGTGTTTTTCGTGAAAGATCGGTCATTGTCCCGTACGTGGCGGTTTCCATGTTTAGTCCGTTGGACTTGTTGAACGAAGTGCAGAAGGGGCGTATTGATATTTTAAACGTGTTTGTGTTTTTAAAACCTGAAGGACAGTTGGTGAGACATTTGAATATTGTGGTGCTTCGATACCGTAGAACCGATTATGTTCGTGTAGGGGAATGTCACCGTCGAGAATACGGTTTATCGGATTTGATTCCGCCATTTTTACCGTTGAAAAGACGTATACTTCATTTACGTATTTGATTCAACCTTTTTTTTTTAAAAGAGAGAGATGCCTGTCCCAACGTTAAAAAGTTTGGCTTGGGTTCGCGTTATAAATTTGTATTTGGACGATAGTTTTCCCATTGAGCAGAAAACGTTGATAGTACGTTTAATGCGAAACGATGCAACGAGTCGCGTATGTTTCTTTTATACGAAAAGATTTAGTCAAGTCGTGGCGCGATGGCCCGCGATCGATTCGCCAGCAACGATACTGGATATCATCGAGACGGGCGAACGCCGCATCGTTGGATGCGAAGTGTAATTACGTTTTTGAGAACAGGAAATTTAACGGATGACATTAAATTGAAGTTGAAAAAATATTTTGTGCAACAAGATGATTCAAACGTTGAAAAAAATGTTAAGGTGTTTGACACGCATGTCGATGATGGTTAGAACTGTCGATGAGTATCGCGAATGGTCTCGCTCATACATCGAGTCTCTACAGTGCTGTATCAATTATCTAACATGTATGAAGGATGAATTGACGATGGGCGCGAGATTTAGTTTAGCATCGATCATGTGTCGCATGAAAAGTTTGAACGTTTCGTTGAGCTATAATATTTCACGGGTCGGTGGAGGTTTACGTGGTGTTGGTGCGAGAGCCTCGACGCTTCGTTGGGAGACTGTCGAGTCGGCGTTTAGCAATCGCATATCGACCGGTATCGTTATTAACATCGAACATATCGATCCGCGCAAATTTTTACAACACGCGAAACGGATGATTACGGGACGTGTCACGGAATTTTTGAACGCTCATTCGTCGTTGAAAGTGAACGTTAGGTTGGAGGCGGAATTTGTGCTGCGCGACGAGGTTTCGGTGAAAAGTTTCGGTACGCGAAACGTTGTGCTGTTTCGAACCAGTAATCTACGCCGATGGTACCTGAAGGACGTTGTGCCGCCGATTTTAGCATCGATGGAAGAGTTTCAAGAACGAGACAGCGGGTGGGCGTTATCGAAGATACTGCATCTGATAGTGAGCTGCAACAAATACCAGCCATTACAGGCCGGTTGCTGCGTTATCGTGCCTCGAAATATACGGTTGAAGAGAGCGATCGTGAACGTGATCAGCAACGATGAAGCATGCTTTTTTTGGGCGATAGTGGCGGGTCTCTATCCGGTAGAAAAAAATACATCACGTTTATCATCGTATCCTCGCTACCAGACGGTGCTTCGAACCGAAGGTTATACACTACCGATGCCGTTCAAAGACATTCGGAAATTCGAAAGAGAGAACGACATTTCCGTGAATGTGTTCGAATGGGTGGACAAGAGGTGTGTAACGCTTCATCTGACCGAGAAGAAACGGATGAGGCACGTCAACTTGTTGTTTCTACAGAATGAGGCGAAAACGCACGGTCATTACGTGTGTATACGAAATTTGCCACGATTGGTTTCGTCGCAGCTTAGCAAGCATAAGTGTATGAAGTATATTTGCGATCGGTAAGATTGTTTTTTTAATTCTTGAAAGCAAAGAGAGAGAGAAATGTTTTTTTTCTTTCAGATGTTTACAATATTTCTACACGCTGAAGAAATTAAACGTTCATACGATCGATTGTGAACGGATGAACGATTGCGCTCTGTCACTTCCAGTATCGGAAGAAGATAAGTGGTTGCAGTTTAAGAACTATGTGCACAAAGAACAGGCGCCGTTCGTTATCTACGCCGATTTGGAATGTCTGTTGGAGAAGCAGGAAGGACAAGGTCGTGGAGCACGCTCGCTGTATCAGCATCACCACGCGTTCAGCATAGGTTATTACATGCATTGCCGCTACGACTCTTCTTTGTGCGAGTATCGAGCTTGTCGCAAGGAAGAGGGATGTGCCGCGTGGTTCGCTGCAAAGTTGCATGATATAAGCAATAAATTACAGCCGATATTCGACAAAACGGTACCTATGGACGAACTAACTGAAAGACAGGAGTTAAATTTTCAGACGGCTACGCATTGTCATGTGTGCGAGCAGCCGTTCAGCAGTTCCGACACAAAAGTACACGATCATTGTCATTTTACGGGAGCGTATCGCGGTCCGGCGCATATCGCGTGTAATTTAGGTTATCAATCTTCGTACGTGATACCGGTGGTCTTTCACAATTTGTCCGGCTACGATGCGCATTTCATTATTAAAGAATTAGCAAACACGTTCGAGGGTAAGATAGCTGTGTTGCCGTTGACAAAAGAGCGGTACATCTCGTTCACGAAAGTTGTTGCGAATAAAGATGAAAAGAGAAATTATGCAAAGTTGTTGAAGTTTCGATTTATCGATTCCTTCAAGTTCTTGAATTCGAGTTTGGACAAGTTATCATCGTATCTGGACAAAAACAAATTACGCGTTGTACGAAATCAATTTGATCATCTCAACGTCGACGATTTCAATCTCTTGACTAGAAAAGGCGTCTTTCCGTACGACTATCTGGCGTCGTACGACAAATTAAACGACACGTGTTTGCCGTCGCGCGAGGCATTTTACAATCAGCTTTGCGACAGGGGGATATCGGACGCCGATTACGTTCACGCGAGCACGGTTTGGTCGCGTTTCGCTATAAAAACGTTGGGGCAGTACAGCGATTTGTATTTGAAATTGGATGTGTTGTTATTGGCTGATGTTTTCGAAAATTTCCGCGACGACTGTCTCGAGAACTATAAACTCGATCCGGCGCATTATTACACGCTTCCCGGTTTCGCGTGGGACGTGATGCTGAAAATGACTAAGATCGAATTGGAGTTGTTCACGGACGTGGACATGCTTTTATTCGTGGAGCGAGGAATACGCGGCGGATTGAGCCAATGTTCTCAGAGATATGCGTGTGCAAACAACAAGTATTTACCAAAATATGACTCCGGCAAACCGTCAACCTATCTAATGTATTTCGACGTTAACAATTTATACGGTTGGGCTATGTCGCAACCTCTACCGTACAGAGACTTTCGATGGGTGGAGGACATAGAGAATTTCAACGTTGAATCCGTTCCAATCGACAGCCCTGTAGGATACATTTTGGAGGTTGATTTAGAGTATCCTAGTGAAATTCATGATGCTCACGCGGATCTACCGTTCTGTCCGAGTCACGACACGGCGGCCGACTCGAGCCGGCAGAGAAAGTTGATGGCAACGCTTCGCGATAAGGAGCGATACGTTCTGCACTATCGGTATTTACAGCAAAGTTTAAAGCATAACCTAAAATTGAAGAAAATTTATCGAATTCTAGAGTTTCAACAATCGCGATGGTTGCACGGCTATATCGATTTGAACACGAAATTACGCGCCGAGGCGACTAACGATTTTTCTAAAAATTTGTTTAAATTAATGAACAACGCTGTGTTTGGAAAAACAATGGAGAACGTTCGAAATCACGTGAACGTGAAATTGCTTTCCCGATGGGACGGTCGATACGGTGTCGAGCAATTGATAGCCAGACCAAATTTTCACAGTTGTACCGTGTTTTCGGAGGATTTCGTCGCGATACAGCTAAACAAGCTGTTACTCAAATTCCACAAACCCATCTACATAGGCATGTCCGTATTGGATATATCAAAAACTCATTTGTACAGCTTTCATTACGAGTACATGTATCCCAATTTCCAACAAAATTGCAAGATTTTGTACACGGACACGGACAGTCTGATATACGAGATCGCTTGCGACGATGTGTATGAGACGATGAAACGTGATATCCATCGATACGATACAAGTAATTATGTCGAGAACAACGCGTACGGCGTTCCGATCGCGAACAAAAAGATGCTGGGATTAATGAAGGATGAGAACGGAGGCAAAATTATGACTGAGTTCGTGGGGCTTCGCGCGAAAATGTATGCTACTCGCGTGCGCGACGACGATGATACCTGCCGCGAAACGAAAAAAATTAAAGGCATTAGGACAAACGCCACAGCCAGAGATATAAGTTTTGAAGACTATGTCGAGTGTCTTCATAATCATACGGAAAAGAGCATTAACAATAAACGTATAATGTCGGTACAGCATCGGGTGTATTCCATAGCTGAAATGAAATTAGCGTTAAGTCCGTACGACGATAAACGGTATATCTGTGATAATTTGGTCACTACACTTCCTTGGGGACATTACAATATCGTTTCATTGCCATAAAAGGAAGTGTTGGGATGGAGATTGAAAAAACTTTGTTGACCGCTATCTGTAGCAAGGAAGTGGTATGTAGATTAATGGTTCTATAAAACAATGCAATCCGAGCGTCAGGCCGAATAGTCGAGCAACCGCCACGAAAACGTTAACATCGTGAGAGAGAGAGTGAGACGGTGAAAAGTGTGGGTTTGAACGATGTTCAACCGTCGTCAGCTCGACATCTGTCAAAAAATTGACGAGTCTGTGAAAAGCCAAGATGATATGTAAGTAGAAAAAAAGATATATAAAAAAAAAAAAAAAAAATGTGAAAGAAATTTAGAAAGATGTCTGAAAAATTAATCTGCTGTAGATATTCTCAACCAGAACCGATCGATTTGTCAACTAGTTCCCAATCACGTTCCGTACGGATTTTGTGTAGAAGATATTCCATAGCTGGGAATTATTTCAAATATTTGGAACTTGGCATACGGATCGGAGAGGACATTTATGCGGAGCTGGCTATCGGTGATAGCCGTGGAAATGAACTTCTATTTTCAATTAAAACATGGAGAGAGTTGCTGCGCGCGAAACCGATTATTCAAAGCAATATGGAGCGCATAAAACTTGGCGATAATTTGACCTTGGAAATGGTTAATCTGAATGGACGGGAGCTAATTAAAATAGCGAACTCAACCATAAATATATATATTACTGAGAAAACTATGTGTAACATATACAATTTAGAATTTTGTATAGATAGTATGTATATAGGATTAGTAGACAACGTTCCGGACGTTGCTGCAAAATTTGCCGATTTCGTTGTTATTTCAAAAAATGTTAGAGTAGAAAATTTTATCAAAACAATTGTCGAGAGCCGGTCTTTCGATCAAAACTCGCTAATAGATTGTGAACTGGTGACTTTGGGCGCCGAGGTTATAGCGCTAGAAGCGTCTAAGCGATGTTAATTTCGTGAGATTTTTTTTTTAAAAAATGTAAAACTGATTCAACATCACGTCCAGGTTAACAGTCTCGTTCTTTATCATACTTTTGCATCATCTGTTACTGGCCTGAGTTTAATCACGTGATCACCACCTTACTTGATATGCACAGACTAGGATTTTTGAAGGAATTGCTCTTAAGATTCGAGAACTGACCTCTAGATGACAGAATTTTAATTCTGTTATCACTGCATGAAATTGCTCTTAAGATTCGAGATCTGACCTGTTCATGGCAGAATTTTAATTATGTTATGACTGTATTATTTTGTCATCAAAACAATTCTCTGATCACATAATTAAAATTCTGCTATCTAGAGGTCAGTTCTCGAGTCTTAAGAGCAATTCCATGCAGTGATCACATAATTAAAATTCTGTCATCTAGAGGTCAGTTCTCGAATCTTATTTTCAATCCTTTCAATATCCCGCTCTATGCATATCAATTAACGTTGTGATCACGTGATTAAACTTGAGTCATGAAACAGATGATGTATGGTAAGATAAAGAACGAGACTGTTATCCTGGACATGATGTTTTGATTTTACATTATTTTATTCAAAATAAGCGTGTTACTGAAGTACATGAAGTTTTATATCATTTAATAGAATAAATTGGCGTTACTGAAGAATGTTGAAAAATGTAAGAGTGTTACTGAATGCATATGTATACTGAAGATTAGGCACACACATGTAAAACTGATCGAACACGATCTTCTTAGGAAACACTACCTTTCCTCTGTCTCACTTAGATAACCTGTTTTTGGCAGGAGTTTAATCACGTGATCGCCGCTTGATTTAATATCCACAGACACCTTATTTGGTATACACAGACGTGGGATCTGGAGGAGTTGCTTTTTAAGATTCGAGAACGAACCTCTACATGGCTCGAGTTTAATTCTGTGATCACCGCATTATTTTGTCATCAAAACAATTCTCTGATCACATAATTAAATTGTGCTATGAACAGGTCTCATTCTCAACAAATCTCACTAACAATTCCTCCAGATCCCGCGTCGATGAATATCAAATAAGGTGTCTGTGGGATATTAAATAATGCTGTGATCACGTGATTAAACTCGAGTCATGAAACAGATGATCTAAAGTGATACAGGGAAAGGCTGTGTTACCTACGAAAATCGTGTTCGATCAGTTTGATATCATTGAAAAAAATGTAAGAGTGTTACTGAAGAATAGATCAGTTTTATATCATTTAATAGAATAAATGTATGAGAGTGTTACTGAAGAAGAAGAAGAAGAATGTTGAAAAAATGTAAGAGTGTTACTGAAGAATACGTTAAAATAAAAAAAAAAAAAATTTATTATTGTATAAGAATTTCCTCTCTCTCTCTTTCAGGTCAGGGGAAAAAAAAAATTGAAGAATACGTTTTACACATTATTTATTAATAAAAAAATTACATGAAAAGATCTTTTATAAAAAAAGTAGAAATCATATTTGAAGTTTTAAACTATAGCAGTTTTAGATATCCACGAATTATGCGACGCGTCCAACCCTAACCATTTTACATATATTTTATTTCCTTTTCTGCGCAATATTTTTTCAATTAAATATACGTCGGGGTATTTAGCCGCGTGTATCTCGTGTTCATAAAATCCGCCGGCGATAGGATTGTCCTTTGAATCGATCAAGAGGTACGTGACAGGATTCGTTCGTTTCACCGTGATGATCTTAAATATTTCCGTCGACCAGTTCGGCGTGTATCCTTTGTCGAACAGAGTTTTGAATTTGCTGACGCGCACGCGATCGCCCACCTTGAATTTGGCGGGGCCGGCAATCTTCACGTTGCTGTACACGGTGGACAGAAGATGCTCAGCATTTTTACGGTTCACATCCGCGGGGCGCATACGGGTGGTACGGTGTTTTCGATTATTGTAGTCCTCGATCAGCGTGGGAAGCGCATCGATCCAACGATATTTTCCGCTCAACGAGAAATATTTCCACATGCTGTTCTTCAACGTGCGGTTGAAACGTTCTACGACGGAAGCTTTCATAGCGCTGAAGGTCGAGTAATGACGGATGTTGCGGTTTCTCAGATATTCTTGGAACTGTGCGTTGTAGAATTCCTTGCCCATGTCGGTCTGCAAGTTGTTCGGAGCTCTGCCATCCTTCTTCAACGCGGACGCGAAAGCTTTACACACATCGCTCGCATTTTTACTCTTCAAAGGAACCGCCCACGCGTATTTGCTAAACACATCGATTATCGTAAGAATGTATCGATGTCCCCGATTATCTCGCGCATATTGCTGAACTTCGACGATATCAGCTTGCCAAAGATCATCGAATCCTCGCACGATCACCCGTCTACGCGGGAAGAAACGTCTCGCCGGGGCGTGCAGCTCTTCTACCAATTTCACTTTTTCTTTACTCATCGCCGATTAGTCTCTTTTCAATCGATTCTTTCCAGTCCTCGAAGCGTCGATGCACTCGACTATCTAGCTCGTCGAAAGCTGCGCGTATCATTTCTTGTTGCTGCTCCTCGATACGTCGCATTTGCACATATATTTCTTCGAATTTCTCGTTTAAACTTTTCTTGAAATCTTCAAATTTCCCAGTTATATTTCCCTCTCCCGTCAGCTCGACCAATCTCTTGTGCATGCTCTCTCTATGCATTTCAAATCTCTTATCCAATTCCTGACCGGTTTCATAACCGCCAGTTGCGAATTTTTGTTGCATATCCGCCACATTGTTTTCAAGAAGCATCAACTTTCCCTGGCTCAACTTGTCCGCGGTCACCGTGTCCTTCACATCACTGATTTTACCAAGCAGCGTATTCTTCAAGTTTAATAGTCTTCTTTCCAACTTGTTGTCGATTTTATGTTCCACGGCTGAAAGTCTATCGCTGAGTTTATCGGAAAATTTCGCAACAGCGTCCAATTTTTCATGATCCACCCTCTGCTCGTACTTCAATACTTCGATCAACCTGTCCTCGAGCTCGATAAATTTTTCACGGAGAATTCCGCCATAATTATGCTCTATCTTCGTTTCAAACTCCAACAGCTTTTCTTGATTCTGTTGCATGCATTCCTCGATGTCTTTCAGTTTCGCCACCATCGATTTATCGGCGAGCTCGTTGCCCGTTACGATTTCATGGATGTGCTCGATCTTGTCTCGCGTGTCGTGAATATCCTCGGCGCTCTTATTAAATTCGTCTGCAAACACTTTTTTCAACAAATCGATCGTCTTATCGACGTAGAGTTTCGTTGCCGAATCGTTCTCGTCGGTTGGTGTCCCCAAATTTTTAATACGTTGAGATTTCGCATCGAAAAATTCGTTGTTGCTAGCCATCGCTTTGCTGCTGGCGACAAGATCATCCACGTAGCCTTTCGTTGCCGCGTCAGTCTTCTTAGCGGGGGCTTTCACATTTTGGATAGATAGAAACTCCGCATCGAAGTACGCGTCTTTTTTATCCGTCATGATCACAGCGTGTTTACGTATCGAGCTTAAAAGATCCAACAACAATCTATTGAACGGGATGGGATTGTTCGCTTCCTTGCAATCGAAATTCCGTTCTTCCTTGCCGATATTCGACGTAACGTCCCGAATAACTTTTCTTATAAGTTCGTAGGATGATTTGTTAATGCTCATCGTGATGAGATAGAGAGAGAGTACGACGTTTCCTTCTTGAATTGCCACCACGCAATGACATGATTCTCACTCTCTCTCTCGCTCCTTCTAGGGAGGTGGTGGTGGGGAGATGCCATTGTTATATTTTAGAACTTTCTTAGAAATCTTGAAATGAGACCTGGGAGGGGGAACCTCTGATCTAGACTTACCACACAGTACTTGTTCTCGCTACCTAGATATGGAATCGAGCTCTTACTGCTTTGTCCAGTTTCTTCGTGATTTCTGACCTAAACGTTTCGTTAGAGGTTTTCAGGTCTTTGTCCAGTTTCTTCGTGATCTCGGACCTCAATGTTTCTTCCGATGTTTTCAGGTCTTTGCCCAGTTTCTGCACGATCTGGGACCTCAACGTTTCGTTAGATGTTTTCAGGTCTTTGCTCAGTTTCTCCACGATTTCGGACCGTAACGTTTTTAGTTGTTTGTTCAGTTTCTCCATGATCTCGGACTTCAACGTTCCTTCGGATGTTTTCAGTTTTTTGTCCAGTCTCGTCACATTGTCCAACACGTATATTTCCACCTTTGATTTAACATATTCGTCACCGCGTTTTACAATGTTATCGACGTACGATTTGGTCGCCGCGTGATCGTTTGCGGTGGGATACGCCACACGCTCGATCCCAGCTCCATTCGCATCGTACAAATTAGCGTTGTTCAAACATATTGCGTTATCGTGTACATATTTTTGTAACGAATAGAAAGGAACATCCAACTTTCGCTTGTTCGTTTCACGAAACGATGTACCAAATTTGTTGACATACATTTTTTTAGACTTCTTCGACCGCCTGATATGCTGTTTCCTGCGAAATACCTTATCTCTTGCTACCTTGCGGTTTTCCTGCCGTCACCAACTCGTACAACTGCTTTTCGATCCGTAGTATTTGTTGATATATCTCGTCCAGTTTCGTCTCCAGATGATGAAATCTCAGGTTCCAGTTTTCACCGTCGTCTTCTCCTCCCGAGGATATCGTTTGATTCGTTTCGCAGCAATTCAAACGAACGCGCATTTTATCCAGCCGCAACAATGCCACAATTTTATCGACTGACATGTCGTCAACTCGTAAGCTTTAATTTATAATTAAACCAGCCTCGCGAAGTTCCTCGATTATCGACATTATTTCGTTGTTATGCCCCGAATGGCCGGCATTCCTCGAAGCCGTCAACAATCTCAGACGATCGACGAGTTCGTTCGGATCGTCCCAATGCACGTAATCGATTGGATGGTCGGTCACGCGCATAAAAGTTGGAAGCTGAATACCCCTTCCACTTGGCGACGAAAACAACGGTTTTATAATTTTTCTATACTTGAAACCTTTGTTTCCCATTATCTGATTCCCGCGTCGATGCGCTTGTGTAATAACGAGAATTCTTTTGTACGCGTTCTTATCATCCTCGGTGCACGCCTGCTCGTCGGGTACTTTATTGAATATCAATTCGTAAAGACCGCGAGTCCCTCTGTACCGTAGCCCTCTAATGATGATATCATCGTTGTTGGCCACCTCAAACGTTGAATTTCCCAGCATCAGCTTATCGTCCTGCAGATATACTCCGTACACGTTGTCGGAATTTTTCGTTGGGCCGGTAAAAAATTTTTGTAAATATTCGCGCGCCAAAGGTCCGAAATTCTCGGATAGCTGTTGATTTTCCTCGTGATGAATTTCAGGATTTTCAAAAATATTACGCATAGAAGATTCCAAAGATGGAGTGCGCGGTGATTGGAAGGTATCCTCCTCCTCCTGTCGCGGTACCATCATCGGCTCGTCGTCATCGTCGTCGTCGTCGTCGTCAACATATATATTTCTCGAACTGACTTTGTCATTCTTTTTCTTCTTTATTCTTCTTCTTTTTTTCATAATGGACGACGACGTTCCCTTAATATCTGAGAATCTTCTTTTTTTTCGCAATGGAGACTCCTTAATGTCGTCGAACACGTTGTCGTCGTCGCTCGGTTCGGCGGTAGCTGTATTTTTAACTAACTGTTTCAACGGTTCGACGATCGGTTGTAAATTTGCTTGCAAATTCTCCTGGGTAGCCATTTTCCCAACTTTCAACGCTAAATACTTTTTCCGTATGGTATCGCTGGTCTTCGCTATTTCGTTCGCGATCGAAGCTCGCAGCTTCTTCTCCTTCGACGGCATATCGGAACTCCTCTTCTTCTCCTTCGACGACATATCGGAGCTCCTCTTCTTCGATGACATATCGGAGATGTGACTCCAACGGCTCTTATCGAGCAAATGTGTCCGTTACAGTACGACAAACTCGTTAAATCCGCGTCTGTAACGACCTCGACTGACAGGACTGTCTTTATCGATTACGAGAAATCCATACCTCTTTCGCCAACAATTCATGCATAACGCGCTAAACGTTTCGAACGGCATATCGGTATTTACATGATCCTGATGAACGTGTCGCAGGTTCATGACATCTTGTTTAAACAGAATCAGCAGATTAGCATTGTCGCGAATTAAATGTTTAGGTATTCTCGCATACGACTGTCCCAGGTAAAAGCAATCGACGTGCGAATGTCTACCCATCGCGAAATATTCTCGCATGATATCTTGCTCATCGCACGCCACATCGTCGAAGATGAATATCGAATCGGGCCGTGCTTCTGCGGGAGGGATTACGTCAACGTTGTCAGCAAACGCGAAGTAGCCCACATCCTTCCCCACGGATGAGAACAGTCTGCTCAAGTATTGGTATTTTGGCTGACGCAACGATTTCGAGTACACGTATACATTGGCGAATCGTAATCCGTTCGCGCTCTCCAACAGGCTAATCATAACGTTCGTTTTACCACATCCTGACGGACCGCTTATCACACATCGTACATTACCGGGTAACAATGATCCATGTTTTCGCATCGCCTCGGAGTGATCGTCGAACGCGCGATGCGTCGGAACACGAATATCCAAAGATTGCTTTACGAAACGCATGCTTCGATTGATTCGATGGGTGGCGGGTAGTATTTATACGAGAGCTCGAACATTGTTGGTATCAGTCCCCCTCCGACCCCCGTGAAAAAAGGATTCGTGTTCTTTTTTTTAAAACAGTTTATGCCGCGCCTCGGTAAGGGGCTTTTAAACAGAGCTGTAAACGCGTTACCGTTCGAATTGCATATACCTAGTTATCAATTCTGCGGTCCTGGTACGAAACTGCGTGCACGATTAGCCCGTGGGGACCGTGGAATAAATCCGTTGGACGCTGCCTGTCGCGAGCACGACATAGCGTATTCGCTGCATAAGGATCTGGGTGATCGTCACGTGGCCGACAATATTTTGGCGGATCGAGCGCTACAGCGCATAAAGTCCGGAGACGCTTCGTTCGGAGAGAAGGTGTCTGCGGCTGCTGTGTTGGCAGCCATGAAAGCTAAAACGAAATTAGGCATGGGCCTAAAGAAACGCGAGAAAAGGCGAAAAAAACGAATTCTCCCAATCGCCAAACGCGGTGGTTTTCTACCGCTGCTGTTGCCCGCTTTGTCGGCTATCGGAGCATTGACGGGCGGCGCCGCGGGAGTAGTAAAAGCTATAAACGCCGCGAAAGCCGCGAAGAAACAATTGCAAGAAGCCGAGCGACACAATCGCACCATGGAGGGTCGCGGGTTACGTCTCGCGCCGTATACGCGTGGAGAAGGCTTGAGGAAGGTTAAGAGAAAAAAAAAAAAAAGAAAGACAACACGACGACGGACGTCGAATTGACGACAGCGTGTGAAAGATTACCACATTTTCGCGGGGTTTTTATGCGTGACAATTTGCCGGAACGCGCATGGGTAAACGAGCGAGGTATCGTCAATCTAGATAATAGTCGCGGACCCGGAACGCACTGGGTTGCATACATAAAACACGGCTCGCGTGTCAAATACTTCGATAGTTTTGGGAATCTTCGCCCGCCGGTCGAGTTGATTCGCTACTTTGATGCGAACGCGACAATCTCGTATAATCACAGACGTTTTCAAAACTACGACGAAAGCGTGTGCGGACAACTGTGTGTGAAATTTCTCCGCGAGTCGTAAAGATGCAAAGGTCATTCACGTTCACGTTGTCGGGAAGAAGCAGCATTCTGTCGTCTCAGCACTTTCCACCTATAAATCTGGACAACGACGAATACGAGCTGGGATTGCTCGATTTGCAAACTTATTACACGATACCGAACATCAGCGCTAGCATCGGTAACAATCTATTCTACTTCGGCGACAGAGACGAAGAGATCATCATCCCCGACGGCTCGTACGAATTGGAAGCGATAAACGCGTACTTGAGGCACGAAATACGCACGCGATATCCTCTCAAAGATGCCGATAATGAATATCCGCTGGTCCTGCAGGCTAACAACAACACCATGAAAAGCGAAATTATCAGCAAGTTTCGGATAAACTTTGCGAAGCCTCACAGCGTGGGGTCCATTCTGGGATTTTCCGCGAACCGCGTTTTATCGCCGAACACGTGGCACGCATCGAACGCGCCTGTGAATATCATTAACGTGAACATCATTCGAGTAGAATGTAACGTAACCACCGGATCGTACGACAACGGCAAACTCGTTCACACGATACATGAGTTCGCGCCCAAGGTACCGCCGGGGTATAAATTATCCGAAACGCCCACGCGAGTCATTTACCTTCCAATCGTTGTGCGAGCAATCGATGATTTAACGATTCGCATCGTGGACCAAGCCGGACGTTTGATCGATTTTCGCGGTGAAGAAATCACGGTACGACTACACATGCGACGAAGCAATGTTAATTCATAACAATACGACCTTGAAGAAGAACACATCAATTCATAAGAAACCAAACGAGTGTAAAAAACTGACCGCGAGAAACGCAGAGTATCTGAAATCTTTGGGATTCGTTGTTAAAAACAAGTGAAAGAGGAAAAAAGTGTTTTTTTCACCATGTTTGAGGACATTTTGAGCATCTCCGAAGCGCCGATCTTCGACAATCGAATAACGAAGATCGAGCTGCACACATACAATCCATATGCCAACACAACGTTTGAAAACAACGATGAGATACGCATACCAATTCAACAGCAAGACTTGTACACGCTCCCGTGCAGAAGCTTCCTATACGTCGAGGGAAAACTTAGTTTGCCTGGGAAACTTGAATTACCAGCGGGATCAACAATCGAATCGGCGGCTCTCGATAACAATGCCGTTGCGTTTATGTTCGAGGAAATACGCTACGAATTGAACGGCGTTGAAATCGATCGGTCCAGAAATCCTGGTACTACAACGACTCTGAAGAACTACGTGAGCCTGTCCACGACGAGAAGCAGCGCGTTATCCAACGCGGGCTGGACGCATAACACCGAGGCGCAGAGGAAAACCGCGACAACCACAGCGGCGATAAACTTCAACTTTTGCATACCTATGAGCATGTTATTGGGCTTCTGCGAAGACTACAAACGCGTTGTAATAAACGCCCGCCACGAATTGATTTTAATTCGCTCGCGTACCAACACAAACGCGTTGTACAGTTCTTCCGAAAATGCGAAACCCGTTCTGGATCTATACAAAATTCAATGGCGAATGCCACACGTCACGTTGGATGAAATAAATAAGCTGTCGATGTTACGTATTCTGGGCAACGACAAGCCGATCGATATGAGCTTTCGATCATGGGAACTGTACGAGTATCCTCTGCTCCAGGCGACTACGAAGCACACATGGGCCATAAAAACAGCTCCGCAAATGGAAAAACCGCGATACGTGATATTCGCTTTACAAACCGCGCGAAAGAATAATTTAACGAAAACAGCTACGCATTTCGATCATTGCGCATTAGCCAATATTCGGCTCTACTTGAATTCGGAAACCTATCCGTACGATGATCTAAATGTTGATTTCGAAAAAGACAAATACGCGCTGCTCTACGATATGTATACAAAATTCCAAGAATCATACTATGGAAACGGCGAGGCGCTACTCAACGTCACAGATTTCCTGAAATACGGTCCATTCATCGTTCTCGATTGTTCTCGGCAAAACGAAGCGCTGAAAAATGCCACGATCGACGTGCGAATCGAATTCGAATGTCGAGCCAACATTGCCCCCTCGACAACCGCATACTGCTTGATGATACATGACTGCATCGTGGAGTACAATCCATTGACGAACATTGTGCGAAAAATTATTTAAACTACCGTTAACAATATTTTAATCGAATAAATGTGAAAATGAATCTTTTAATAAATAAACAATGGAAAAACATCTTTTTATTAATCGAATAAACAAAAAAAATCTCCTCCATATTTATTTTCACACCGATAAGTATAGTGGTGGGGGTATTATATATACTATAGATGACTCTCTCCCACAGTCGTCGTTATTCAGCGAACGTGTGATCTTCGCTCCATTTTTCACGGTAAGTACAATTTTTATTTTTATACAGAAATCAATCATTGGTTAGAAAACATTTTTTTATTTAGATGGCTCAAATCACCCAAATCATTGACATGGATGGATTCATTGTCGAGAGAAAATTTTTATGCAAAGAATTAGCCATTATCAATGTTTACGACGGCTCGTTCGAACTCGCTGAATTTCGTTTGGGAATAAACTTTCATCGTTTATCAGATGCTGACAAAAAGTCGGCACGGTACGTAAGCAATTTTGTACACGGGATTCCATTTATCGATTTCGGCTATGAAAAATATCAACAGAACGACGTGTTCGATGTTATACGCAATTTTGTGCGCGATCACGCGAATCCCGTCGTAGCGTACAAAGGTGGGTGTTTCGAGAGAGACATCCTTCGAAAATTAGAAATAAACTCGATAAATTTGGAAAATTTAGGATGTCCAAAATACGATGTATTAGTCCACGATCCCATGTACCGAACTGCTCACGTACCGTGTAAACTTCACTGTTGGACAAAACGCTCTTCAAAACCGTACCATTGCTGTCTGCGCGAAGTGCAAACATTTCGAGCATGGCTAAACAATTATATAAAAAAACGTAACTCACTTCTTTCACCCAGCGTTTTAAAAAAAAAAAAAAAATGATTGAGATACCGGACACCACACCTGATTTGCGTCTCGAGCGCGACAGACTCCAAACTTTCCGTTCATGGCGTTATTCACACATCGTCAAACCTGAAGACCTCGCAGCCGCAGGATTTTTCTCCTTGTGCGACGAAGATCTCGTCAAATGCTTCGAATGTGGTATAATGCTGCATCGATGGAAAGATGGCGACGTTCCCATGAATGAGCACCGCATCTGGTCCAGATGCTGCGGATACGTTCACGGGGCGAACTGTGGTAACGTACCGATCGGAGCTAACCCTAGCGCAATAACGCCACAACCGAGAGGGATAGACGTGTGCGGATACCAGGTAAAAAAAAAATTTTTTAAAAGAAAATTAATTAAGAAATGTTTTTATAAATTAAAAAAATATTTATTTAGGAAGACACCCAGAAACCACGTATGCACAGATTTTGAGAGAAATGTAGCAGCAAACTATTTAGCAGTCCGGACCACTGAAAGAAAAAACATTATTTTTAATATTTAATCTTGTATTGTAAAAAAATAAATAATACTTGCCACTCAAATAACGTTGCAATTGATGTAACGAACTCCCCATCCCACTCCTCCACCTCCTCGCGACAGCGACGCATATTTAATCGCCAACCGCGAATAAACTCGCACCGTTCGTAGTTTGTATCAAATGTCTGTAAGATAAACGTACAGTGTAAATTTTGTTTGAAAAAATATATTTCACGATAACACAGTGATGAACACACGATACTTACCAGCACGCTCAACAGCTCGTTTAATGACAGATTTTTGTCAACGACCACGAAACGTGGCTCTCGTGGCACCATTATACTCAACATGATTGCAAACTGAAAATGCATTTGACCGCCGCCTCCTTTTAAACACCGGTAGAAAACGCGAGATTAAATGAGGAAGGAAATGCAAAACCATAAGAGAAAGATCGTTGCAATAGGACCTCTCTCACTGTTTTATGAAACAGCGCGATAATTACGTCTTGCAGCTGCACAAAACAGCGGTTTAGATTTTAAGCATAATTAAAAACGCAAGATTAAATGCGGAAGTAAAACCATAAGAGAGAGATCGCTACAATAAAACCTCTCTCTGTTTTTGATAAAACAGAGCTATAATTGCATCGAATCTCTCTCTTACAGTTTTTAACTTGGTAGAAAATAATCAGAGGATACCTCTTCTACAATCATATACTCCTAAGAGAAAAAAGTCTATACCAATTCTGGACCAGGGTGGTTCCCCCGGCTTTATTATTCTCACAATAGAAATACCTCTTCTACAATCATATGCTCCTAAGAGAAATAAAAGTCTCTCTCTCTCTCTTTCCTGTAAAGACATGATATAATCCTCACCGAACATGATAAGGAAATTGCTTCACATAATATTGCAACTAATTAGGTCCGGAAAAGATAAGGAAAACCACAAGGACGATGACCCCATCAATCGATCCTTGCAAGACACGATGTGTTCCCCCCACCCAAAAGATTGACCTACATAATATTTACAGAATAATAAAACGCGGAAAAAGATAAGGAAACAAAGACGGCACGCGCCGACACCGGAAATGATAAGGAAAACCGCAAGGCGCGTCGGAAATCATAAGGAAATTTCTACGGTATCGAAGCACCACAATATTCAAATGTCTCACCAACTGTCCTTCAGGTTTTAAAAACACAAAAAATATCAATACGCCCCTTCTGCACTTCGTTCAACAAGTCCAACGGACTAAACATGGAAACCGCCACGTACGGGACAATGACCGATCTTTCACGAAAAACACAGTAAATCTTGCATGAAAGAACGCGAAAATATTGTTCAAGAATATTCTGATGCAAAACGGTATGAATGCCGAATTCAAATAACTTCGTAGCAGCGAACGCCTGCAACGATGGCACGTTAGCGAACCGCATCATTCTTTACACATCCCATTATTTCACGCAATATTTAAACAGCTTGAAATACAAAGGATGTGGTCCTACAGATAACCCGATCGCGCAAAATGTAAATCCCCACTGAAAAAATACGGAAACGTGATAGATAAGGAAATCGTTCCACATAATATTACAACTTAAAAAATCTTTAAAAATACGTGTGGTCTTACAGATAACAATGCCTTGCAAGACAGGATGCGAAACGTGTTCGGACATGATCCCCACCCAAAAGATAATGATAACCACGCATGAAATAACAAGGTCGATGACACGCTATTTCATGGAAAAATTTAATGAAGAATACTAACGTGTTCCCCCCTCCCCCATCCAAAAGATTGGCCTACATAATATTTACAGAATAATAAAACGCGGAAAAAATTTAATGAAGAATACTAATGTGTTCCCCACCCAAAAGATTGACCTACATAATATTTACAGAATAATAAAACGCGGAAAAAGATAGAATAATAAAACGCGGAAAAAGATAAGGAAACAAAGACGGCACGCGCCGACACCGGAAATGATAAGGAAATTGCTTCACATAATATTGCAACTAAGTTCCCCCACCCAAAAGATTGACCTACATAATATTTACAGAATAATAAAACGCGGAAAAAGATAAGGAAACAAAGACGGCACCGGAAATGATAAGGAAAACCGCACGCGTCGGAAAGGAAATGATAATGATAAGGAAAACCGCAAGAAATCAAGATGGCGCCACGCGCCAGAGCCGAACGCTATTTCACGATAACGGAAATTCACTTCCTGAGTTAGAATCCCCATAGGTACACTACTGACGTAGCAAAATTAAAAAGAAATCCGAAACCCTCCGAAATGGCACATCCGATATTCGCCTACGATCCGAATCGGTATAGCCCCCAGAAACATCAAGGGAGAGGGAAAACCGGAGACGTCGAATTCTTAAATGCAATTACGACCACAAGTGACGGAGAGGGGCAAAATACCCGCAATCTCGAACCCCAAAATACTCACGCTGGGATAGCAAAACGGGACTTTTCAGCTTCGCGCGCGAGTTATTCAGCTGCCGGGCGAAATAGGAACGATGCCTACCGCGGAGGAACGAGGGGAAGGTGGTCACAACACCCACCATCGCGCCAAGCGACAACTCCAGCTACCGGAATCGGGCCACAATCACCGTCACGCGATAAACAACGTGTGGGGGTGAAACCCGAGATGGAATGTTGGAATTGTCGAAAAATAGGGCATAGATCACGAGATTGCAGGGAGGAGCCCCGGATGCACTGCTACCAATGCGGCGCACCGGAAGTAACGTTAAGAACCTGCCGAAGATGTAATCGGTATTCGGGAAATGGTTGGAGGGGTCGCTCGACAAGGCCGGAGAGACCACCCCCGAAATAATATCGGCCCGCGTGAAAACAAACGGGGAAAGATCAAAACCGCCGTTGTTAACAGTTAAAGCTTTTATTGATTCGCTGCCAGTAGACGCCCTAATAGACACGGGTTCATCAATTACGTTCATTAGTCGGGAAGTAATAGAACAGCTTAGTAGCGCTGCCGTTAAGGTGGAAAACACGGAAAAACCGTGTTATTTTCTCCTCGCCACGGGGACAATTGATAAGGCTCAAGAAAAAGCACAATTTCGCGTAAGGATAGGAACAAAGGAACAGGAAATCTCGGCCAGGGTGTTAGATAATCTCGTGACTCCTCTCTTATTAGGAACGGATGCGATTGCATTGTTTGGAATAGTCGCGGAATTTCACAATGCCACTTGGTATTTTGCGTCCAATCCGGAGGAAAAATTCCCCTTCGACGACCCAAACCCAACCACCGTATGCTGCGGCCTACAGATTTTGAAAATTAGCGAAAAACAACAACTGGAAACCTTCCTCCAGACTGAGTTGCCAGAATTCGAGAAAATGAAGGGCTTGACCGATTTGATCAGCCACAAGATAGATGTGGGGAAGCACCCGCCAATTAAACAGAGGTATTATGCCGTCTCTCCTAAAGTTCAGGAGGCCATTTATAAAGAGGTGGATATCCTATTAGCAGACGGCATAATTGAACCATCTAATAGTGGCTGGTCAAGTCCAATAGTAATGGTCAAGAAACCAAGCGGAAAATATAGATTCTGCTTGGACTTTAGAAAAGTCAACGAAGTCTCGAGGAAGGATGCATATCCGCTGCCGTTAATGACCCAGATCCTGGACAAACTGCGAACGGCAAGGTACATCTCAACCCTAGATTTGAGTCAAGCATATTTTCAAATTCCACTCGAACAAAATAGTCGCGAAATTACAGCTTTCACAGTGCCGGGTAAAGGCCTTTTTCAATTTCGTCGCATGCCGTACGGTCTCACGGGGGCACCAGCAACCTTCCAACGGTTGCTTGATCGTTTAATAGGGCCAGAGATGGAGCCCCACGTATTCGCGTATTTGGATGACATCATAATAGTGACGAAAACATTTGAAGAACACTTGGAATGGTTAAAACTCGTGTTAGATCGTATAAAGGCTGCCGGTCTTATAATAAACCCGGACAAATGTGAATTCTGCCGCACCGAGGTCCGTTACTTAGGGTTCGTAGTAAGCAAGGAAGGGTTGAAAGTAGATTCGGAAAAGATCCAACCTATTCTGACATATCCAGTGCCGAAAAACATCAAACAAGTGCGGCGATTCTTGGGCATGGCCTCCTGGTACAGGCGGTTTATTCCAGGATTCGCAACACTAGCAGAACCTTTAAACAACCTTTTGCGAAAGAATCGGGAATGGGTATGGAAGGACGGACAACAATCCGCCTTCGAAACCCTAAGGGATATGATCGCTGGCGCCCCAACTCTTTCTTGCCCGGATTTTTCGTTGCCGTTCACCTTGCAAACGGATGCAAGTACCGTCGGATTAGGTGCAGTCTTGACTCAAGAAATCGAGGGAATCGAGAAAGTAATTGCCTTCGCAAGTAGATCACTTACGCTGCCAGAAAGGAAATACTCAGCTACAGAGCTGGAGTGCCTTGCAATAGTCTGGTCAGTAGAGAAATTTAGAGCTTATCTAGAGGGTTATAAATTTACGGTAATAACAGATCATAATAGCCTGCGGTGGTTGAGGAAATTACAGAACCCATCGGGTCGTTTAGCGAGATGGGCCTTGCAACTTTTAGAGTACGACTTTCAAGTCGTGTATCGGCAAGGGGCCCTAAATAAAGTGCCGGATGCACTATCACGTGCTTTTGAGGGGGTCGAAGGAGAATTAGAAGTCGGTGCCGTAATAAAACCCACATGGTACGAAGGGAAATTCGCGGAAATAGAGAGCAATCCTGACAGATTTAAGGACTGGTGCATTAGGAGCGGGGAATTATATTATCGGAGGACAGACCCACTCATTGCGGAGACTTTGGGAAAAGATACCAATGAGTGGAAATTGGTGATCCCGGAGGAGCGCAGGACCGAGATTTTGCAAGAGGCCCATGACGGCCCACAAGCAGGACATTTGGGAATAGAGAAAACGTATCGTAGGGTAGCGACTAGGTATTACTGGCCCGGCATGTATCGGACCACCGTGGAATATGTAAGACGCTGCACAACCTGTCAGCTAACGAAAGTGGAGCAAACACTCCCTTCCGGGCTGATGGGTCGGCGCCATATTAACATGCCGTGGTCAGTGGTCGCTGCCGATATAATGGGTCCTTTTCCGTCAAGCAAATCCGGTCATGCGTACCTCCTGGTGATGCAAGATCTGTTTACAAAATGGATCGAGTGCGCCCCGCTTCGACGTGCAACAGGACCTAAAATTGCGGAAGCCCTAGAAAATTTGATATTTTCGCGATGGGGTACACCCGATGTACTCCTGACAGATAACGGCACTGAGTTTGCTAACAAATGCCTACATCAGCTCGCCGAAGAGTATGGCATTCATATCACAACAACCCCTCCGTACCATCCGCAGGCAAATCCGGTGGAAAGAGTAAATCGCATCCTAAAGACGATGATAGTTGCGTTCTTAGAGAGGGATCACAGAGAATGGGATATTAATTTATCAAAATTCAGATTTGCGTATAACACGGCCTATCATTCCGTGTTACAAACGTCCCCAGCCTTTTTGAACTTCGGGCGAGATCCGCGACCATTTAGAGGCGTACGAGCGGACAATGAACCGCCAATAGACATGTTATTAGAGCCGACCGATCATTGGAAGGGTAGGGTAGCGCACCTACAAACCTTGCGAAGTTGGGTGATAGAAAATTTAGAAAGTGCCTATAACACGCAGGCCAAATATTATAATTCGCGACATGTAAATAAGGAATTTGAGGTAGGAGATAGAGTAGTAAAACGACAGCGAGCACTTTCGTCAGCAGCTCAACATTTTGCGGCAAAGCTGGTACCCAAATTCAGTGGACCAGTAATAATTACGAAAAAGATATCCCCAGTAGTATATGCCCTTGCTACTGAAGACGGCCGAGACTTGGGAAAAGTCCACATAAGCGACATAAAAGCATACCTTCCATCACACGCAACGAAGGCATAAAACTAATGTACTCAAGCTTTTCCCTACAGAATTAAAAAAACGAGTCGCCTTCGGAAAAGAAGACAGGCCGAATTCATTTGCTGCCGGACCGAAGGATGAATACACTAACCGAGATTAAGGAAGCAATCATCCGGCTAAAGGAGTCGGAAGATAGGCAACAGATAGAAGAGTTCCTCCGCACCCAATGGGAAGAAATAAAAGGGACAACAGAGACGACGAAAGACTGTTCCCCAGTGTCAGGAGTAGAAATAGAGGAAGAAACCAGCTCGAGTAGTTCATTCTTTTCGCTCGAAGATAAGCAAGGGGGAGAACCAGAAACAACGGGAGAGTTGGACGCCACGTTGGAAGACATCCCAACAGAAATATTAGACGACTCCACAACAATGATAGCCGAGAAATCGGACGAGATCGCTGCCGAAGCGGAGCAGCCGGAAGAGAGCGCTGACGACAAGGGGAAACTCGACGAAATCGCTGCCGAAGCAGAGCAGCCGGTAGAGAGCGCTGACGACAAGGGGAAACTCGACGAGGTCGCTGCCGAAGCAGAGCAGCCTGAAGAGAGCGCTGACGACAAGGTAAAACCCGACGAGATCGCTGCCGAAGCAGAGAAGCCTGAAGAGGGCACTAACGTATTCCTGGAACTCAAAGAAACCGCTGCCGAGATCAAGCAGCCCCAGGAAATCATCGCCGAAAACGCGCTCATTACTCCGTACACGCCGGGAAAAATGGCGAGAGGCATAATAGAAAACGTACGAGACAGTTTCGAATGGGTGCACCGCCATGGGATAGCGAGATTACGAGAAGAGGAGAGACAAGAAGAAGAAGAACGAGAAAGGGCGAGACGAGAGGAGGAGAAGCGACAAGAGGAGAGACGCAAGAGACCGAGCAGACCCACAATAATAAATCCAGTTAGACCACGGCTGCCTAAACAAGCGCCCGCACCGGAGAAGAGGGACCCACAGTTCCTAAAAGCTGCTCCTCTGGAGAAAGCATACCGGTATGGGGAACCACCCTTACTCAAGAGGGAACCTGGGACAAAACCATCGCTGCCGGAAACAAGAAGGGAACAAAAGAAGCCCCAAGAAATACAATTTATCGATAGACAGAGGAACTGCTGGAGGTGCGGTAAACGGGGACACAGCCACCGATACTGCTCGGAGCCCGCAACAGTGTACTGTTTTCGATGTGGTCGAGGGGGCTACACCATAAAGTCTTGCCCTAAATGCGGACAAGAATGGAAGGAAGGCGGACCACACCACCCATGGGGATATAAAGCCTAGGATAACCGGCGGAGAAGTCGCTGCCGCAAAGAGAGATTAACTCCTACCTGCGTGTTATTATTACGGATAAAAATCATACGAGGGACATATATTATTTTTTTTACTAGAAGCACGCTGCCCAGAAAGGAGCGTTAGCAAAGAATAGCTAATTTATATTACTAATAAACAGATTAGAAGTTACCTTGTTCTTAAAAGACTGACAAACTTGTATTTTTGTGCCGCTAGGACACCAAAGAAGTTAGATTAAAGAATCGTTGCCGAAATAGGACTACCAATTATTGTAGAAACCCAATACCCATTCCAACAGTCGCGAATAACGGTCATTTGCGAAAAATTTTTTTGCGAACCATTCTTTTTAGAATAAATGCCGGTCGTCGAAGGATTCTCGCCCGCATTGGTGTACGACATATAGTAAGTATTTAGTGTAAAGGGGTAAGGTAGCGAATACATGTTGGGGTAAGGTGAACAAGTAGTTTTGTGATATTGGATGGAACGAGTCAAGGGAGAGCGTCCGCTACCCAGCCCGCGAAAGCCTGATGGGTGGCTGCCACCGGTATGGCCCGGTCTCCCCGAGGGGGGGAGGAGTTGTGACGTGGCAAGATTGCCTAGGTCACTCGAAACTCCTGAACGAAAGACCGGGCCACCCTTTGGTCAAGCATCGCGATAAGGGCCGCTGCGAGCGATCTCCCTGGGCACGAGACAGACCTAAAAAGGCGCATTCTAATGTTTTCAATGTCGCGCCAATTTGCGTGACAAACGTTTACAGGACCGTATCCGGGTCCCAGGCGGGATCCGGAATTCCACTTTCAACACGGTATGCAACACGCCGTCAAGAATCAGCACCTCGAGGCAGGAAGAAGGCATAACTCGAGGGAAAGCAACGAGAGATCGTCAAGGCCCAGGACTATCAACCTGGAGGCGCCGACGAGGGCATCCGGTGCAGAGACGATCAACTACTCTACCCTGTCGTCGCCTCGTCCGGGAAGAAGCTGCACCGCAACCGGATTGGCTGACGTCGATCGTCTCATCGGGGAGCGGCCAATCGGACATCAGCGCTGCCGGAGTGGCCAAACGCTGCCGGAAGCCGAGCGCCGTCGCGACGGATTCGCTGAAGCGAAATCCCGCGTTAGCGATAGGCCGAAATGTTGCGTGAAGAAAGCGGAATACGAAAAGTGGGGGACGCCCTGCTTCCGCGTACCCGAGCTACCGCGTGAACGTGCACTGCGTCTCCGGAATCGTTAACAGAAAGTTGTATCTTTGAACGATTGCTAATTATTGTATTTTGCGCCTGCTGAAACCAAGGGATCGAGAGATTCGCTGCCGTGTAGCTGCTGCTGAATTACCTGTGGTAAGCGCCGATCAGGCTTTCGATATTTCGTGAAGTTCGTGTTGGCTCGGGTAGCGCGGCGAGGTTAGGAATAGGTGTCGCGAGAATTAACGGCAAACGAGGCGGACGAGATTTTGGGGACACTGTTAGTGTCCAAGCACGAATCCTTCATATTGTGAAGGATATCGTTGTCGCGGTACGAATCCGGTCGGATAGCGGGGGGCCGCGTGGCCGCCTTATGGCGGTTGTACGACGCCGATCTAAACGCGAAGTCGCGGATTCGGGATATTATCGTCGCCGCCGTTAATTCTAAATAACCTGCGCTCGTTCCACGGTGGGACACCGTCGCGTGTTCGATTCGCGGTCGTAAATTCTGTTCGATCGACGCAAGTCCAAGAGAAACCGCGAATTCCATCTGAGTTCGGTCGGAAAACGGCCTTCGAGGCCTTCCGCGTCGCGAAGTTCTTATCGCGGCCGAATTCTTCGCGAAATTGTAAAGTAAGAGAGGCATTGCGCGTGCGAGTTCCATCAGTCGCGATAATACGCGCCGGCTACGTTTGTAATTGCTGCCGAATCGTCGGCAGCTCAGTCATTTCGTCGAATAAACATCTTGTTAGCCGAAACGTTGTCTATTCCTTGTGTGAAAACCTTCCCGTCGCGGGGAACGTCTCGTGTTCTCCTGACGTAGAATCCTGCGCCCTTGCGATAGCTATTCAGGTTACGTTTGCTACGTCACAGTCTCGCGAGTCCAACCGCGTTCCGCTTTCGTGTCTAGATTACGATTCTTTCTCGTGACACCTTCAGGTGTCTGGCGCCCGAAATTGTATCACGTTTGATCTTCGAATAACGAGACTGTGAACGTATTTTTGTCCCGAGAGGACCACGCCTCGCGCGGCCGAGCGTGGCCCGGCTTCTCGCCTGTAAATTCTCGGTGTCGCTATTCCTCGTTCGACCATCAGTACGAAAAGTTAAGAAAGCGACGTGACAAATTTGGCGCCCGAACAGGGACCTCTCACAGTAAATTTAACCTGTGTGAGGGATTTTGGGATACTTTTGTGTTAGGGATACGCCGAAGACGCGAGGCTCGCACAAGGAAAGTTTATTTTTCTCCATCGCAGTCGTTCGAGCAGATTTCGGACGCGATCGGTACCGGGACGGCGAACACGCGTTGAAAAACTTGTTTACGACAGCCACTAGCTATTACGAGCCAACGAGCATGGAATTGATTATTGTGTACTCTTGCCATTACTATTGTTTTGATTAGGGTGTATTGTTGCCATTTCGATTGTTCTACTTATGGTATGCCACTGAACGATCTTTCCGACAACAAAGATTGAATGTCGTTCCAATCACTGAATTCGAAGAAAGATTGTTGATTTTGAAAAATAATTATTACATTACATTTAATACGGGCCATTCAAGGGTATTTCCAAAGACATTGATTGAATTGTCGTGCCGATCAGTGATTCCGAGGAAGTATTCTTACTTTAATAAATTATTATTGAAACTGCTTTTATTGTTGCCTTTCACACCTTACTGAATTATTATAGAAAATTTTTTTTTGCTTGTGGTTCTCAATATATGACAATTGAATGGCTCGGGTAAAATTTTGAACTGAGAACCCCCTAAAATAAAAACTTTGAACCGTGGCTAATAATTTTTTTTTGAATTGTTGCACCTGTGATATTTTTGATTTTGTTATTATTTATTGCCATCTAATATTTATGAATTGTTATTTATTTCATGTTTTTCTGTTGTTCTTCTCTCTGTTCTATTTATTTTCTAATTTATTGCACTTTCTTGTTTTGTCGTCCTTTTGTTAATTTAATTTTTCTAGTTGTTTGGTCTGTAGTCTTATTGTTTCCAGTCCAAATTCAATTGTACAAATTAGTTTTATTATTTGTTATTAGTTATTTACTTTATTGATTTTGAATTGTACATAATTTTTTTTTTCGGATCGATTTTGGAAATTTCTCCTTTCTATTCTCTTTTACTTCTTTTTCTCAGACTGGTCTTTTCCGTTTCTTTTCCATTTCGATACCACCATTTTTTTTTAACTGTGCAACCATTTCTGATAATTGATATATTTGGCTGCCGAAGACATCATTTGTTTTTATTATTTATTTCGGATTATTTACATTGTGTTTGGTGACTGCGGTACCAGCCCTGCGTTTACGCGTGGAGGGTGGTCCCAGTAACCAGATTATTTATTGTTGTGTTGTCAATGGTGATGGAGGGTACCTTTTGAGTCCTAGTGCTGTCGTACCCGGTCTCGTGTTGAAACCACCCCCCCCAAAATTATTCGCTGCCTTGGATTATCGAAGCTGGTTGCGAAAATATTATTCGCTACCTTGGCTTATTGTCGTTATTTGCGGAAAAATCTTTGCTGCCCTGATTTATTGTAATAATTTCGCAAAGAAAAGTCGCTACCTTGACGAAGGAGTGATTTATCCCGTCGATGGTTGCCTAGGGCCATCCGGGAAATAGGGTAGGCAATATCAGTAAAAATCTGAAAAGATTTCTTGATTATTGTTTTGCGAGGGTCGAGAATTTACGACTGTACAAAAGCTGGGGACGGCTAAATTCCCGATAACGTTTTGCTGCAAGGACAGCCAGGTCATTCGAGAGTCACCCGGTCGAGATATGAGTTTCTTTGTTCGGTAGAGGGACTTAGCGGGGCCGTACGGTCAAGTCACCCGGCCCGAGCCATAAAGGCTAAAATAAACGGTTCGTGTTTACAATATTAGAAGCGAAAAGAATTGAGTCGCCGATGGATAGAGATATGGATACTACGCGGAATCCGAACAACGAAGACCCGTGGGATTACCATTCCCCTTTTGAAGAGGATACGGAGGAAAATACCGTCAACGTAAATACCCCGGATTCGGACGAGGAGGGGGCTGCACGTAGTCGATCACGCCCTAATCCCATTAAACTAACGGTACCGATATTAAAGAACGGGAAACTCGTGCCCCCCCCTCCACCCCGATACCCGCCAACCCAGCATGACATAAAAGGTAATGCGCCGTTGCCAGGTACATCCAGGGATTCTCAAGGTCCCCCGCAACCTCGGAAATACCAGGAAATGTACTGTCGGGGCACGCCGATTTCAGAAATAATTCGAAGATGGCAAATAAAGTTCAAAGGAGCGCCCGGAGAGGATTCGGAAGCCTTTCTGGAGCGACTTTCAAGACGTCGCCGGTATGGCAACATACCGGACGAATATTTACTTCGATGCCTATTAGAATGTTTTGAAGGCACCGCTGCCCACTGGTACGAGGTGAGGGAGACCAAATTCCGAACCTGGAACGATTTTACCTCCGCGTTTCGGAAATTTTTTGGGGATCCGGAATATCCAGACACGTTATTAAGAAATATTAAAGACCGCGCTCAGGGCGAAAACGAGCCATTGAGAGACTATATCATCAGCATGCGCGGAATGTTCGAGCGATTAGATCCACCGTGGCGGGAGGAGAAAATGATTAGGAGAACGTACTGGGGCGCGAAACCTATTTTGCGACAAGCAATAGCAATTAGCACAATAGAATCATTCGATCATATGGAAGAAGCTTTAATTGAGGCCGAAAAAGAATCCGACGTAGCAAAATTAAAAAGAAATCCGAAACCCTCCGAAATGGCACATCCGATATTCGCCTACGATCCGAATCGGTATAGCCCCCAGAAACATCAAGGGAGAGGGAAAACCGGAGACGTCGAATTCTTAAATGCAATTACGACCACAAGTGACGGAGAGGGGCAAAATACCCGCAATCTCGAACCCCAAAATACTCACGCTGGGATAGCAAAACGGGACTTTTCAGCTTCGCGCGCGAGTTATTCAGCTGCCGGGCGAAATAGGAACGATGCCTACCGCGGAGGAACGAGGGGAAGGTGGTCACAACACCCACCATCGCGCCAAGCGACAACTCCAGCTACCGGAGTCGGGCCACAATCACCGTCACGCGATAAACAACGTGTGGGGGTGAAACCCGAGATGGAATGTTGGAATTGTCGAAAAATAGGGCATAGATCACGAGATTGCAGGGAGGAGCCCCGGATGCACTGCTACCAATGCGGCGCACCGGAAGTAACGTTAAGAACCTGCCGAAGATGTAATCGGTATTCGGGAAATGGTTGGAGGGGTCGCTCGACAAGGCCGGAGAGACCACCCCCGAAATAATATCGGCCCGCGTGAAAACAAACGGGGAAAGATCAAAACCGCCGTTGTTAACAGTTAAAGCTTTTATTGATTCGCTGCCAGTAGACGCCCTAATAGACACGGGTTCATCAATTACGTTCATTAGTCGGGAAGTAATAGAACAGCTTAGTAGCGCTGCCGTTAAGGTGGAAAACACGGAAAAACCGTGTTATTTTCTCCTCGCCACGGGGACAATTGATAAGGCTCAAGAAAAAGCACAATTTCGCGTAAGGATAGGAACAAAGGAACAGGAAATCTCGGCCAGGGTGTTAGATAATCTCGTGACTCCTCTCTTATTAGGAACGGATGCGATTGCATGGTTTGGAATAGTCGCGGAATTTCACAATGCCACTTGGTATTTTGCGTCCAATCCGGAGGAAAAATTCCCCTTCGACGACCCAAACCCAACCACCGTATGCTGCGGCCTACAGATTTTGAAAATTAGCGAAAAACAACAACTGGAAACCTTCCTCCAGACTGAGTTGCCAGAATTCGAGAAAATGAAGGGCTTGACCGATTTGATCAGCCACAAGATAGATGTGGGGAAGCACCCGCCAATTAAACAGAGGTATTATGCCGTCTCTCCTAAAGTTCAGGAGGCCATTTATAAAGAGGTGGATATCCTATTAGCAGACGGCATAATTGAACCATCTAATAGTGGCTGGTCAAGTCCAATAGTAATGGTCAAGAAACCAAGCGGAAAATATAGATTCTGCTTGGACTTTAGAAAAGTCAACGAAGTCTCGAGGAAGGATGCATATCCGCTGCCGTTAATGACCCAGATCCTGGACAAACTGCGAACGGCAAGGTACATCTCAACCCTAGATTTGAGTCAAGCATATTTTCAAATTCCACTCGAACAAAATAGTCGCGAAATTACAGCTTTCACAGTGCCGGGTAAAGGCCTTTTTCAATTTCGTCGCATGCCGTACGGTCTCACGGGGGCACCAGCAACCTTCCAACGGTTGCTTGATCGTTTAATAGGGCCAGAGATGGAGCCCCACGTATTCGCGTATTTGGATGACATCATAATAGTGACGAAAACATTTGAAGAACACTTGGAATGGTTAAAACTCGTGTTAGATCGTATAAAGGCTGCCGGTCTTATAATAAACCCGGACAAATGTGAATTCTGCCGCACCGAGGTCCGTTACTTAGGGTTCGTAGTAAGCAAGGAAGGGTTGAAAGTAGATTCGGAAAAGATCCAACCTATTCTGACATATCCAGTGCCGAAAAACATCAAACAAGTGCGGCGATTCTTGGGCATGGCCTCCTGGTACAGGCGGTTTATTCCAGGATTCGCAACACTAGCAGAACCGTTAAACAACCTTTTGCGAAAGAATCGGGAATGGGTATGGAAGGACGGACAACAATCCGCCTTCGAAACCCTAAGGGATATGATCGCTGGCGCCCCAACTCTTTCTTGCCCGGATTTTTGGTTGCCGTTCACCTTGCAAACGGATGCAAGTACCGTCGGATTAGGTGCAGTCTTGACTCAAGAAATCGAGGGAATCGAGAAAGTAATTGCCTTCGCAAGTAGATCACTTACGCTGCCAGAAAGGAAATACTCAGCTACAGAGCTGGAGTGCCTTGCAATAGTCTGGTCAGTAGAGAAATTTAGAGCTTATCTAGAGGGTTATAAATTTACGGTAATAACAGATCATAATAGCCTGCGGTGGTTGAGGAAATTACAGAACCCATCGGGTCGTTTAGCGAGATGGGCCTTGCAACTTTTAGAGTACGACTTTCAAGTCGTGTATCGGCAAGGGGCCCTAAATAAAGTGCCGGATGCACTATCACGTGCTTTTGAGGGGGTCGAAGGAGAATTAGAAGTCGGTGCCGTAATAAAACCCACATGGTACGAAGGGAAATTCGCGGAAATAGAGAGCAATCCTGACAGATTTAAGGACTGGTGCATTAGGAGCGGGGAATTATATTATCGGAGGACAGACCCACTCATTGCGGAGACTTTGGGAAAAGATACCAATGAGTGGAAATTGGTGATCCCGGAGGAGCGCAGGACCGAGATTTTGCAAGAGGCCCATGACGGCCCACAAGCAGGACATTTGGGAATAGAGAAAACGTATCGTAGGGTAGCGACTAGGTATTACTGGCCCGGCATGTATCGGACCACCGTGGAATATGTAAGACGCTGCACAACCTGTCAGCTAACGAAAGTGGAGCAAACACTCCCTTCCGGGCTGATGGGTCGGCGCCATATTAACATGCCGTGGTCAGTGGTCGCTGCCGATATAATGGGTCCTTTTCC
The DNA here is from genome assembly GCF_051020765.1 of Lasioglossum baleicum. Lineage (NCBI taxonomy): Eukaryota > Metazoa > Arthropoda > Insecta > Hymenoptera > Halictidae > Lasioglossum > Lasioglossum baleicum. The sequence goes on from NC_134930.1 coordinate 1,709,896, forward strand.
GTCAAGCAAATCCGGTCATGCGTACCTCCTGGTGATGCAAGATCTGTTTACAAAATGGATCGAGTGCGCCCCGCTTCGACGTGCAACAGGACCTAAAATTGCGGAAGCCCTAGAAAATTTGATATTTTCGCGATGGGGTACACCCGATGTACTCCTGACAGATAACGGCACTGAGTTTGCTAACAAATGCCTACATCAGCTCGCCGAAGAGTATGGCATTCATATCACAACAACCCCTCCGTACCATCCGCAGGCAAATCCGGTGGAAAGAGTAAATCGCATCCTAAAGACGATGATAGTTGCGTTCTTAGAGAGGGATCACAGAGAATGGGATATTAATTTATCAAAATTCAGATTTGCGTATAACACGGCCTATCATTCCGTGTTACAAACGTCCCCAGCCTTTTTGAACTTCGGGCGAGATCCGCGACCATTTAGAGGCGTACGAGCGGACAATGAACCGCCAATAGACATGTTATTAGAGCCGACCGATCATTGGAAGGGTAGGGTAGCGCACCTACAAACCTTGCGAAGTTGGGTGATAGAAAATTTAGAAAGTGCCTATAACACGCAGGCCAAATATTATAATTCGCGACATGTAAATAAGGAATTTGAGGTAGGAGATAGAGTAGTAAAACGACAGCGAGCACTTTCGTCAGCAGCTCAACATTTTGCGGCAAAGCTGGTACCCAAATTCAGTGGACCAGTAATAATTACGAAAAAGATATCCCCAGTAGTATATGCCCTTGCTACTGAAGACGGCCGAGACTTGGGAAAAGTCCACATAAGCGACATAAAAGCATACCTTCCATCACACGCAACGAAGGCATAAAACTAATGTACTCAAGCTTTTCCCTACAGAATTAAAAAACGAGTCGCCTTCGGAAAAGAAGACAGGCCGAATTCATTTGCTGCCGGACCGAAGGATGAATACACTAACCGAGATTAAGGAAGCAATCATCCGGCTAAAGGAGTCGGAAGATAGGCAACAGATAGAAGAGTTCCTCCGCACCCAATGGGAAGAAATAAAAGGGACAACAGAGACGACGAAAGACTGTTCCCCAGTGTCAGGAGTAGAAATAGAGGAAGAAACCAGCTCGAGTAGTTCATTCTTTTCGCTCGAAGATAAGCAAGGGGGAGAACCAGAAACAACGGGAGAGTTGGACGCCACGTTGGAAGACATCCCAACAGAAATATTAGACGACTCCACAACAATGATAGCCGAGAAATCGGACGAGATCGCTGCCGAAGCGGAGCAGCCGGAAGAGAGCGCTGACGACAAGGGGAAACTCGACGAAATCGCTGCCGAAGCAGAGCAGCCGGTAGAGAGCGCTGACGACAAGGGGAAACTCGACGAGGTCGCTGCCGAAGCAGAGCAGCCTGAAGAGAGCGCTGACGACAAGGTAAAACCCGACGAGATCGCTGCCGAAGCAGAGAAGCCTGAAGAGGGCACTAACGTATTCCTGGAACTCAAAGAAACCGCTGCCGAGATCAAGCAGCCCCAGGAAATCATCGCCGAAAACGCGCTCATTACTCCGTACACGCCGGGAAAAATGGCGAGAGGCATAATAGAAAACGTACGAGACAGTTTCGAATGGGTGCACCGCCATGGGATAGCGAGATTACGAGAAGAGGAGAGACAAGAAGAAGAAGAACGAGAAAGGGCGAGACGAGAGGAGGAGAAGCGACAAGAGGAGAGACGCAAGAGACCGAGCAGACCCACAATAATAAATCCAGTTAGACCACGGCTGCCTAAACAAGCGCCCGCACCGGAGAAGAGGGACCCACAGTTCCTAAAAGCTGCTCCTCTGGAGAAAGCATACCGGTATGGGGAACCACCCTTACTCAAGAGGGAACCTGGGACAAAACCATCGCTGCCGGAAACAAGAAGGGAACAAAAGAAGCCCCAAGAAATACAATTTATCGATAGACAGAGGAACTGCTGGAGGTGCGGTAAACGGGGACACAGCCACCGATACTGCTCGGAGCCCGCAACAGTGTACTGTTTTCGATGTGGTCGAGGGGGCTACACCATAAAGTCTTGCCCTAAATGCGGACAAGAATGGAAGGAAGGCGGACCACACCACCCATGGGGATATAAAGCCTAGGATAACCGGCGGAGAAGTCGCTGCCGCAAAGAGAGATTAACTCCTACCTGCGTGTTATTATTACGGATAAAAATCATACGAGGGACATATATTATTTTTTTTACTAGAAGCACGCTGCCCAGAAAGGAGCGTTAGCAAAGAATAGCTAATTTATATTACTAATAAACAGATTAGAAGTTACCTTGTTCTTAAAAGACTGACAAACTTGTATTTTTGTGCCGCTAGGACACCAAAGAAGTTAGATTAAAGAATCGTTGCCGAAATAGGACTACCAATTATTGTAGAAACCCAATACCCATTCCAACAGTCGCGAATAACGGTCATTTGCGAAAAATTTTTTTGCGAACCATTCTTTTTAGAATAAATGCCGGTCGTCGAAGGATTCTCGCCCGCATTGGTGTACGACATATAGTAAGTATTTAGTGTAAAGGGGTAAGGTAGCGAATACATGTTGGGGTAAGGTGAACAAGTAGTTTTGTGATATTGGATGGAACGAGTCAAGGGAGAGCGTCCGCTACCCAGCCCGCGAAAGCCTGATGGGTGGCTGCCACCGGTATGGCCCGGTCTCCCCGAGGGGGGGAGGAGTTGTGACGTGGCAAGATTGCCTAGGTCACTCGAAACTCCTGAACGAAAGACCGGGCCACCCTTTGGTCAAGCATCGCGATAAGGGCCGCTGCGAGCGATCTCCCTGGGCACGAGACAGACCTAAAAAGGCGCATTCTAATGTTTTGAATGTCGCGCCAATTTGCGTGACAAACGTTTACAGGACCGTATCCGGGTCCCAGGCGGGATCCGGAATTCCACTTTCAACACGGTATGCAACGCGCCGTCAAGAATCAGCACCTCGAGGCAGGAAGAAGGCATAACTCGAGGGAAAACAACGAGAGATCGTCAAGGCCCAGGACTATCAACCTGGAGGCGCCGACGAGGGCATCCGGTGCAGAGACGATCAACTACTCTACCCTGTCGTCGCCTCGTCCGGGAAGAAGCTGCACCGCAACCGGATTGGCTGACGTCGATCGTCTCATCGGGGAGCGGCCAATCGGACATCAGCGCTGCCGGAGTGGCCAAACGCTGCCGGAAGCCGAGCGCCGTCGCGACGGATTCGCTGAAGCGAAATCCCGCGTTAGCGATAGGCCGAAATGTTGCGTGAAGAAAGCGGAATACGAAAAGTGGGGGACGCCCTGCTTCCGCGTACCCGAGCTACCGCGTGAACGATCACTGCGTCTCCGGAATCGTTAACAGAAAGTTGTATCTTTGAACGATTGCTAATTATTGTATTTTGCGCCTGCTGAAACCAAGGGATCGAGAGATTCGCTGCCGTGTAGCTGCTGCTGAATTACCTGTGGTAAGCGCCGATCAGGCTTTCGATATTTCGTGAAGTTCGTGTTGGCTCGGGTAGCGCGGCGAGGTTAGGAATAGGTGTCGCGAGAATTAACGGCAAACGAGGCGGACGAGATTTTGGGGACACTATTGGTGTCCAATCACGAATCCTTCATATTGTGAAGGATATCGTTGTCGCGGTACGAATCCGGTCGGATAGCGGGGGGCCGCGTGGCCGCCTTATGGCGGTTGTACGACGCCGATCTAAACGCGAAGTCGCGGATTCGGGATATTATCGTCGCCGCCGTTAATTCTAAATAACCTGCGCTCGTTCCACGGTGGGACACCGTCGCGTGTTCGATTCGCGGTCGTAAATTCTGTTCGATCGACGCAAGTCCGAGAGAAACCGCGAATTCCATCTGAGTTCGGTCGGAAAACGGCCTTCGAGGCCTTCCGCGTCGCGAAGTTCTTATCGCGGCCGAATTCTTCGCGAAATTGTAAAGTAAGAGAGGCATTGCGCGTGCGAGTTCCATCAGTCGCGATAATACGCGCCGGCTACGTTTGTAATTGCTGCCGAATCGTCGGCAGCTCAGTCATTTCGTCGAATAAACATCTTGTTAGCCGAAACGTTGTCTATTCCTTGTGTGAAAACCTTCCCGTCGCGGGGAACGTCTCGTGTTCTCCTGACGTAGAATCCTGCGCCCTTGCGATAGCTATTCAGGTTACGTTTGCTACGTCACAGTCTCGCGAGTCCAACCGCGTTCCGCTTTCGTGTCTAGATTACGATTCTTTCGCGTGACACCTTCAGGTGTCTGGCGCCCGAAATTGTATCACGTTTGATCTTCGAATAACGAGGCTGTGAACGTATTTTGTCCCGAGAGGACCACGCCTCGCGCGGCCGAGCGTGGCCCGGCTTCCCGCCTGTAAATTCTCGGTGTCGCTATTCCTCGTTCGACCATCAGTACGAAAAGTTAAGAAAGCGACGTGACAAATTTGGCGCCCGAACAGGGACCTCTCACAGTAAATTTAACCTGTGTGAGGGATTTTGGGATACTTTTGTGTTAGGGATACGCCGAAGACGCGAGGCTCGCACAAGGAAAGTTTATTTTTCTCCATCGCAGTCGTTCGAGCAGATTTCGGACGCGATCGGTACCGAGACGGCGAACACGCGTTGAAAAACTTGTTTACGACAGCCACTAGCTATTACGAGCCAACGAGCATTGAATTGATTATTGTGTACTCTTGCCATTACTATTGTTTTGATTATTGTGTCTTATTGCCATTTCGATTGGTCTAATTATGGTAGGCCACTGAACAATCTTTCCGACAACCGAGATTGAATGTCGTTCCGATCACTGAATTCGAAGAAAGATTGTTGATTTTGAAAAGTTATGATTCTATTATATTTCATACGAGCCATTCAAGGGTATTTCCAAAGACATTGATTGAATTGTCATGCCGATCAGTGACTCCGAGGAAGTATTCTTACTTTAATAAATTATTATTGAAAACATTTTCATTGCTGCCTTCAAACCTTACCGAATTATTATTGGAAATTTTTTTTTCTTTCGGTGGTTCTCAACAGTTGATGGAATTGAATGGCTCTGGTAACATTTTGAACCGAGAACCCCCTAATATAAAATTTTGAACAGTGGCTTATAATTTTTTTAATTGTTGCACTTGTGATATTTTTACTCTGGTTATTATTTATTGCCCTCTGATATTTATGAATTGTTATTGATTTTATGTTTTTCTGTTGTTCTTCTCTCTGTTCTATTTATTCTGTCCGTTTTATTCTCGTCGTTATTTCTATTTATTCTCTAATTTATTGCAATTTCTTGTTTTTGCCGTCCTTCTGTTAATTTAATTATTCTAGTCCTTTTGTTTTGTAGTCTCATTGTGTCGAGTTTAAATTCAATTGTACAAATTAGTCTTATTATTTGTTATTATTTATTTACTTTGTTGATTTTGAATTGTACATAATTTTTTTTTTCGGATCGATTTTGAAATTTCTCCTTGCTACTCTCTGTTACTTCTTTTCCTAAGACTCGTCTTTTCCTTTTCTCTTCAATTTCGATGCTACATTTTTAAGTTGTGCAACAATTGCTCGTCATAAATTTTTTTTTTTGCTGCCGAATACTAACTTTGGTTTCATTACTGATTTCTGATCATATAAATTGTGTTCGGTGACTGCGGTACCAGCCCTGCGTTTACGCGTGGAGGGTGGTCCCAGGAACCATATTATTTATTGTTTTGTTGTCAATGGTGATGGAAGGTACTCTTTGAGTCCTGGTGCTGTCGTACCCTGTCGTGTTGTTGAAACTACCTCCCCAAGTATTCGCCGCCTTGCTGTATTGTTGACGTTTGCGTAAGGTACGTCGCTTTCAAGCGAGGGCGATTCCGATATAGAACGCCCCGTCAGACGCGAACCTTAATTTAGAACTGAAGAATTTTGTGAGCGATTCGCGAAAAATTTTGTCGATTTGCGAGAATTAAGTCGAGTAACCACGCTCGACAGTCACCGATAGTGCACGAGAACACGTGAAAAATTTGTCGAATCCAATTTGCGTAGAGAGAAAATTCTGTTAGCGATTATTACGTAATTCTTGCGGAACTTTGTGACTACGATTGTGTAAATCGCTGGGGACAGTCGGTTTGAATAGATTTTCGCTGCCGGAAAGTCAGGTCGACCGAGGACCAACCGGACGAGACGGGGTTCCCCTGGTTTAGTCGCGCAACGTAGCGACTCTGTCGATTTTGGCCATAAAAGGCCCAAGTAAACAACCGGTGTATGTTGCCTCGGCAAGAAGTATCGTAGGGTCCGATTATTTAGAATGTCGACAATTAGAGGGAATACTTCGATGCCGGATAACTCCGAAGATTCTCAAAGTCGACCCTCGCACTATACCCGCCGAGAAATGTACTGCAGAGGGAAGCCAATCTGCGAAATAATGAGGAGATGGCGAATAAAATTTGCAGGAGCGCCCGGGGAGGATTCGGAAACCTTCCTGGAGCGACTCATAGAGCACCGACGTTATGGTAACATAGCGGACGAACATCTACTTCGCTGCCTCCCAATATGTTTCGACGGGATAGCCGTTCAGTGGTATAGGGCGAGGGAGGCCAAAGGGAGAACCTGGGAAGAGTTTGTGACCGCGTTCCGAAAATTCTTTGGCGATGCGGATTATCGCGACACGTTAATAGGGAATCTTAGAGATAGAGCACAGGGTGACAAGGAGCCGTTGCGTGACTATATTGGGAGTATGAGGGCCACGTTTGAGAAATTAGATCCTCCGGGGGCAGAGGAGAAAAAGATTAGAAGAACATATGGGGGCGCGAAACCAATTTTGCGACAGGCAATAGCCGCAAGTACGATAAGGTCATTTGAACAGCTAGAGGAAACGTTACTTGAGGCGGAGAAAGAATCGAATGTTGTGAAATTAGAACGGAATTCGAAGCCAACTGGAATGGCACACCCGACTTTTGAGTACGATTCAAACAAATATAGCTCCCAAAAACATCAGGGGAGAGGGAGATTCGGAGACGTTGAATTCGTGAATGAGATTACGCCCACTAATGACGTGGAGGAAGTAGGTACTCGCAATCTCGCACCCATAAACACTCACGCTGGGACGGTTAAACGGGACTTTTCAGCTTCGTGCGCGAATTTTTCTGCTGCCGGGCGAAAGGTAAACGAGGCCTACCGCGTAGAGACGAGGGGAAGGTGGTCACAACATCCACCAGCGCGCCGACCGACAACACCAGCAACCGAAGATAGACAAAAATCTCCGTCACGCGACAAACAACGCGTGAGGGGGAAACTTGAATCGGAATGTTGGAATTGTCGCAAAGTAGGGCATAAGTCACGAGATTGCCGGGAGGAACCCCGAGGGCATCGTTATCGATGCGGGGCCCAAAGAGTAACGTTAAACAGCTGCCGTAAATGTAATCGAACGTCGGGATTAGACCGAGAGTTAAGACTGCCTCAATTAACTATCCAAGTTTTTGTAGATTCGCTGCCGGTGCGCGCCCTGGTAAAATCGCGTTTGTGAATAACGTTTATGAGTACCGATGGGTCAGCATCGTTGCCATAAAAATTTGAAGACACGGAAAACCAGTGTTATTTTCTCCTCGCCACAGGGCTAATGATCGAGCGATAGAACGGGCCCATCATTCAGTTTGTCAGACGTCCCCAGCCTTTTTTTTTTCGATTTCGGACGAGAACCGCGACCGGCAAGATACGTGCGGGCGAGCAACAAGCCGCCATTAGATTTCGATTTAGCGCCAACCGAATATTGGAATAGTCGAGAAATTCAGCTGTAAAAGTCCGGAGCTAAGGCTTAGGAAACTTAGATGATGCGTGCAGCCGAAATGAGCGAGGTTATAATTCGAGAGATTGAGATTAGAGCATTCGAGGGGAAGGGGGAGGATGAGTCGTCACCACGTCCTTACATCGCCAGCACAACATGGTGCGGCACGTTTGGAGCCTAAGTGGGTTACCTTGGTGGGCATCACGCAGAAGTGGTCATCGGTGATCCAGTGCCTGTCCGAGCAGGGGGGTCGAGATTTCGGAAAGGCGCACATTGGCATGCGAAAAGCGTACGTTCCAATACGCGCAAGGGAGGATCAGTACTAACACCTACGGATCCCTTCCTACAAATATTTCGCTGCCGTGCGGCCAACTAACGAGCTCGCCCGGCCAGCCGAAGGCGTGAGGAAGTCACCGACAAGAGGCCGAAAAGGAGCTCGGGGAGACATCTCGCCCAAGTTCCAGGAGGTCAACGGCGTACCATCGCCATCCACACCGGATGACACTTAGCTGCTGCCGTAGTGGTCACGCGAAGAAGACCACCAAATACCTCTCTACCGACGATACACCAAAATCGGAGAAAAGGGGAGAAGGGGAAGCGGAATACTCTATCCAAACTATCAAGGATCGAGTCGAAGGACGTGCTGGACGACACAAAGAAGTTAACGGAGAACCCCGACGGCGAAAGGCAATCGTCACTCGCTGCCGGACGTAACATCGAAGAAGAAGCACCAATTGCGGCCGAGGAGGCCCGAACTATGACCCAGACGGCCGGAGAAAAGGCACATTGTCTGGAGAAATCGCTCTACTCCACCCCTATTACCTCCTCGAATACAGTCGCTGCCGAAACCGTAATAACATTTGTTGTAATTCCAATAGCCTAAACAATAGCAAAGCGAAACGGTCGGTTAGTTAATTAGCGAATTTGCGAGCGCTAGGTAATATAGCTGCCGGTCGACGGAGAATCTCGGCCCGTATGATTGTTCAACATTCAGTAAGTATTTCGTGTAACGGGGTAAGGTAGCGAATACATGTTGGGGTAAGGTGAAGTAGTTTTGTGATATTGGATGGAACGAGTCAAGGGAGAGCGTCCGCTACCCAGCCCGCGAAAGCCTGATGGGTGGCTGCCACCGGTATGGCCCGGTCTCCCCGAGGGGGGGAGGAGTTGTGTCAGGGAGTCAGGGAATTTGTCACGTCGCTTTCTTAACTTTTCGTACTGATGGTCGAACGAGGAATAGCGACACCGAGAATTTACAGGCGAGAAGCCGGGCCACGCTCGGCCGCGCGAGGCGTGGTCCTCTCGGGACAAAATACGTTCACAGCCTCGTTATTCGAAGATCAAACGTGATACAATTTCGGGCGCCAGACACCTGAAGGTGTCACGCGAAAGAATCGTAATCTAGACACGAAAGCGGAACGCGGTTGGACTCGCGAGACTGTGACGTAGCAAACGTAACCTGAATAGCTATCGCAAGGGCGCAGGATTCTACGTCAGGAGAACACGAGACGTTCCCCGCGACGGGAAGGTTTTCACACAAGGAATAGACAACGTTTCGGCTAACAAGATGTTTATTCGACGAAATGACTGAGCTGCCGACGATTCGGCAGCAATTACAAACGTAGCCGGCGCGTATTATCGCGACTGATGGAACTCGCACGCGCAATGCCTCTCTTACTTTACAATTTCGCGAAGAATTCGGCCGCGATAAGAACTTCGCGACGCGGAAGGCCTCGAAGGCCGTTTTCCGACCGAACTCAGATGGAATTCGCGGTTTCTCTCGGACTTGCGTCGATCGAACAGAATTTACGACCGCGAATCGAACACGCGACGGTGTCCCACCGTGGAACGAGCGCAGGTTATTTAGAATTAACGGCGGCGACGATAATATCCCGAATCCGCGACTTCGCGTTTAGATCGGCGTCGTACAACCGCCATAAGGCGGCCACGCGGCCCCCCGCTATCCGACCGGATTCGTACCGCGACAACGATATCCTTCACAATATGAAGGATTCGTGATTGGACACCAATAGTGTCCCCAAAATCTCGTCCGCCTCGTTTGCCGTTAATTCTCGCGACACCTATTCCTAACCTCGCCGCGCTACCCGAGCCAACACGAACTTCACGAAATATCGAAAGCCTGATCGGCGCTTACCACAGGTAATTCAGCAGCCGCTACACGGCAGCGAATCTCTCGATCCCTTGGTTTCAGCAGGCGCAAAATACAATAATTAGCAATCGTTCAAAGATACAACTTTCTGTTAACGATTCCGGAGACGCAGTGCACGTTCACGCGGTAGCTCGGGTACGCGGAAGCAGGGCGTCCCCCACTTTTCGTATTCCGCTTTCTTCACGCAACATTTCGGCCTATCGCTAACGCGGGATTTCGCTTCAGCGAATCCGTCGCGACGGCGCTCGGCTTCCGGCAGCGTTTGGCCACTCCGGCAGCGCTGATGTCCGATTGGCCGCTCCCCGATGAGACGATCGACGTCAGCCAATCCGGTTGCGGTGCAGCTTCTTCCCGGACGAGGCGACGACAGGGTAGAGTAGTTGATCGTCTCTGCACCGGATGCCCTCGTCGGCGCCTCCAGGTTGATAGTCCTGGGCCTTGACGATCTCTCGTTGCTTTCCCTCGAGTTATGCCTTCTTCCTGCCTCGAGGTGCTGATTCTTGACGGCGTGTTGCATACCGTGTTGAAAGTGGAATTCCGGATCCCGCCTGGGACCCGGATACGGTCCTGTAAACGTTTGTCACGCAAATTGGCGCGACATTCAAAACATTAGAATGCGCCTTTTTAGGTCTGTCTCGTGCCCAGGGAGATCGCTCGCAGCGGCCCTTATCGCGATGCTTGACCAAAGGGTGGCCCGGTCTTTCGTTCAGGAGTTTCGAGTGACCTAGGCAATCTTGCCACGTCACAACTCCTCCCCCCCTCGGGGAGACCGGGCCATACCGGTGGCAGCCACCCATCAGGCTTTCGCGGGCTGGGTAGCGGACGCTCTCCCTTGACTCGTTCCATCCAATATCACAAAACTACTTGTTCACCTTACCCCAACATGTATTCGCTACCTTACCCCTTTACACTAAATACTTACTATATGTCGTACACCAATGCGGGCGAGAATCCTTCGACGACCGGCATTTATTCTAAAAAGAATGGTTCGCAAAAAAATTTTTCGCAAATGACCGTTATTCGCGACTGTTGGAATGGGTATTGGGTTTCTACAATAATTGGTAGTCCTATTTCGGCAACGATTCTTTAATCTAACTTCTTTGGTGTCCTAGCGGCACAAAAATACAAGTTTGTCAGTCTTTTAAGAACAAGGTAACTTCTAATCTGTTTATTAGTAATATAAATTAGCTATTCTTTGCTAACGCTCCTTTCTGGGCAGCGTGCTTCTAGTAAAAAAAATAATATATGTCCCTCGTATGATTTTTATCCGTAATAATAACACGCAGGTAGGAGTTAATCTCTCTTTGCGGCAGCGACTTCTCCGCCGGTTATCCTAGGCTTTATATCCCCATGGGTGGTGTGGTCCGCCTTCCTTCCATTCTTGTCCGCATTTAGGGCAAGACTTTATGGTGTAGCCCCCTCGACCACATCGAAAACAGTACACTGTTGCGGGCTCCGAGCAGTATCGGTGGCTGTGTCCCCGTTTACCGCACCTCCAGCAGTTCCTCTGTCTATCGATAAATTGTATTTCTTGGGGCTTCTTTTGTTCCCTTCTTGTTTCCGGCAGCGATGGTTTTGTCCCAGGTTCCCTCTTGAGTAAGGGTGGTTCCCCATACCGGTATGCTTTCTCCAGAGGAGCAGCTTTTAGGAACTGTGGGTCCCTCTTCTCCGGTGCGGGCGCTTGTTTAGGCAGCCGTGGTCTAACTGGATTTATTATTGTGGGTCTGCTCGGTCTCTTGCGTCTCTCCTCTTGTCGCTTCTCCTCCTCTCGTCTCGCCCTTTCTCGTTCTTCTTCTTCTTGTCTCTCCTCTTCTCGTAATCTCGCTATCCCATGGCGGTGCACCCATTCGAAACTGTCTCGTACGTTTTCTATTATGCCTCTCGCCATTTTTCCCGGCGTGTCCGGAGTAATGAGCGCGTTTTCGGCGATGATTTCCTGGGGCTGCTTGATCTCGGCAGCGGTTTCTTTGAGTTCCAGGAATACGTTAGTGCCCTCTTCAGGCTTCTCTGCTTCGGCAGCGATCTCGTCGAGTTTCCCCTTGTCGTCAGCGCTCTCTACCGGCTGCTCTGCTTCGGCAGCGATTTCGTCGAGTTTCCCCTTGTCGTCAGCGCTCTCTTCCGGCTGCTCCGCTTCGGCAGCGATCTCGTCCGATTTCTCGGCTATCATTGTTGTGGAGTCGTCTAATATTTCTGTTGGGATGTCTTCCAACGTAGCGTCCAACTCTCCCGTTGTTTCTGGTTCTCCCCCTTGCTTATCTTCGAGCGAAAAGAATGAACTACTCGAGCTGGTTTCTTCCTCTATTTCTACTCCTGACACTGGGGAACAGTCTTTCGTCGTCTCTGTTGTCCCTTTTATTTCTTCCCATTGGGTGCGGAGGAACTCTTCTATCTGTTGCCTATCTTCCGACTCCTTTAGCCGGATGATTGCTTCCTTAATCTCGGTTAGTGTATTCATCCTTCGGTCCGGCAGCAAATGAATTCGGCCTGTCTTCTTTTCCGAAGGCGACTCGTTTTTTAATTCTGTAGGGAAAAGCTTGAGTACATTAGTTTTATGCCTTCGTTGCGTGTGATGGAAGGTATGCTTTTATGTCGCTTATGTGGACTTTTCCCAAGTCTCGGCCGTCTTCAGTAGCAAGGGCATATACTACTGGGGATATCTTTTTCGTAATTATTACTGGTCCACTGAATTTGGGTACCAGCTTTGCCGCAAAATGTTGAGCTGCTGACGAAAGTGCTCGCTGTCGTTTTACTACTCTATCTCCTACCTCAAATTCCTTATTTACATGTCGCGAATTATAATATTTGGCCTGCGTGTTATAGGCACTTTCTAAATTTTCTATCACCCAACTTCGCAAGGTTTGTAGGTGCGCTACCCTACCCTTCCAATGATCGGTCGGCTCTAATAACATGTCTATTGGCGGTTCATTGTCCGCTCGTACGCATCTAAATGGTCGCGGATCTCGCCCGAAGTTCAAAAAGGCTGGGGACGTTTGTAACACGGAATGATAGGCCGTGTTATAAGCAAATCTGAATTTTGATAAATTAATATCCCATTCTCTGTGATCCCTCTCTAAGAACGCAACTATCATCGTCTTTAGGATGCGATTTACTCTTTCCACCGGATTTGCCTGCGGATGGTACGGAGGGGTTGTTGTGATATGAATGCCATACTCTTCGGCGAGCTGATGTAGGCATTTGTTAGCAAACTCAGTGCCGTTATCTGTCAGGAGTACATCGGGTGTACCCCATCGCGAAAATATCAAATTTTCTAGGGCTTCCGCAATTTTAGGTCCTGTTGCACGTCGAAGCGGGGCGCACTCGATCCATTTTGTAAACAGATCTTGCATCACCAGGAGGTACGCATGACCGGATTTGCTTGACGGAAAAGGACCCATTATATCGGCAGCGACCACTGACCACGGCATGTTAATATGGCGCCGACCCATCAGCCCGGAAGGGAGTGTTTGCTCCACTTTCGTTAGCTGACAGGTTGTGCAGCGTCTTACATATTCCACGGTGGTCCGATACATGCCGGGCCAGTAATACCTAGTCGCTACCCTACGATACGTTTTCTCTATTCCCAAATGTCCTGCTTGTGGGCCGTCATGGGCCTCTTGCAAAATCTCGGTCCTGCGCTCCTCCGGGATCACCAATTTCCACTCATTGGTATCTTTTCCCAAAGTCTCCGCAATGAGTGGGTCTGTCCTCCGATAATATAATTCCCCGCTCCTAATGCACCAGTCCTTAAATCTGTCAGGATCGCTCTCTATCTCCGCGAATTTCCCTTCGTACCATGTGGGTTTTATTACGGCACCGACTTCTAATTCTCCTTCGACCCCCTCAAAAGCACGTGATAGTGCATCCGGCACTTTATTTAGGGCACCTTGCCGATACACGACTTGAAAGTCGTACTCTAAAAGTTGCAAGGCCCATCTCGCTAAACGACCCGATGGGTTCTGTAATTTCCTCAACCACCGCAGGCTATTATGATCTGTTATTACCGTAAATTTATAACCCTCTAGATAAGCTCTAAATTTCTCTACTGACCAGACTATTGCAAGGCCCTCCAGCTCTGTAGCTGAGTATTTCCTTTCTGGCAGCGTAAGTGATCTACTTGCGAAGGCAATTACTTTCTCGATTCCCTCGATTTCTTGAGTCAAGACTGCACCTAATCCGACGGTACTTGCATCCGTTTGCAAGGTGAACGGCAACGAAAAATCCGGGCAAGAAAGAGTTGGGGCGCCAGCGATCATATCCCTTAGGGTTTCGAAGGCGGATTGTTGTCCGTCCTTCCATACCCATTCCCGATTCTTTCGCAAAAGGTTGTTTAAAGGTTCTGCTAGTGTTGCGAATCCTGGAATAAACCGCCTGTACCAGGAGGCCATGCCCAAGAATCGCCGCACTTGTTTGATGTTTTTCGGCACTGGATATGTCAGAATAGGTTGGATCTTTTCCGAATCTACTTTCAACCCTTCCTTGCTTACTACGAACCCTAAGTAACGGACCTCGGTGCGGCAGAATTCACATTTGTCCGGGTTTATTATAAGACCGGCAGCCTTTATACGATCTAACACGAGTTTTAACCATTCCAAGTGTTCTTCAAATGTTTTCGTCACTATTATGATGTCATCCAAATACGCGAATACGTGGGGCTCCATCTCTGGCCCTATTAAACGATCAAGCAACCGTTGGAAGGTTGCTGGTGCCCCCGTGAGACCGTACGGCATGCGACGAAATTGAAAAAGGCCTTTACCCGGCACTGTGAAAGCTGTAATTTCGCGACTATTTTGTTCGAGTGGAATTTGAAAATATGCTTGACTCAAATCTAGGGTTGAGATGTACCTTGCCGTTCGCAGTTTGTCCAGGATCTGGGTCATTAACGGCAGCGGATATGCATCCTTCCTCGAGACTTCGTTGACTTTTCTAAAGTCCAAGCAGAATCTATATTTTCCGCTTGGTTTCTTGACCATTACTATTGGACTTGACCAGCCACTATTAGATGGTTCAATTATGCCGTCTGCTAATAGGATATCCACCTCTTTATAAATGGCCTCCTGAACTTTAGGAGAGACGGCATAATACCTCTGTTTAATTGGCGGGTGCTTCCCCACATCTATCTTGTGGCTGATCAAATCGGTCAAGCCCTTCATTTTCTCGAATTCTGGCAACTCAGTCTGGAGGAAGGTTTCCAGTTGTTGTTTTTCGCTAATTTTCAAAATCTGTAGGCCGCAGCATACGGTGGTTGGGTTTGGGTCGTCGAAGGGGAATTTTTCCTCCGGATTGGACGCAAAATACCAAGTGGCATTGTGAAATTCCGCGACTATTCCAAACAATGCAATCGCATCCGTTCCTAATAAGAGAGGAGTCACGAGATTATCTAACACCCTGGCCGAGATTTCCTGTTCCTTTGTTCCTATCCTTACGCGAAATTGTGCTTTTTCTTGAGCCTTATCAATTGTCCCCGTGGCGAGCAAATTTGTCACGTCGCTTTCTTAACTTTTCGTACTGATGGTCGAACGAGGAATAGCGACACCGAGAATTTACAGGCGAGAAGCCGGGCCACGCTCGGCCGCGCGAGGCGTGGTCCTCTCGGGACAAAAATACGTTCACAGTCTCGTTATTCGAAGATCAAACGTGATACAATTTCGGGCGCCAGACACCTGAAGGTGTCACGAGAAAGAATCGTAATCTAGACACGAAAGCGGAACGCGGTTGGACTCGCGAGACTGTGACGTAGCAAACGTAACCTGAATAGCTATCGCAAGGGCGCAGGATTCTACGTCAGGAGAACACGAGACGTTCCCCGCGACGGGAAGGTTTTCACACAAGGAATAGACAACGTTTCGGCTAACAAGATGTTTATTCGACGAAATGACTGAGCTGCCGACGATTCGGCAGCAATTACAAACGTAGCCGGCGCGTATTATCGCGACTGATGGAACTCGCACGCGCAATGCCTCTCTTACTTTACAATTTCGCGAAGAATTCGGCCGCGATAAGAACTTCGCGACGCGGAAGGCCTCGAAGGCCGTTTTCCGACCGAACTCAGATGGAATTCGCGGTTTCTCTTGGACTTGCGTCGATCGAACAGAATTTACGACCGCGAATCGAACACGCGACGGTGTCCCACCGTGGAACGAGCGCAGGTTATTTAGAATTAACGGCGGCGACGATAATATCCCGAATCCGCGACTTCGCGTTTAGATCGGCGTCGTACAACCGCCATAAGGCGGCCACGCGGCCCCCCGCTATCCGACCGGATTCGTACCGCGACAACGATATCCTTCACAATATGAAGGATTCGTGCTTGGACACTAACAGTGTCCCCAAAATCTCGTCCGCCTCGTTTGCCGTTAATTCTCGCGACACCTATTCCTAACCTCGCCGCGCTACCCGAGCCAACACGAACTTCACGAAATATCGAAAGCCTGATCGGCGCTTACCACAGGTAATTCAGCAGCAGCTACACGGCAGCGAATCTCTCGATCCCTTGGTTTCAGCAGGCGCAAAATACAATAATTAGCAATCGTTCAAAGATACAACTTTCTGTTAACGATTCCGGAGACGCAGTGCACGTTCACGCGGTAGCTCGGGTACGCGGAAGCAGGGCGTCCCCCACTTTTCGTATTCCGCTTTCTTCACGCAACATTTCGGCCTATCGCTAACGCGGGATTTCGCTTCAGCGAATCCGTCGCGACGGCGCTCGGCTTCCGGCAGCGTTTGGCCACTCCGGCAGCGCTGATGTCCGATTGGCCGCTCCCCGATGAGACGATCGACGTCAGCCAATCCGGTTGCGGTGCAGCTTCTTCCCGGACGAGGCGACGACAGGGTAGAGTAGTTGATCGTCTCTGCACCGGATGCCCTCGTCGGCGCCTCCAGGTTGATAGTCCTGGGCCTTGACGATCTCTCGTTGCTTTCCCTCGAGTTATGCCTTCTTCCTGCCTCGAGGTGCTGATTCTTGACGGCGTGTTGCATACCGTGTTGAAAGTGGAATTCCGGATCCCGCCTGGGACCCGGATACGGTCCTGTAAACGTTTGTCACGCAAATTGGCGCGACATTCAAAACATTAGAATGCGCCTTTTTAGGTCTGTCTCGTGCCCAGGGAGATCGCTCGCAGCGGCCCTTATCGCGATGCTTGACCAAAGGGTGGCCCGGTCTTTCGTTCAGGAGTTTCGAGTGACCTAGGCAATCTTGCCACGTCACAACTCCTCCCCCCCTCGGGGAGACCGGGCCATACCGGTGGCAGCCACCCATCAGGCTTTCGCGGGCTGGGTAGCGGACGCTCTCCCTTGACTCGTTCCATCCAATATCACAAAACTACTTGTTCACCTTACCCCAACATGTATTGGCTACCTTACCCCTTTACACTAAATACTTACTATATGTCGTACACCAATGCGGGCGAGAATCCTTCGACGACCGGCATTTATTCTAAAAAGAATGGTTCGCAAAAAAATTTTTCGCAAATGACCGTTATTCGCGACTGTTGGAATGGGTATTGGGTTTCTACAATAATTGGTAGTCCTATTTCGGCAACGATTCTTTAATCTAACTTCTTTGGTGTCCTAGCGGCACAAAAATACAAGTTTGTCAGTCTTTTAAGAACAAGGTAACTTCTAATCTGTTTATTAGTAATATAAATTAGCTATTCTTTGCTAACGCTCCTTTCTGGGCAGCGTGCTTCTAGTAAAAAAAATAATATATGTCCCTCGTATGATTTTTATCCGTAATAATAACACGCAGGTAGGAGTTAATCTCCCTTTGCGGCAGCGACTTCTCCGCCGGTTATCCTAGGCTTTATATCCCCATGGGTGGTGTGGTCCGCCTTCCTTCCATTCTTGTCCGCATTTAGGGCAAGACTTTATGGTGTAGCCCCCTCGACCACATCGAAAACAGTACACTGTTGCGGGCTCCGAGCAGTATCGGTGGCTGTGTCCCCGTTTACCGCACCTCCAGCAGTTCCTCTGTCTATCGATAAATTGTATTTCTTGGGGCTTCTTTTGTTCCCTTCTTGTTTCCGGCAGCGATGGTTTTGTCCCAGGTTCCCTCTTGAGTAAGGGTGGTTCCCCATACCGGTATGCTTTCTCCAGAGGAGCAGCTTTTAGGAACTGTGGGTCCCTCTTCTCCGGTGCGGGCGCTTGTTTAGGCAGCCGTGGTCTAACTGGATTTATTATTGTGGGTCTGCTCGGTCTCTTGCGTCTCTCCTCTTGTCGCTTCTCCTCCTCTCGTCTCGCCCTTTCTCGTTCTTCTTCTTCTTGTCTCTCCTCTTCTCGTAATCTCGCTATCCCATGGCGGTGCACCCATTCGAAACTGTCTCGTACGTTTTCTATTATGCCTCTCGCCATTTTTCCCGGCGTGTCCGGAGTAATGAGCGCGTTTTCGGCGATGATTTCCTGGGGCTGCTTGATCTCGGCAGCGGTTTCTTTGAGTTCCAGGAATACGTTAGTGCCCTCTTCAGGCTTCTCTGCTTCGGCAGCGATCTCGTCGAGTTTCCCCTTGTCGTCAGCGCTCTCTACCGGCTGCTCTGCTTCGGCAGCGATTTCGTCGAGTTTCCCCTTGTCGTCAGCGCTCTCTTCCGGCTGCTCCGCTTCGGCAGCGATCTCGTCCGATTTCTCGGCTATCATTGTTGTGGAGTCGTCTAATATTTCTGTTGGGATGTCTTCCAACGTGGCGTCCAACTCTCCCGTTGTTTCTGGTTCTCCCCCTTGCTTATCTTCGAGCGAAAAGAATGAACTACTCGAGCTGGTTTCTTCCTCTATTTCTACTCCTGACACTGGGGAACAGTCTTTCGTCGTCTCTGTTGTCCCTTTTATTTCTTCCCATTGGGTGCGGAGGAACTCTTCTATCTGTTGCCTATCTTCCGACTCCTTTAGCCGGATGATTGCTTCCTTAATCTCGGTTAGTGTATTCATCCTTCGGTCCGGCAGCAAATGAATTCGGCCTGTCTTCTTTTCCGAAGGCGACTCGTTTTTTAATTCTGTAGGGAAAAGCTTGAGTACATTAGTTTTATGCCTTCGTTGCGTGTGATGGAAGGTATGCTTTTATGTCGCTTATGTGGACTTTTCCCAAGTCTCGGCCGTCTTCAGTAGCAAGGGCATATACTACTGGGGATATCTTTTTCGTAATTATTACTGGTCCACTGAATTTGGGTACCAGCTTTGCCGCAAAATGTTGAGCTGCTGACGAAAGTGCTCGCTGTCGTTTTACTACTCTATCTCCTACCTCAAATTCCTTATTTACATGTCGCGAATTATAATATTTGGCCTGCGTGTTATAGGCACTTTCTAAATTTTCTATCACCCAACTTCGCAAGGTTTGTAGGTGCGCTACCCTACCCTTCCAATGATCGGTCGGCTCTAATAACATGTCTATTGGCGGTTCATTGTCCGCTCGTACGCATCTAAATGGTCGCGGATCTCGCCCGAAGTTCAAAAAGGCTGGGGACGTTTGTAACACGGAATGATAGGCCGTGTTATACGCAAATCTGAATTTTGATAAATTAATATCCCATTCTCTGTGATCCCTCTCTAAGAACGCAACTATCATCGTCTTTAGGATGCGATTTACTCTTTCCACCGGATTTGCCTGCGGATGGTACGGAGGGGTTGTTGTGATATGAATGCCATACTCTTCGGCGAGCTGATGTAGGCATTTGTTAGCAAACTCAGTGCCGTTATCTGTCAGGAGTACATCGGGTGTACCCCATCGCGAAAATATCAAATTTTCTAGGGCTTCCGCAATTTTAGGTCCTGTTGCACGTCGAAGCGGGGCGCACTCGATCCATTTTGTAAACAGATCTTGCATCACCAGGAGGTACGCATGACCGGATTTGCTTGACGGAAAAGGACCCATTATATCGGCAGCGACCACTGACCACGGCATGTTAATATGGCGCCGACCCATCAGCCCGGAAGGGAGTGTTTGCTCCACTTTCGTTAGCTGACAGGTTGTGCAGCGTCTTACATATTCCACGGTGGTCCGATACATGCCGGGCCAGTAATACCTAGTCGCTACCCTACGATACGTTTTCTCTATTCCCAAATGTCCTGCTTGTGGGCCGTCATGGGCCTCTTGCAAAATCTCGGTCCTGCGCTCCTCCGGGATCACCAATTTCCACTCATTGGTATCTTTTCCCAAAGTCTCCGCAATGAGTGGGTCTGTCCTCCGATAATATAATTCCCCGCTCCTAATGCACCAGTCCTTAAATCTGTCAGGATCGCTCTCTATCTCCGCGAATTTCCCTTCGTACCATGTGGGTTTTATTACGGCACCGACTTCTAATTCTCCTTCGACCCCCTCAAAAGCACGTGATAGTGCATCCGGCACTTTATTTAGGGCACCTTGCCGATACACGACTTGAAAGTCGTACTCTAAAAGTTGCAAGGCCCATCTCGCTAAACGACCCGATGGGTTCTGTAATTTCCTCAACCACCGCAGGCTATTATGATCTGTTATTACCGT
Organism: Lasioglossum baleicum; assembly: GCF_051020765.1. Lineage (NCBI taxonomy): Eukaryota > Metazoa > Arthropoda > Insecta > Hymenoptera > Halictidae > Lasioglossum > Lasioglossum baleicum. The sequence continues at coordinate 1,730,266 of NC_134930.1, forward strand.
AAATTTATAACCCTCTAGATAAGCTCTAAATTTCTCTACTGACCAGACTATTGCAAGGCACTCCAGCTCTGTAGCTGAGTATTTCCTTTCTGGCAGCGTAAGTGATCTACTTGCGAAGGCAATTACTTTCTCGATTCCCTCGATTTCTTGAGTCAAGACTGCACCTAATCCGACGGTACTTGCATCCGTTTGCAAGGTGAACGGCAACGAAAAATCCGGGCAAGAAAGAGTTGGGGCGCCAGCGATCATATCCCTTAGGGTTTCGAAGGCGGATTGTTGTCCGTCCTTCCATACCCATTCCCGATTCTTTCGCAAAAGGTTGTTTAAAGGTTCTGCTAGTGTTGCGAATCCTGGAATAAACCGCCTGTACCAGGAGGCCATGCCCAAGAATCGCCGCACTTGTTTGATGTTTTTCGGCACTGGATATGTCAGAATAGGTTGGATCTTTTCCGAATCTACTTTCAACCCTTCCTTGCTTACTACGAACCCTAAGTAACGGACCTCGGTGCGGCAGAATTCACATTTGTCCGGGTTTATTATAAGACCGGCAGCCTTTATACGATCTAACACGAGTTTTAACCATTCCAAGTGTTCTTCAAATGTTTTCGTCACTATTATGATGTCATCCAAATACGCGAATACGTGGGGCTCCATCTCTGGCCCTATTAAACGATCAAGCAACCGTTGGAAGGTTGCTGGTGCCCCCGTGAGACCGTACGGCATGCGACGAAATTGAAAAAGGCCTTTACCCGGCACTGTGAAAGCTGTAATTTCGCGACTATTTTGTTCGAGTGGAATTTGAAAATATGCTTGACTCAAATCTAGGGTTGAGATGTACCTTGCCGTTCGCAGTTTGTCCAGGATCTGGGTCATTAACGGCAGCGGATATGCATCCTTCCTCGAGACTTCGTTGACTTTTCTAAAGTCCAAGCAGAATCTATATTTTCCGCTTGGTTTCTTGACCATTACTATTGGACTTGACCAGCCACTATTAGATGGTTCAATTATGCCGTCTGCTAATAGGATATCCACCTCTTTATAAATGGCCTCCTGAACTTTAGGAGAGACGGCATAATACCTCTGTTTAATTGGCGGGTGCTTCCCCACATCTATCTTGTGGCTGATCAAATCGGTCAAGCCCTTCATTTTCTCGAATTCTGGCAACTCAGTCTGGAGGAAGGTTTCCAGTTGTTGTTTTTCGCTAATTTTCAAAATCTGTAGGCCGCAGCATACGGTGGTTGGGTTTGGGTCGTCGAAGGGGAATTTTTCCTCCGGATTGGACGCAAAATACCAAGTGGCATTGTGAAATTCCGCGACTATTCCAAACAATGCAATCGCATCCGTTCCTAATAAGAGAGGAGTCACGAGATTATCTAACACCCTGGCCGAGATTTCCTGTTCCTTTGTTCCTATCCTTACGCGAAATTGTGCTTTTTCTTGAGCCTTATCAATTGTCCCCGTGGCGAGGAGAAAATAACACGGTTTTTCCGTGTTTTCCACCTTAACGGCAGCGCTACTAAGCTGTTCTATTACTTCCCGACTAATGAACGTAATTGATGAACCCGTGTCTATTAGGGCGTCTACTGGCAGCGAATCAATAAAAGCTTTAACTGTTAACAACGGCGGTTTTGATCTTTCCCCGTTTGTTTTCACGCGGGCCGATATTATTTCGGGGGTGGTCTCTCCGGCCTTGTCGAGCGACCCCTCCAACCATTTCCCGAATACCGATTACATCTTCGGCAGGTTCTTAACGTTACTTCCGGTGCGCCGCATTGGTAGCAGTGCATCCGGGGCTCCTCCCTGCAATCTCGTGATCTATGCCCTATTTTTCGACAATTCCAACATTCCATCTCGGGTTTCACCCCCACACGTTGTTTATCGCGTGACGGTGATTGTGGCCCGATTCCGGTAGCTGGAGTTGTCGCTTGGCGCGATGGTGGGTGTTGTGACCACCTTCCCCTCGTTCCTCCGCGGTAGGCATCGTTCCTATTTCGCCCGGCAGCTGAATAACTCGCGCGCGAAGCTGAAAAGTCCCGTTTTGCTATCCCAGCGTGAGTATTTTGGGGTTCGAGATTGCGGGTATTTTGCCCCTCTCCGTCACTTGTGGTCGTAATTGCATTTAAGAATTCGACGTCTCCGGTTTTCCCTCTCCCTTGATGTTTCTGGGGGCTATACCGATTCGGATCGTAGGCGAATATCGGATGTGCCATTTCGGAGGGTTTCGGATTTCTTTTTAATTTTGCTACGTCGGATTCTTTTTCGGCCTCAATTAAAGCTTCTTCCATATGATCGAATGATTCTATTGTGCTAATTGCTATTGCTTGTCGCAAAATAGGTTTCGCGCCCCAGTACGTTCTCCTAATCATTTTCTCCTCCCGCCACGGTGGATCTAATCGCTCGAACATTCCGCGCATGCTGATGATATAGTCTCTCAATGGCTCGTTTTCGCCCTGAGCGCGGTCTTTAATATTTCTTAATAACGTGTCTGGATATTCCGGATCCCCAAAAAATTTCCGAAACGCGGAGGTAAAATCGTTCCAGGTTCGGAATTTGGTCTCCCTCACCTCGTACCAGTGGGCAGCGGTGCCTTCAAAACATTCTAATAGGCATCGAAGTAAATATTCGTCCGGTATGTTGCCATACCGGCGACGTCTTGAAAGTCGCTCCAGAAAGGCTTCCGAATCCTCTCCGGGCGCTCCTTTGAACTTTATTTGCCATCTTCGAATTATTTCTGAAATCGGCGTGCCCCGACAGTACATTTCCTGGTATTTCCGAGGTTGCGGGGGACCTTGAGAATCCCTGGATGTACCTGGCAACGGCGCATTACCTTTTATGTCATGCTGGGTTGGCGGGTATCGGGGTGGAGGGGGGGGGCACGAGTTTCCCGTTCTTTAATATCGGTACCGTTAGTTTAATGGGATTAGGGCGTGATCGACTACGTGCAGCCCCCTCCTCGTCCGAATCCGGGGTATTTACGTTGACGGTATTTTCCTCCGTATCCTCTTCAAAAGGGGAATGGTAATCCCACGGGTCTTCGTTGTTCGGATTCCGCGTAGTATCCATATCTCTATCCATCGGCGACTCAATTCTTTTCGCTTCTAATATTGTAAACACGAACCGTTTATTTTAGCCTTTATGGCTCGGGCCGGGTGACTTGACCGTACGGCCCCGCTAAGTCCCTCTACCGAACAAAGAAACTCATATCTCGACCGGGTGACTCTCGAATGACCTGGCTGTCCTTGCAGCAAAACGTTATCGGGAATTTAGCCGTCCCCAGCTTTTGTACAGTCGTAAATTCTCGACCCTCGCAAAACAATAATCAAGAAATCTTTTCAGATTTTTACTGATATTGCCTACCCTATTTCCCGGATGGCCCTAGGCAACCATCGACGGGATAAATCACTCCTTCGTCAAGGTAGCGACTTTTCTTTGCGAAATTATTACAATAAATCAGGGCAGCAAAGATTTTTCCGCAAATAACGACAATAAGCCAAGGTAGCGAATAATATTTTCGCAACCAGCTTCGATAATCCAAGGCAGCGAATAATTTTGGGGGGGGTGGTTTCAACACGAGACCGGGTACGACAGCACTAGGACTCAAAAGGTACCCTCCATCACCATTGACAACACAACAATAAATAATCTGGTTACTGGGACCACCCTCCACGCGTAAACGCAGGGCTGGTACCGCAGTCACCAAACACAATGTAAATAATCCGAAATAAATAATAAAAACAAATGATGTCTTCGGCAGCCAAATATATCAATTATCAGAAATGGTTGCACAGTTAAAAAAAAATGGTGGTATCGAAATGGAAAAGAAACGGAAAAGACCAGTCTGAGAAAAAGAAGTAAAAGAGAATAGAAAGGAGAAATTTCCAAAATCGATCCGAAAAAAAAAATTATGTACAATTCAAAATCAATAAAGTAAATAACTAATAACAAATAATAAAACTAATTTGTACAATTGAATTTGGACTGGAAACAATAAGACTACAGACCAAACAACTAGAAAAATTAAATTAACAAAAGGACGACAAAACAAGAAAGTGCAATAAATTAGAAAATAAATAGAACAGAGAGAAGAACAACAGAAAAACATGAAATAAATAACAATTCATAAATATTAGATGGCAATAAATAATAACAAAATCAAAAATATCACAGGTGCAACAATTCAAAAAAAAATTATTAGCCACGGTTCAAAGTTTTTATTTTAGGGGGTTCTCAGTTCAAAATTTTACCCGAGCCATTCAATTGTCATATATTGAGAACCACAAGCAAAAAAAAAATTTTCTATAATAATTCAGTAAGGTGTGAAAGGCAACAATAAAAGCAGTTTCAATAATAATTTATTAAAGTAAGAATACTTCCTCGGAATCACTGATCGGCACGACAATTCAATCAATGTCTTTGGAAATACCCTTGAATGGCCCGTATTAAATGTAATGTAATAATTATTTTTCAAAATCAACAATCTTTCTTCGAATTCAGTGATTGGAACGACATTCAATCTTTGTTGTCGGAAAGATCGTTCAGTGGCATACCATAAGTAGAACAATCGAAATGGCAACAATACACCCTAATCAAAACAATAGTAATGGCAAGAGTACACAATAATCAATTCCATGCTCGTTGGCTCGTAATAGCTAGTGGCTGTCGTAAACAAGTTTTTCAACGCGTGTTCGCCGTCCCGGTACCGATCGCGTCCGAAATCTGCTCGAACGACTGCGATGGAGAAAAATAAACTTTCCTTGTGCGAGCCTCGCGTCTTCGGCGTATCCCTAACACAAAAGTATCCCAAAATCCCTCACACAGGTTAAATTTACTGTGAGAGGTCCCTGTTCGGGCGCCAAATTTGTCACGTCGCTTTCTTAACTTTTCGTACTGATGGTCGAACGAGGAATAGCGACACCGAGAATTTACAGGCGAGAAGCCGGGCCACGCTCGGCCGCGCGAGGCGTGGTCCTCTCGGGACAAAATACGTTCACAGTCTCGTTATTCGAAGATCAAACGTGATACAATTTCGGGCGCCAGACACCTGAAGGTGTCACGAGAAAGAATCGTAATCTAGACACGAAAGCGGAACGCGGTTGGACTCGCGAGACTGTGACGTAGCAAACGTAACCTGAATAGCTATCGCAAGGGCGCAGGATTCTACGTCAGGAGAACACGAGACGTTCCCCGCGACGGGAAGGTTTTCACACAAGGAATAGACAACGTTTCGGCTAACAAGATGTTTATTCGACGAAATGACTGAGCTGCCGACGATTCGGCAGCAATTACAAACGTAGCCGGCGCGTATTATCGCGACTGATGGAACTCGCACGCGCAATGCCTCTCTTACTTTACAATTTCGCGAAGAATTCGGCCGCGATAAGAACTTCGCGACGCGGAAGGCCTCGAAGGCCGTTTTCCGACCGAACTCAGATGGAATTCGCGGTTTCTCTTGGACTTGCGTCGATCGAACAGAATTTACGACCGCGAATCGAACACGCGACGGTGTCCCACCGTGGAACGAGCGCAGGTTATTTAGAATTAACGGCGGCGACGATAATATCCCGAATCCGCGACTTCGCGTTTAGATCGGCGTCGTACAACCGCCATAAGGCGGCCACGCGGCCCCCCGCTATCCGACCGGATTCGTACCGCGACAACGATATCCTTCACAATATGAAGGATTCGTGCTTGGACACTAACAGTGTCCCCAAAATCTCGTCCGCCTCGTTTGCCGTTAATTCTCGCGACACCTATTCCTAACCTCGCCGCGCTACCCGAGCCAACACGAACTTCACGAAATATCGAAAGCCTGATCGGCGCTTACCACAGGTAATTCAGCAGCCGCTACACGGCAGCGAATCTCTCGATCCCTTGGTTTCAGCAGGCGCAAAATACAATAATTAGCAATCGTTCAAAGATACAACTTTCTGTTAACGATTCCGGAGACGCAGTGCACGTTCACGCGGTAGCTCGGGTACGCGGAAGCAGGGCGTCCCCCACTTTTCGTATTCCGCTTTCTTCACGCAACATTTCGGCCTATCGCTAACGCGGGATTTCGCTTCAGCGAATCCGTCGCGACGGCGCTCGGCTTCCGGCAGCGTTTGGCCACTCCGGCAGCGCTGATGTCCGATTGGCCGCTCCCCGATGAGACGATCGACGTCAGCCAATCCGGTTGCGGTGCAGCTTCTTCCCGGACGAGGCGACGACAGGGTAGAGTAGTTGATCGTCTCTGCACCGGATGCCCTCGTCGGCGCCTCCAGGTTGATAGTCCTGGGCCTTGACGATCTCTCGTTGCTTTCCCTCGAGTTATGCCTTCTTCCTGCCTCGAGGTGCTGATTCTTGACGGCGTGTTGCATACCGTGTTGAAAGTGGAATTCCGGATCCCGCCTGGGACCCGGATACGGTCCTGTAAACGTTTGTCACGCAAATTGGCGCGACATTCAAAACATTAGAATGCGCCTTTTTAGGTCTGTCTCGTGCCCAGGGAGATCGCTCGCAGCGGCCCTTATCGCGATGCTTGACCAAAGGGTGGCCCGGTCTTTCGTTCAGGAGTTTCGAGTGACCTAGGCAATCTTGCCACGTCACAACTCCTCCCCCCCTCGGGGAGACCGGGCCATACCGGTGGCAGCCACCCATCAGGCTTTCGCGGGCTGGGTAGCGGACGCTCTCCCTTGACTCGTTCCATCCAATATCACAAAACTACTTGTTCACCTTACCCCAACATGTATTCGCTACCTTACCCCTTTACACTAAATACTTACTATATGTCGTACACCAATGCGGGCGAGAATCCTTCGACGACCGGCATTTATTCTAAAAAGAATGGTTCGCAAAAAAATTTTTCGCAAATGACCGTTATTCGCGACTGTTGGAATGGGTATTGGGTTTCTACAATAATTGGTAGTCCTATTTCGGCAACGATTCTTTAATCTAACTTCTTTGGTGTCCTAGCGGCACAAAAATACAAGTTTGTCAGTCTTTTAAGAACAAGGTAACTTCTAATCTGTTTATTAGTAATATAAATTAGCTATTCTTTGCTAACGCTCCTTTCTGGGCAGCGTGCTTCTAGTAAAAAAAATAATATATGTCCCTCGTATGATTTTTATCCGTAATAATAACACGCAGGTAGGAGTTAATCTCCCTTTGCGGCAGCGACTTCTCCGCCGGTTATCCTAGGCTTTATATCCCCATGGGTGGTGTGGTCCGCCTTCCTTCCATTCTTGTCCGCATTTAGGGCAAGACTTTATGGTGTAGCCCCCTCGACCACATCGAAAACAGTACACTGTTGCGGGCTCCGAGCAGTATCGGTGGCTGTGTCCCCGTTTACCGCACCTCCAGCAGTTCCTCTGTCTATCGATAAATTGTATTTCTTGGGGCTTCTTTTGTTCCCTTCTTGTTTCCGGCAGCGATGGTTTTGTCCCAGGTTCCCTCTTGAGTAAGGGTGGTTCCCCATACCGGTATGCTTTCTCCAGAGGAGCAGCTTTTAGGAACTGTGGGTCCCTCTTCTCCGGTGCGGGCGCTTGTTTAGGCAGCCGTGGTCTAACTGGATTTATTATTGTGGGTCTGCTCGGTCTCTTGCGTCTCTCCTCTTGTCGCTTCTCCTCCTCTCGTCTCGCCCTTTCTCGTTCTTCTTCTTCTTGTCTCTCCTCTTCTCGTAATCTCGCTATCCCATGGCGGTGCACCCATTCGAAACTGTCTCGTACGTTTTCTATTATGCCTCTCGCCATTTTTCCCGGCGTGTCCGGAGTAATGAGCGCGTTTTCGGCGATGATTTCCTGGGGCTGCTTGATCTCGGCAGCGGTTTCTTTGAGTTCCAGGAATACGTTAGTGCCCTCTTCAGGCTTCTCTGCTTCGGCAGCGATCTCGTCGAGTTTCCCCTTGTCGTCAGCGCTCTCTACCGGCTGCTCTGCTTCGGCAGCGATTTCGTCGAGTTTCCCCTTGTCGTCAGCGCTCTCTTCCGGCTGCTCCGCTTCGGCAGCGATCTCGTCCGATTTCTCGGCTATCATTGTTGTGGAGTCGTCTAATATTTCTGTTGGGATGTCTTCCAACGTGGCGTCCAACTCTCCCGTTGTTTCTGGTTCTCCCCCTTGCTTATCTTCGAGCGAAAAGAATGAACTACTCGAGCTGGTTTCTTCCTCTATTTCTACTCCTGACACTGGGGAACAGTCTTTCGTCGTCTCTGTTGTCCCTTTTATTTCTTCCCATTGGGTGCGGAGGAACTCTTCTATCTGTTGCCTATCTTCCGACTCCTTTAGCCGGATGATTGCTTCCTTAATCTCGGTTAGTGTATTCATCCTTCGGTCCGGCAGCAAATGAATTCGGCCTGTCTTCTTTTCCGAAGGCGACTCGTTTTTTAATTCTGTAGGGAAAAGCTTGAGTACATTAGTTTTATGCCTTCGTTGCGTGTGATGGAAGGTATGCTTTTATGTCGCTTATGTGGACTTTTCCCAAGTCTCGGCCGTCTTCAGTAGCAAGGGCATATACTACTGGGGATATCTTTTTCGTAATTATTACTGGTCCACTGAATTTGGGTACCAGCTTTGCCGCAAAATGTTGAGCTGCTGACGAAAGTGCTCGCTGTCGTTTTACTACTCTATCTCCTACCTCAAATTCCTTATTTACATGTCGCGAATTATAATATTTGGCCTGCGTGTTATAGGCACTTTCTAAATTTTCTATCACCCAACTTCGCAAGGTTTGTAGGTGCGCTACCCTACCCTTCCAATGATCGGTCGGCTCTAATAACATGTCTATTGGCGGTTCATTGTCCGCTCGTACGCATCTAAATGGTCGCGGATCTCGCCCGAAGTTCAAAAAGGCTGGGGACGTTTGTAACACGGAATGATAGGCCGTGTTATACGCAAATCTGAATTTTGATAAATTAATATCCCATTCTCTGTGATCCCTCTCTAAGAACGCAACTATCATCGTCTTTAGGATGCGATTTACTCTTTCCACCGGATTTGCCTGCGGATGGTACGGAGGGGTTGTTGTGATATGAATGCCATACTCTTCGGCGAGCTGATGTAGGCATTTGTTAGCAAACTCAGTGCCGTTATCTGTCAGGAGTACATCGGGTGTACCCCATCGCGAAAATATCAAATTTTCTAGGGCTTCCGCAATTTTAGGTCCTGTTGCACGTCGAAGCGGGGCGCACTCGATCCATTTTGTAAACAGATCTTGCATCACCAGGAGGTACGCATGACCGGATTTGCTTGACGGAAAAGGACCCATTATATCGGCAGCGACCACTGACCACGGCATGTTAATATGGCGCCGACCCATCAGCCCGGAAGGGAGTGTTTGCTCCACTTTCGTTAGCTGACAGGTTGTGCAGCGTCTTACATATTCCACGGTGGTCCGATACATGCCGGGCCAGTAATACCTAGTCGCTACCCTACGATACGTTTTCTCTATTCCCAAATGTCCTGCTTGTGGGCCGTCATGGGCCTCTTGCAAAATCTCGGTCCTGCGCTCCTCCGGGATCACCAATTTCCACTCATTGGTATCTTTTCCCAAAGTCTCCGCAATGAGTGGGTCTGTCCTCCGATAATATAATTCCCCGCTCCTAATGCACCAGTCCTTAAATCTGTCAGGATCGCTCTCTATCTCCGCGAATTTCCCTTCGTACCATGTGGGTTTTATTACGGCACCGACTTCTAATTCTCCTTCGACCCCCTCAAAAGCACGTGATAGTGCATCCGGCACTTTATTTAGGGCACCTTGCCGATACACGACTTGAAAGTCGTACTCTAAAAGTTGCAAGGCCCATCTCGCTAAACGACCCGATGGGTTCTGTAATTTCCTCAACCACCGCAGGCTATTATGATCTGTTATTACCGTAAATTTATAACCCTCTAGATAAGCTCTAAATTTCTCTACTGACCAGACTATTGCAAGGCACTCCAGCTCTGTAGCTGAGTATTTCCTTTCTGGCAGCGTAAGTGATCTACTTGCGAAGGCAATTACTTTCTCGATTCCCTCGATTTCTTGAGTCAAGACTGCACCTAATCCGACGGTACTTGCATCCGTTTGCAAGGTGAACGGCAACGAAAAATCCGGGCAAGAAAGAGTTGGGGCGCCAGCGATCATATCCCTTAGGGTTTCGAAGGCGGATTGTTGTCCGTCCTTCCATACCCATTCCCGATTCTTTCGCAAAAGGTTGTTTAAAGGTTCTGCTAGTGTTGCGAATCCTGGAATAAACCGCCTGTACCAGGAGGCCATGCCCAAGAATCGTCGCACTTGTTTGATGTTTTTCGGCACTGGATATGTCAGAATAGGTTGGATCTTTTCCGAATCTACTTTCAACCCTTCCTTGCTTACTACGAACCCTAAGTAACGGACCTCGGTGCGGCAGAATTCACATTTGTCCGGGTTTATTATAAGACCGGCAGCCTTTATACGATCTAACACGAGTTTTAACCATTCCAAGTGTTCTTCAAATGTTTTCGTCACTATTATGATGTCATCCAAATACGCGAATACGTGGGGCTCCATCTCTGGCCCTATTAAACGATCAAGCAACCGTTGGAAGGTTGCTGGTGCCCCCGTGAGACCGTACGGCATGCGACGAAATTGAAAAAGGCCTTTACCCGGCACTGTGAAAGCTGTAATTTCGCGACTATTTTGTTCGAGTGGAATTTGAAAATATGCTTGACTCAAATCTAGGGTTGAGATGTACCTTGCCGTTCGCAGTTTGTCCAGGATCTGGGTCATTAACGGCAGCGGATATGCATCCTTCCTCGAGACTTCGTTGACTTTTCTAAAGTCCAAGCAGAATCTATATTTTCCGCTTGGTTTCTTGACCATTACTATTGGACTTGACCAGCCACTATTAGATGGTTCAATTATGCCGTCTGCTAATAGGATATCCACCTCTTTATAAATGGCCTCCTGAACTTTAGGAGAGACGGCATAATACCTCTGTTTAATTGGCGGGTGCTTCCCCACATCTATCTTGTGGCTGATCAAATCGGTCAAGCCCTTCATTTTCTCGAATTCTGGCAACTCAGTCTGGAGGAAGGTTTCCAGTTGTTGTTTTTCGCTAATTTTCAAAATCTGTAGGCCGCAGCATACGGTGGTTGGGTTTGGGTCGTCGAAGGGGAATTTTTCCTCCGGATTGGACGCAAAATACCAAGTGGCATTGTGAAATTCCGCGACTATTCCAAACAATGCAATCGCATCCGTTCCTAATAAGAGAGGAGTCACGAGATTATCTAACACCCTGGCCGAGATTTCCTGTTCCTTTGTTCCTATCCTTACGCGAAATTGTGCTTTTTCTTGAGCCTTATCAATTGTCCCCGTGGCGAGGAGAAAATAACACGGTTTTTCCGTGTTTTCCACCTTAACGGCAGCGCTACTAAGCTGTTCTATTACTTCCCGACTAATGAACGTAATTGATGAACCCGTGTCTATTAGGGCGTCTACTGGCAGCGAATCAATAAAAGCTTTAACTGTTAACAACGGCGGTTTTGATCTTTCCCCGTTTGTTTTCACGCGGGCCGATATTATTTCGGGGGTGGTCTCTCCGGCCTTGTCGAGCGACCCCTCCAACCATTTCCCGAATACCGATTACATCTTCGGCAGGTTCTTAACGTTACTTCCGGTGCGCCGCATTGGTAGCAGTGCATCCGGGGCTCCTCCCTGCAATCTCGTGATCTATGCCCTATTTTTCGACAATTCCAACATTCCATCTCGGGTTTCACCCCCACACGTTGTTTATCGCGTGACGGTGATTGTGGCCCGATTCCGGTAGCTGGAGTTGTCGCTTGGCGCGATGGTGGGTGTTGTGACCACCTTCCCCTCGTTCCTCCGCGGTAGGCATCGTTCCTATTTCGCCCGGCAGCTGAATAACTCGCGCGCGAAGCTGAAAAGTCCCGTTTTGCTATCCCAGCGTGAGTATTTTGGGGTTCGAGATTGCGGGTATTTTGCCCCTCTCCGTCACTTGTGGTCGTAATTGCATTTAAGAATTCGACGTCTCCGGTTTTCCCTCTCCCTTGATGTTTCTGGGGGCTATACCGATTCGGATCGTAGGCGAATATCGGATGTGCCATTTCGGAGGGTTTCGGATTTCTTTTTAATTTTGCTACGTCGGATTCTTTTTCGGCCTCAATTAAAGCTTCTTCCATATGATCGAATGATTCTATTGTGCTAATTGCTATTGCTTGTCGCAAAATAGGTTTCGCGCCCCAGTACGTTCTCCTAATCATTTTCTCCTCCCGCCACGGTGGATCTAATCGCTCGAACATTCCGCGCATGCTGATGATATAGTCTCTCAATGGCTCGTTTTCGCCCTGAGCGCGGTCTTTAATATTTCTTAATAACGTGTCTGGATATTCCGGATCCCCAAAAAATTTCCGAAACGCGGAGGTAAAATCGTTCCAGGTTCGGAATTTGGTCTCCCTCACCTCGTACCAGTGGGCAGCGGTGCCTTCAAAACATTCTAATAGGCATCGAAGTAAATATTCGTCCGGTATGTTGCCATACCGGCGACGTCTTGAAAGTCGCTCCAGAAAGGCTTCCGAATCCTCTCCGGGCGCTCCTTTGAACTTTATTTGCCATCTTCGAATTATTTCTGAAATCGGCGTGCCCCGACAGTACATTTCCTGGTATTTCCGAGGTTGCGGGGGACCTTGAGAATCCCTGGATGTACCTGGCAACGGCGCATTACCTTTTATGTCATGCTGGGTTGGCGGGTATCGGGGTGGAGGGGGGGGCACGAGTTTCCCGTTCTTTAATATCGGTACCGTTAGTTTAATGGGATTAGGGCGTGATCGACTACGTGCAGCCCCCTCCTCGTCCGAATCCGGGGTATTTACGTTGACGGTATTTTCCTCCGTATCCTCTTCAAAAGGGGAATGGTAATCCCACGGGTCTTCGTTGTTCGGATTCCGCGTAGTATCCATATCTCTATCCATCGGCGACTCAATTCTTTTCGCTTCTAATATTGTAAACACGAACCGTTTATTTTAGCCTTTATGGCTCGGGCCGGGTGACTTGACCGTACGGCCCCGCTAAGTCCCTCTACCGAACAAAGAAACTCATATCTCGACCGGGTGACTCTCGAATGACCTGGCTGTCCTTGCAGCAAAACGTTATCGGGAATTTAGCCGTCCCCAGCTTTTGTACAGTCGTAAATTCTCGACCCTCGCAAAACAATAATCAAGAAATCTTTTCAGATTTTTACTGATATTGCCTACCCTATTTCCCGGATGGCCCTAGGCAACCATCGACGGGATAAATCACTCCTTCGTCAAGGTAGCGACTTTTCTTTGCGAAATTATTACAATAAATCAGGGCAGCAAAGATTTTTCCGCAAATAACGACAATAAGCCAAGGTAGCGAATAATATTTTCGCAACCAGCTTCGATAATCCAAGGCAGCGAATAATTTTGGGGGGGGTGGTTTCAACACGAGACCGGGTACGACAGCACTAGGACTCAAAAGGTACCCTCCATCACCATTGACAACACAACAATAAATAATCTGGTTACTGGGACCACCCTCCACGCGTAAACGCAGGGCTGGTACCGCAGTCACCAAACACAATGTAAATAATCCGAAATAAATAATAAAAACAAATGATGTCTTCGGCAGCCAAATATATCAATTATCAGAAATGGTTGCACAGTTAAAAAAAAATGGTGGTATCGAAATGGAAAAGAAACGGAAAAGACCAGTCTGAGAAAAAGAAGTAAAAGAGAATAGAAAGGAGAAATTTCCAAAATCGATCCGAAAAAAAAAATTATGTACAATTCAAAATCAATAAAGTAAATAACTAATAACAAATAATAAAACTAATTTGTACAATTGAATTTGGACTGGAAACAATAAGACTACAGACCAAACAACTAGAAAAATTAAATTAACAAAAGGACGACAAAACAAGAAAGTGCAATAAATTAGAAAATAAATAGAACAGAGAGAAGAACAACAGAAAAACATGAAATAAATAACAATTCATAAATATTAGATGGCAATAAATAATAACAAAATCAAAAATATCACAGGTGCAACAATTCAAAAAAAAATTATTAGCCACGGTTCAAAGTTTTTATTTTAGGGGGTTCTCAGTTCAAAATTTTACCCGAGCCATTCAATTGTCATATATTGAGAACCACAAGCAAAAAAAAATTTTCTATAATAATTCAGTAAGGTGTGAAAGGCAACAATAAAAGCAGTTTCAATAATAATTTATTAAAGTAAGAATACTTCCTCGGAATCACTGATCGGCACGACAATTCAATCAATGTCTTTGGAAATACCCTTGAATGGCCCGTATTAAATGTAATGTAATAATTATTTTTCAAAATCAACAATCTTTCTTCGAATTCAGTGATTGGAACGACATTCAATCTTTGTTGTCGGAAAGATCGTTCAGTGGCATACCATAAGTAGAACAATCGAAATGGCAACAATACACCCTAATCAAAACAATAGTAATGGCAAGAGTACACAATAATCAATTCCATGCTCGTTGGCTCGTAATAGCTAGTGGCTGTCGTAAACAAGTTTTTCAACGCGTGTTCGCCGTCCCGGTACCGATCGCGTCCGAAATCTGCTCGAACGACTGCGATGGAGAAAAATAAACTTTCCTTGTGCGAGCCTCGCGTCTTCGGCGTATCCCTAACACAAAAGTATCCCAAAATCCCTCACACAGGTTAAATTTACTGTGAGAGGTCCCTGTTCGGGCGCCAAATTTGTCACGTCGCTTTCTTAACTTTTCGTACTGATGGTCGAACGAGGAATAGCGACACCGAGAATTTACAGGCGAGAAGCCGGGCCACGCTCGGCCGCGCGAGGCGTGGTCCTCTCGGGACAAAAATACGTTCACAGTCTCGTTATTCGAAGATCAAACGTGATACAATTTCGGGCGCCAGACACCTGAAGGTGTCACGAGAAAGAATCGTAATCTAGACACGAAAGCGGAACGCGGTTGGACTCGCGAGACTGTGACGTAGCAAACGTAACCTGAATAGCTATCGCAAGGGCGCAGGATTCTACGTCAGGAGAACACGAGACGTTCCCCGCGACGGGAAGGTTTTCACACAAGGAATAGACAACGTTTCGGCTAACAAGATGTTTATTCGACGAAATGACTGAGCTGCCGACGATTCGGCAGCAATTACAAACGTAGCCGGCGCGTATTATCGCGACTGATGGAACTCGCACGCGCAATGCCTCTCTTACTTTACAATTTCGCGAAGAATTCGGCCGCGATAAGAACTTCGCGACGCGGAAGGCCTCGAAGGCCGTTTTCCGACCGAACTCAGATGGAATTCGCGGTTTCTCTTGGACTTGCGTCGATCGAACAGAATTTACGACCGCGAATCGAACACGCGACGGTGTCCCACCGTGGAACGAGCGCAGGTTATTTAGAATTAACGGCGGCGACGATAATATCCCGAATCCGCGACTTCGCGTTTAGATCGGCGTCGTACAACCGCCATAAGGCGGCCACGCGGCCCCCCGCTATCCGACCGGATTCGTACCGCGACAACGATATCCTTCACAATATGAAGGATTCGTGCTTGGACACTAACAGTGTCCCCAAAATCTCGTCCGCCTCGTTTGCCGTTAATTCTCGCGACACCTATTCCTAACCTCGCCGCGCTACCCGAGCCAACACGAACTTCACGAAATATCGAAAGCCTGATCGGCGCTTACCACAGGTAATTCAGCAGCCGCTACACGGCAGCGAATCTCTCGATCCCTTGGTTTCAGCAGGCGCAAAATACAATAATTAGCAATCGTTCAAAGATACAACTTTCTGTTAACGATTCCGGAGACGCAGTGCACGTTCACGCGGTAGCTCGGGTACGCGGAAGCAGGGCGTCCCCCACTTTTCGTATTCCGCTTTCTTCACGCAACATTTCGGCCTATCGCTAACGCGGGATTTCGCTTCAGCGAATCCGTCGCGACGGCGCTCGGCTTCCGGCAGCGTTTGGCCACTCCGGCAGCGCTGATGTCCGATTGGCCGCTCCCCGATGAGACGATCGACGTCAGCCAATCCGGTTGCGGTGCAGCTTCTTCCCGGACGAGGCGACGACAGGGTAGAGTAGTTGATCGTCTCTGCACCGGATGCCCTCGTCGGCGCCTCCAGGTTGATAGTCCTGGGCCTTGACGATCTCTCGTTGCTTTCCCTCGAGTTATGCCTTCTTCCTGCCTCGAGGTGCTGATTCTTGACGGCGTGTTGCATACCGTGTTGAAAGTGGAATTCCGGATCCCGCCTGGGACCCGGATACGGTCCTGTAAACGTTTGTCACGCAAATTGGCGCGACATTCAAAACATTAGAATGCGCCTTTTTAGGTCTGTCTCGTGCCCAGGGAGATCGCTCGCAGCGGCCCTTATCGCGATGCTTGACCAAAGGGTGGCCCGGTCTTTCGTTCAGGAGTTTCGAGTGACCTAGGCAATCTTGCCACGTCACAACTCCTCCCCCCCTCGGGGAGACCGGGCCATACCGGTGGCAGCCACCCATCAGGCTTTCGCGGGCTGGGTAGCGGACGCTCTCCCTTGACTCGTTCCATCCAATATCACAAAACTACTTGTTCACCTTACCCCAACATGTATTCGCTACCTTACCCCTTTACACTAAATACTTACTATATGTCGTACACCAATGCGGGCGAGAATCCTTCGACGACCGGCATTTATTCTAAAAAGAATGGTTCGCAAAAAAAAATTTTTCGCAAATGACCGTTATTCGCGACTGTTGGAATGGGTATTGGGTTTCTACAATAATTGGTAGTCCTATTTCGGCAACGATTCTTTAATCTAACTTCTTTGGTGTCCTAGCGGCACAAAAATACAAGTTTGTCAGTCTTTTAAGAACAAGGTAACTTCTAATCTGTTTATTAGTAATATAAATTAGCTATTCTTTGCTAACGCTCCTTTCTGGGCAGCGTGCTTCTAGTAAAAAAATAATATATGTCCCTCGTATGATTTTTATCCGTAATAATAACACGCAGGTAGGAGTTAATCTCCCTTTGCGGCAGCGACTTCTCCGCCGGTTATCCTAGGCTTTATATCCCCATGGGTGGTGTGGTCCGCCTTCCTTCCATTCTTGTCCGCATTTAGGGCAAGACTGTATGGTGTAGCCCCCTCGACCACATCGAAAACAGTACACTGTTGCGGGCTCCGAGCAGTATCGGTGGCTGTGTCCCCGTTTACCGCACCTCCAGCAGTTCCTCTGTCTATCGATAAATTGTATTTCTTGGGGCTTCTTTTGTTCCCTTCTTGTTTCCGGCAGCGATGGTTTTGTCCCAGGTTCCCTCTTGAGTAAGGGTGGTTCCCCATACCGGTATGCTTTCTCCAGAGGAGCAGCTTTTAGGAACTGTGGGTCCCTCTTCTCCGGTGCGGGCGCTTGTTTAGGCAGCCGTGGTCTAACTGGATTTATTATTGTGGGTCTGCTCGGTCTCTTGCGTCTCTCCTCTTGTCGCTTCTCCTCCTCTCGTCTCGCCCTTTCTCGTTCTTCTTCTTCTTGTCTCTCCTCTTCTCGTAATCTCGCTATCCCATGGCGGTGCACCCATTCGAAACTGTCTCGTACGTTTTCTATTATGCCTCTCGCCATTTTTCCCGGCGTGTCCGGAGTAATGAGCGCGTTTTCGGCGATGATTTCCTGGGGCTGCTTGATCTCGGCAGCGGTTTCTTTGAGTTCCAGGAATACGTTAGTGCCCTCTTCAGGCTTCTCTGCTTCGGCAGCGATCTCGTCGAGTTTCCCCTTGTCGTCAGCGCTCTCTACCGGCTGCTCTGCTTCGGCAGCGAATAATTTTGGGGGGGGTGGTTTCAACACGAGACCGGGTACGACAGCACTAGGACTCAAAAGGTACCCTCCATCACCATTGACAACACAACAATAAATAATCTGGTTACTGGGACCACCCTCCACGCGTAAACGCAGGGCTGGTACCGCAGTCACCAAACACAATGTAAATAATCCGAAATAAATAATAAAAACAAATGATGTCTTCGGCAGCCAAATATATCAATTATCAGAAATGGTTGCACAGTTAAAAAAAAATGGTGGTATCGAAATGGAAAAGAAACGGAAAAGACCAGTCTGAGAAAAAGAAGTAAAAGAGAATAGAAAGGAGAAATTTCCAAAATCGATCCGAAAAAAAAAATTATGTACAATTCAAAATCAATAAAGTAAATAACTAATAACAAATAATAAAACTAATTTGTACAATTGAATTTGGACTGGAAACAATAAGACTACAGACCAAACAACTAGAAAAATTAAATTAACAAAAGGACGACAAAACAAGAAAGTGCAATAAATTAGAAAATAAATAGAACAGAGAGAAGAACAACAGAAAAACATGAAATAAATAACAATTCATAAATATTAGATGGCAATAAATAATAACAAAATCAAAAATATCACAGGTGCAACAATTCAAAAAAAAATTATTAGCCACGGTTCAAAGTTTTTATTTTAGGGGGTTCTCAGTTCAAAATTTTACCCGAGCCATTCAATTGTCATATATTGAGAACCACAAGCAAAAAAAAATTTTCTATAATAATTCAGTAAGGTGTGAAAGGCAACAATAAAAGCAGTTTCAATAATAATTTATTAAAGTAAGAATACTTCCTCGGAATCACTGATCGGCACGACAATTCAATCAATGTCTTTGGAAATACCCTTGAATGGCCCGTATTAAATGTAATGTAATAATTATTTTTCAAAATCAACAATCTTTCTTCGAATTCAGTGATTGGAACGACATTCAATCTTTGTTGTCGGAAAGATCGTTCAGTGGCATACCATAAGTAGAACAATCGAAATGGCAACAATACACCCTAATCAAAACAATAGTAATGGCAAGAGTACACAATAATCAATTCCATGCTCGTTGGCTCGTAATAGCTAGTGGCTGTCGTAAACAAGTTTTTCAACGCGTGTTCGCCGTCCCGGTACCGATCGCGTCCGAAATCTGCTCGAACGACTGCGATGGAGAAAAATAAACTTTCCTTGTGCGAGCCTCGCGTCTTCGGCGTATCCCTAACACAAAAGTATCCCAAAATCCCTCACACAGGTTAAATTTACTGTGAGAGGTCCCTGTTCGGGCGCCAAATTTGTCACGTCGCTTTCTTAACTTTTCGTACTGATGGTCGAACGAGGAATAGCGACACCGAGAATTTACAGGCGAGAAGCCGGGCCACGCTCGGCCGCGCGAGGCGTGGTCCTCTCGGGACAAAAATACGTTCACAGTCTCGTTATTCGAAGATCAAACGTGATACAATTTCGGGCGCCAGACACCTGAAGGTGTCACGAGAAAGAATCGTAATCTAGACACGAAAGCGGAACGCGGTTGGACTCGCGAGACTGTGACGTAGCAAACGTAACCTGAATAGCTATCGCAAGGGCGCAGGATTCTACGTCAGGAGAACACGAGACGTTCCCCGCGACGGGAAGGTTTTCACACAAGGAATAGACAACGTTTCGGCTAACAAGATGTTTATTCGACGAAATGACTGAGCTGCCGACGATTCGGCAGCAATTACAAACGTAGCCGGCGCGTATTATCGCGACTGATGGAACTCGCACGCGCAATGCCTCTCTTACTTTACAATTTCGCGAAGAATTCGGCCGCGATAAGAACTTCGCGACGCGGAAGGCCTCGAAGGCCGTTTTCCGACCGAACTCAGATGGAATTCGCGGTTTCTCTTGGACTTGCGTCGATCGAACAGAATTTACGACCGCGAATCGAACACGCGACGGTGTCCCACCGTGGAACGAGCGCAGGTTATTTAGAATTAACGGCGGCGACGATAATATCCCGAATCCGCGACTTCGCGTTTAGATCGGCGTCGTACAACCGCCATAAGGCGGCCACGCGGCCCCAGTACGTTCTCCTAATCATTTTCTCCTCCCGCCACGGTGGATCTAATCGCTCGAACATTCCGCGCATGCTGATGATATAGTCTCTCAATGGCTCGTTTTCGCCCTGAGCGCGGTCTTTAATATTTCTTAATAACGTGTCTGGATATTCCGGATCCCCAAAAAATTTCCGAAACGCGGAGGTAAAATCGTTCCAGGTTCGGAATTTGGTCTCCCTCACCTCGTACCAGTGGGCAGCGGTGCCTTCAAAACATTCTAATAGGCATCGAAGTAAATATTCGTCCGGTATGTTGCCATACCGGCGACGTCTTGAAAGTCGCTCCAGAAAGGCTTCCGAATCCTCTCCGGGCGCTCCTTTGAACTTTATTTGCCATCTTCGAATTATTTCTGAAATCGGCGTGCCCCGACAGTACATTTCCTGGTATTTCCGAGGTTGCGGGGGACCTTGAGAATCCCTGGATGTACCTGGCAACGGCGCATTACCTTTTATGTCATGCTGGGTTGGCGGGTATCGGGGTGGAGGGGGGGGCACGAGTTTCCCGTTCTTTAATATCGGTACCGTTAGTTTAATGGGATTAGGGCGTGATCGACTACGTGCAGCCCCCTCCTCGTCCGAATCCGGGGTATTTACGTTGACGGTATTTTCCTCCGTATCCTCTTCAAAAGGGGAATGGTAATCCCACGGGTCTTCGTTGTTCGGATTCGCGTAGTATCCATATCTCTATCCATCGGCGACTCAATTCTTTTCGCTTCTAATATTGTAAACACGAACCGTTTATTTTAGCCTTTATGGCTCGGGCCGGGTGACTTGACCGTACGGCCCCGCTAAGTCCCTCTACCGAACAAAGAAACTCATATCTCGACCGGGTGACTCTCGAATGACCTGGCTGTCCTTGCAGCAAAACGTTATCGGGAATTTAGCCGTCCCCAGCTTTTGTACAGTCGTAAATTCTCGACCCTCGCAAAACAATAATCAAGAAATCTTTTCAGATTTTTACTGATATTGCCTACCCTATTTCCCGGATGGCCCTAGGCAACCATCGACGGGATAAATCACTCCTTCGTCAAGGTAGCGACTTTTCTTTGCGAAATTATTACAATAAATCAGGGCAGCAAAGATTTTTCCGCAAATAACGACAATAAGCCAAGGTAGCGAATAATATTTTCGCAACCAGCTTCGATAATCCAAGGCAGCGAATAATTTTGGGGGGGGTGGTTTCAACACGAGACCGGGTACGACAGCACTAGGACTCAAAAGGTACCCTCCATCACCATTGACAACACAACAATAAATAATCTGGTTACTGGGACCACCCTCCACGCGTAAACGCAGGGCTGGTACCGCAGTCACCAAACACAATGTAAATAATCCGAAATAAATAATAAAAACAAATGATGTCTTCGGCAGCCAAATATATCAATTATCAGAAATGGTTGCACAGTTAAAAAAAAATGGTGGTATCGAAATGGAAAAGAAACGGAAAAGACCAGTCTGAGAAAAAGAAGTAAAAGAGAATAGAAAGGAGAAATTTCCAAAATCGATCCGAAAAAAAAAATTATGTACAATTCAAAATCAATAAAGTAAATAACTAATAACAAATAATAAAACTAATTTGTACAATTGAATTTGGACTGGAAACAATAAGACTACAGACCAAACAACTAGAAAAATTAAATTAACAAAAGGACGACAAAACAAGAAAGTGCAATAAATTAGAAAATAAATAGAACAGAGAGAAGAACAACAGAAAAACATGAAATAAATAACAATTCATAAATATTAGATGGCAATAAATAATAACAAAATCAAAAATATCACAGGTGCAACAATTCAAAAAAAAATTATTAGCCACGGTTCAAAGTTTTTATTTTAGGGGGTTCTCAGTTCAAAATTTTACCCGAGCCATTCAATTGTCATATATTGAGAACCACAAGCAAAAAAAAATTTTCTATAATAATTCAGTAAGGTGTGAAAGGCAACAATAAAAGCAGTTTCAATAATAATTTATTAAAGTAAGAATACTTCCTCGGAATCACTGATCGGCACGACAATTCAATCAATGTCTTTGGAAATACCCTTGAATGGCCCGTATTAAATGTAATGTAATAATTATTTTTCAAAATCAACAATCTTTCTTCGAATTCAGTGATTGGAACGACATTCAATCTTTGTTGTCGGAAAGATCGTTCAGTGGCATACCATAAGTAGAACAATCGAAATGGCAACAATACACCCTAATCAAAACAATAGTAATGGCAAGAGTACACAATAATCAATTCCATGCTCGTTGGCTCGTAATAGCTAGTGGCTGTCGTAAACAAGTTTTTCAACGCGTGTTCGCCGTCCCGGTACCGATCGCGTCCGAAATCTGCTCGAACGACTGCGATGGAGAAAAATAAACTTTCCTTGTGCGAGCCTCGCGTCTTCGGCGTATCCCTAACACAAAAGTATCCCAAAATCCCTCACACAGGTTAAATTTACTGTGAGAGGTCCCTGTTCGGGCGCCAAATTTGTCAGTCTTTTAAGAACAAGGTAACTTCTAATCTGTTTATTAGTAATATAAATTAGCTATTCTTTGCTAACGCTCCTTTCTGGGCAGCGTGCTTCTAGTAAAAAAATAATATATGTCCCTCGTATGATTTTTATCCGTAATAATAACACGCAGGTAGGAGTTAATCTCCCTTTGCGGCAGCGACTTCTCCGCCGGTTATCCTAGGCTTTATATCCCCATGGGTGGTGTGGTCCGCCTTCCTTCCATTCTTGTCCGCATTTAGGGCAAGACTTTATGGTGTAGCCCCCTCGACCACATCGAAAACAGTACACTGTTGCGGGCTCCGAGCAGTATCGGTGGCTGTGTCCCCGTTTACCGCACCTCCAGCAGTTCCTCTGTCTATCGATAAATTGTATTTCTTGGGGCTTCTTTTGTTCCCTTCTTGTTTCCGGCAGCGATGGTTTTGTCCCAGGTTCCCTCTTGAGTAAGGGTGGTTCCCCATACCGGTATGCTTTCTCCAGAGGAGCAGCTTTTAGGAACTGTGGGTCCCTCTTCTCCGGTGCGGGCGCTTGTTTAGGCAGCCGTGGTCTAACTGGATTTATTATTGTGGGTCTGCTCGGTCTCTTGCGTCTCTCCTCTTGTCGCTTCTCCTCCTCTCGTCTCGCCCTTTCTCGTTCTTCTTCTTCTTGTCTCTCCTCTTCTCGTAATCTCGCTATCCCATGGCGGTGCACCCATTCGAAACTGTCTCGTACGTTTTCTATTATGCCTCTCGCCATTTTTCCCGGCGTGTCCGGAGTAATGAGCGCGTTTTCGGCGATGATTTCCTGGGGCTGCTTGATCTCGGCAGCGGTTTCTTTGAGTTCCAGGAATACGTTAGTGCCCTCTTCAGGCTTCTCTGCTTCGGCAGCGATCTCGTCGAGTTTCCCCTTGTCGTCAGCGCTCTCTACCGGCTGCTCTGCTTCGGCAGCGATTTCGTCGAGTTTCCCCTTGTCGTCAGCGCTCTCTTCCGGCTGCTCCGCTTCGGCAGCGATCTCGTCCGATTTCTCGGCTATCATTGTTGTGGAGTCGTCTAATATTTCTGTTGGGATGTCTTCCAACGTGGCGTCCAACTCTCCCGTTGTTTCTGGTTCTCCCCCTTGCTTATCTTCGAGCGAAAAGAATGAACTACTCGAGCTGGTTTCTTCCTCTATTTCTACTCCTGACACTGGGGAACAGTCTTTCGTCGTCTCTGTTGTCCCTTTTATTTCTTCCCATTGGGTGCGGAGGAACTCTTCTATCTGTTGCCTATCTTCCGACTCCTTTAGCCGGATGATTGCTTCCTTAATCTCGGTTAGTGTATTCATCCTTCGGTCCGGCAGCAAATGAATTCGGCCTGTCTTCTTTTCCGAAGGCGACTCGTTTTTTAATTCTGTAGGGAAAAGCTTGAGTACATTAGTTTTATGCCTTCGTTGCGTGTGATGGAAGGTATGCTTTTATGTCGCTTATGTGGACTTTTCCCAAGTCTCGGCCGTCTTCAGTAGCAAGGGCATATACTACTGGGGATATCTTTTTCGTAATTATTACTGGTCCACTGAATTTGGGTACCAGCTTTGCCGCAAAATGTTGAGCTGCTGACGAAAGTGCTCGCTGTCGTTTTACTACTCTATCTCCTACCTCAAATTCCTTATTTACATGTCGCGAATTATAATATTTGGCCTGCGTGTTATAGGCACTTTCTAAATTTTCTATCACCCAACTTCGCAAGGTTTGTAGGTGCGCTACCCTACCCTTCCAATGATCGGTCGGCTCTAATAACATGTCTATTGGCGGTTCATTGTCCGCTCGTACGCATCTAAATGGTCGCGGATCTCGCCCGAAGTTCAAAAAGGCTGGGGACGTTTGTAACACGGAATGATAGGCCGTGTTATACGCAAATCTGAATTTTGATAAATTAATATCCCATTCTCTGTGATCCCTCTCTAAGAACGCAACTATCATCGTCTTTAGGATGCGATTTACTCTTTCCACCGGATTTGCCTGCGGATGGTACGGAGGGGTTGTTGTGATATGAATGCCATACTCTTCGGCGAGCTGATGTAGGCATTTGTTAGCAAACTCAGTGCCGTTATCTGTCAGGAGTACATCGGGTGTACCCCATCGCGAAAATATCAAATTTTCTAGGGCTTCCGCAATTTTAGGTCCTGTTGCACGTCGAAGCGGGGCGCACTCGATCCATTTTGTAAACAGATCTTGCATCACCAGGAGGTACGCATGACCGGATTTGCTTGACGGAAAAGGACCCATTATATCGGCAGCGACCACTGACCACGGCATGTTAATATGGCGCCGACCCATCAGCCCGGAAGGGAGTGTTTGCTCCACTTTCGTTAGCTGACAGGTTGTGCAGCGTCTTACATATTCCACGGTGGTCCGATACATGCCGGGCCAGTAATACCTAGTCGCTACCCTACGATACGTTTTCTCTATTCCCAAATGTCCTGCTTGTGGGCCGTCATGGGCCTCTTGCAAAATCTCGGTCCTGCGCTCCTCCGGGATCACCAATTTCCACTCATTGGTATCTTTTCCCAAAGTCTCCGCAATGAGTGGGTCTGTCCTCCGATAATATAATTCCCCGCTCCTAATGCACCAGTCCTTAAATCTGTCAGGATTGCTCTCTATTTCCGCGAATTTCCCTTCGTACCATGTGGGTTTTATTACGGCACCGACTTCTAATTCTCCTTCGACCCCCTCAAAAGCACGTGATAGTGCATCCGGCACTTTATTTAGGGCCCCTTGCCGATACACGACTTGAAAGTCGTACTCTAAAAGTTGCAAGGCCCATCTCGCTAAACGACCCGATGGGTTCTGTAATTTCCTCAACCACCGCAGGCTATTATGATCTGTTATTACCGTAAATTTATAACCCTCTAGATAAGCTCTAAATTTCTCTACTGACCAGACTATTGCAAGGCACTCCAGCTCTGTAGCTGAGTATTTCCTTTCTGGCAGCGTAAGTGATCTACTTGCGAAGGCAATTACTTTCTCGATTCCCTCGATTTCTTGAGTCAAGACTGCACCTAATCCGACGGTACTTGCATCCGTTTGCAAGGTGAACGGCAACGAAAAATCCGGGCAAGAAAGAGTTGGGGCGCCAGCGATCATATCCCTTAGGGTTTCGAAGGCGGATTGTTGTCCGTCCTTCCATACCCATTCCCGATTCTTTCGCAAAAGGTTGTTTAAAGGTTCTGCTAGTGTTGCGAATCCTGGAATAAACCGCCTGTACCAGGAGGCCATGCCCAAGAATCGCCGCACTTGTTTGATGTTTTTCGGCACTGGATATGTCAGAATAGGTTGGATCTTTTCCGAATCTACTTTCAACCCTTCCTTGCTTACTACGAACCCTAAGTAACGGACCTCGGTGCGGCAGAATTCACATTTGTCCGGGTTTATTATAAGACCGGCAGCCTTTATACGATCTAACACGAGTTTTAACCATTCCAAGTGTTCTTCAAATGTTTTCGTCACTATTATGATGTCATCCAAATACGCGAATACGTGGGGCTCCATCTCTGGCCCTATTAAACGATCAAGCAACCGTTGGAAGGTTGCTGGTGCCCCCGTGAGACCGTACGGCATGCGACGAAATTGAAAAAGGCCTTTACCCGGCACTGTGAAAGCTGTAATTTCGCGACTATTTTGTTCGAGTGGAATTTGAAAATATGCTTGACTCAAATCTAGGGTTGAGATGTACCTTGCCGTTCGCAGTTTGTCCAGGATCTGGGTCATTAACGGCAGCGGATATGCATCCTTCCTCGAGACTTCGTTGACTTTTCTAAAGTCCAAGCAGAATCTATATTTTCCGCTTGGTTTCTTGACCATTACTATTGGACTTGACCAGCCACTATTAGATGGTTCAATTATGCCGTCTGCTAATAGGATATCCACCTCTTTATAAATTGCCTCCTGAACTTTAGGAGAGACGGCATAATACCTCTGTTTAATTGGCGGGTGCTTCCCCACATCTATCTTGTGGCTGATCAAATCGGTCAAGCCCTTCATTTTCTCGAATTCTGGCAACTCAGTCTGGAGGAAGGTTTCCAGTTGTTGTTTTTCGCTAATTTTCAAAATCTGTAGGCCGCAGCATACGGTGGTTGGGTTTGGGTCGTCGAAGGGGAATTTTTCCTCCGGATTGGACGCAAAATACCAAGTGGCATTGTGAAATTCCGCGACTATTCCAAACAATGCAATCGCCTCCGTTCCTAATAAGAGAGGAGTCACGAGATTATCTAACACCCTGGCCGAGATTTCCTGTTCCTTTGTTCCTATCCTTACGCGAAATTGTGCTTTTTCTTGAGCCTTATCAATTGTCCCCGTGGCGAGGAGAAAATAACACGGTTTTTCCGTGTTTTCCACCTTAACGGCAGCGCTACTAAGCTGTTCTATTACTTCCCGACTAATGAACGTAATTGATGAACCCGTGTCTATTAGG
Source organism: Lasioglossum baleicum (assembly GCF_051020765.1). Taxonomy (NCBI): domain Eukaryota; kingdom Metazoa; phylum Arthropoda; class Insecta; order Hymenoptera; family Halictidae; genus Lasioglossum; species Lasioglossum baleicum. The sequence continues at coordinate 1,757,070 of NC_134930.1, forward strand.
GCGTCTACTGGCAGCGAATCAATAAAAGCTTTAACTGTTAACAACGGCGGTTTTGATCTTTCCCCGTTTGTTTTCACGCGGGCCGATATTATTTCGGGGGTGGTCTCTCCGGCCTTGTCGAGCGACCCCTCCAACCATTTCCCGAATACCGATTACATCTTCGGCAGGTTCTTAACGTTACTTCCGGTGCGCCGCATTGGTAGCAGTGCATCCGGGGCTCCTCCCTGCAATCTCGTGATCTATGCCCTATTTTTCGACAATTCCAACATTCCATCTCGGGTTTCACCCCCACACGTTGTTTATCGCGTGACGGTGATTGTGGCCCGACTCCGGTAGCTGGAGTTGTCGCTTGGCGCGATGGTGGGTGTTGTGACCACCTTCCCCTCGTTCCTCCGCGGTAGGCATCGTTCCTATTTCGCCCGGCAGCTGAATAACTCGCGCGCGAAGCTGAAAAGTCCCGTTTTGCTATCCCAGCGTGAGTATTTTGGGGTTCGAGATTGCGGGTATTTTGCCCCTCTCCGTCACTTGTGGTCGTAATTGCATTTAAGAATTCGACGTCTCCGGTTTTCCCTCTCCCTTGATGTTTCTGGGGGCTATACCGATTCGGATCGTAGGCGAATATCGGATGTGCCATTTCGGAGGGTTTCGGATTTCTTTTTAATTTTGCTACGTCGGATTCTTTTTCGGCCTCAATTAAAGCTTCTTCCATATGATCGAATGATTCTATTGTGCTAATTGCTATTGCTTGTCGCAAAATAGGTTTCGCGCCCCAGTACGTTCTCCTAATCATTTTCTCCTCCCGCCACGGTGGATCTAATCGCTCGAACATTCCGCGCATGCTGATGATATAGTCTCTCAATGGCTCGTTTTCGCCCTGAGCGCGGTCTTTAATATTTCTTAATAACGTGTCTGGATATTCCGGATCCCCAAAAAATTTCCGAAACGCGGAGGTAAAATCGTTCCAGGTTCGGAATTTGGTCTCCCTCACCTCGTACCAGTGGGCAGCGGTGCCTTCAAAACATTCTAATAGGCATCGAAGTAAATATTCGTCCGGTATGTTGCCATACCGGCGACGTCTTGAAAGTCGCTCCAGAAAGGCTTCCGAATCCTCTCCGGGCGCTCCTTTGAACTTTATTTGCCATCTTCGAATTATTTCTGAAATCGGCGTGCCCCGACAGTACATTTCCTGGTATTTCCGAGGTTGCGGGGGACCTTGAGAATCCCTGGATGTACCTGGCAACGGCGCATTACCTTTTATGTCATGCTGGGTTGGCGGGTATCGGGGTGGAGGGGGGGGCACGAGTTTCCCGTTCTTTAATATCGGTACCGTTAGTTTAATGGGATTAGGGCGTGATCGACTACGTGCAGCCCCCTCCTCGTCCGAATCCGGGGTATTTACGTTGACGGTATTTTCCTCCGTATCCTCTTCAAAAGGGGAATGGTAATCCCACGGGTCTTCGTTGTTCGGATTCCGCGTAGTATCCATATCTCTATCCATCGGCGACTCAATTCTTTTCGCTTCTAATATTGTAAACACGAACCGTTTATTTTAGCCTTTATGGCTCGGGCCGGGTGACTTGACCGTACGGCCCCGCTAAGTCCCTCTACCGAACAAAGAAACTCATATCTCGACCGGGTGACTCTCGAATGACCTGGCTGTCCTTGCAGCAAAACGTTATCGGGAATTTAGCCGTCCCCAGCTTTTGTACAGTCGTAAATTCTCGACCCTCGCAAAACAATAATCAAGAAATCTTTTCAGATTTTTACTGATATTGCCTACCCTATTTCCCGGATGGCCCTAGGCAACCATCGACGGGATAAATCACTCCTTCGTCAAGGTAGCGACTTTTCTTTGCGAAATTATTACAATAAATCAGGGCAGCAAAGATTTTTCCGCAAATAACGACAATAAGCCAAGGTAGCGAATAATATTTTCGCAACCAGCTTCGATAATCCAAGGCAGCGAATAATTTTGGGGGGGGTGGTTTCAACACGAGACCGGGTACGACAGCACTAGGACTCAAAAGGTACCCTCCATCACCATTGACAACACAACAATAAATAATCTGGTTACTGGGACCACCCTCCACGCGTAAACGCAGGGCTGGTACCGCAGTCACCAAACACAATGTAAATAATCCGAAATAAATAATAAAAACAAATGATGTCTTCGGCAGCCAAATATATCAATTATCAGAAATGGTTGCACAGTTAAAAAAAAATGGTGGTATCGAAATGGAAAAGAAACGGAAAAGACCAGTCTGAGAAAAAGAAGTAAAAGAGAATAGAAAGGAGAAATTTCCAAAATCGATCCGAAAAAAAAAATTATGTACAATTCAAAATCAATAAAGTAAATAACTAATAACAAATAATAAAACTAATTTGTACAATTGAATTTGGACTGGAAACAATAAGACTACAGACCAAACAACTAGAAAAATTAAATTAACAAAAGGACGACAAAACAAGAAAGTGCAATAAATTAGAAAATAAATAGAACAGAGAGAAGAACAACAGAAAAACATGAAATAAATAACAATTCATAAATATTAGATGGCAATAAATAATAACAAAATCAAAAATATCACAGGTGCAACAATTCAAAAAAAAATTATTAGCCACGGTTCAAAGTTTTTATTTTAGGGGGTTCTCAGTTCAAAATTTTACCCGAGCCATTCAATTGTCATATATTGAGAACCACAAGCAAAAAAAAATTTTCTATAATAATTCAGTAAGGTGTGAAAGGCAACAATAAAAGCAGTTTCAATAATAATTTATTAAAGTAAGAATACTTCCTCGGAATCACTGATCGGCACGACAATTCAATCAATGTCTTTGGAAATACCCTTGAATGGCCCGTATTAAATGTAATGTAATAATTATTTTTCAAAATCAACAATCTTTCTTCGAATTCAGTGATTGGAACGACATTCAATCTTTGTTGTCGGAAAGATCGTTCAGTGGCATACCATAAGTAGAACAATCGAAATGGCAACAATACACCCTAATCAAAACAATAGTAATGGCAAGAGTACACAATAATCAATTCCATGCTCGTTGGCTCGTAATAGCTAGTGGCTGTCGTAAACAAGTTTTTCAACGCGTGTTCGCCGTCTCGGTACCGATCGCGTCCGAAATCTGCTCGAACGACTGCGATGGAGAAAAATAAACTTTCCTTGTGCGAGCCTCGCGTCTTCGGCGTATCCCTAACACAAAAGTATCCCAAAATCCCTCACACAGGTTAAATTTACTGTGAGAGGTCCCTGTTCGGGCGCCAAATTTGTCACGTCGCTTTCTTAACTTTTCGTACTGATGGTCGAACGAGGAATAGCGACACCGAGAATTTACAGGCGAGAAGCCGGGCCACGCTCGGCCGCGCGAGGCGTGGTCCTCTCGGGACAAAAATACGTTCACAGTCTCGTTATTCGAAGATCAAACGTGATACAATTTCGGGCGCCAGACACCTGAAGGTGTCACGAGAAAGAATCGTAATCTAGACACGAAAGCGGAACGCGGTTGGACTCGCGAGACTGTGACGTAGCAAACGTAACCTGAATAGCTATCGCAAGGGCGCAGGATTCTACGTCAGGAGAACACGAGACGTTCCCCGCGACGGGAAGGTTTTCACACAAGGAATAGACAACGTTTCGGCTAACAAGATGTTTATTCGACGAAATGACTGAGCTGCCGACGATTCGGCAGCAATTACAAACGTAGCCGGCGCGTATTATCGCGACTGATGGAACTCGCACGCGCAATGCCTCTCTTACTTTACAATTTCGCGAAGAATTCGGCCGCGATAAGAACTTCGCGACGCGGAAGGCCTCGAAGGCCGTTTTCCGACCGAACTCAGATGGAATTCGCGGTTTCTCTTGGACTTGCGTCGATCGAACAGAATTTACGACCGCGAATCGAACACGCGACGGTGTCCCACCGTGGAACGAGCGCAGGTTATTTAGAATTAACGGCGGCGACGATAATATCCCGAATCCGCGACTTCGCGTTTAGATCGGCGTCGTACAACCGCCATAAGGCGGCCACGCGGCCCCCCGCTATCCGACCGGATTCGTACCGCGACAACGATATCCTTCACAATATGAAGGATTCGTGCTTGGACACTAACAGTGTCCCCAAAATCTCGTCCGCCTCGTTTGCCGTTAATTCTCGCGACACCTATTCCTAACCTCGCCGCGCTACCCGAGCCAACACGAACTTCACGAAATATCGAAAGCCTGATCGGCGCTTACCACAGGTAATTCAGCAGCCGCTACACGGCAGCGAATCTCTCGATCCCTTGGTTTCAGCAGGCGCAAAATACAATAATTAGCAATCGTTCAAAGATACAACTTTCTGTTAACGATTCCGGAGACGCAGTGCACGTTCACGCGGTAGCTCGGGTACGCGGAAGCAGGGCGTCCCCCACTTTTCGTATTCCGCTTTCTTCACGCAACATTTCGGCCTATCGCTAACGCGGGATTTCGCTTCAGCGAATCCGTCGCGACGGCGCTCGGCTTCCGGCAGCGTTTGGCCACTCCGGCAGCGCTGATGTCCGATTGGCCGCTCCCCGATGAGACGATCGACGTCAGCCAATCCGGTTGCGGTGCAGCTTCTTCCCGGACGAGGCGACGACAGGGTAGAGTAGTTGATCGTCTCTGCACCGGATGCCCTCGTCGGCGCCTCCAGGTTGATAGTCCTGGGCCTTGACGATCTCTCGTTGCTTTCCCTCGAGTTATGCCTTCTTCCTGCCTCGAGGTGCTGATTCTTGACGGCGCGTTGCATACCGTGTTGAAAGTGGAATTCCGGATCCCGCCTGGGACCCGGATACGGTCCTGTAAACGTTTGTCACGCAAATTGGCGCGACATTCAAAACATTAGAATGCGCCTTTTTAGGTCTGTCTCGTGCCCAGGGAGATCGCTCGCAGCGGCCCTTATCGCGATGCTTGACCAAAGGGTGGCCCGGTCTTTCGTTCAGGAGTTTCGAGTGACCTAGGCAATCTTGCCACGTCACAACTCCTCCCCCCCTCGGGGAGACCGGGCCATACCGGTGGCAGCCACCCATCAGGCTTTCGCGGGCTGGGTAGCGGACGCTCTCCCTTGACTCGTTCCATCCAATATCACAAAACTACTTCACCTTACCCCAACATGTATTCGCTACCTTACCCCGTTACACGAAATACTTACTGAATGTTGAACAATCATACGGGCCGAGATTCTCCGTCGACCGGCAGCTATATTACCTAGCGCTCGCAAATTCGCTAATTAACTAACCGACCGTTTCGCTTTGCTATTGTTTAGGCTATTGGAATTACAACAAATGTTATTACGGTTTCGGCAGCGACTGTATTCGAGGAGGTAATAGGGGTGGAGTAGAGCGATTTCTCCAGACAATGTGCCTTTTCTCCGGCCGTCTGGGTCATAGTTCGGGCCTCCTCGGCCGCAATTGGTGCTTCTTCTTCGATGTTACGTCCGGCAGCGAGTGACGATTGCCTTTCGCCGTCGGGGTTCTCCGTTAACTTCTTTGTGTCGTCCAGCACGTCCTTCGACTCGATCCTTGATAGTTTGGATAGAGTATTCCGCTTCCCCTTCTCCCCTTTTCTCCGATTTTGGTGTATCGTCGGTAGAGAGGTATTTGGTGGTCTTCTTCGCGTGACCACTACGGCAGCAGCTAAGTGTCATCCGGTGTGGATGGCGATGGTACGCCGTTGACCTCCTGGAACTTGGGCGAGATGTCTCCCCGAGCTCCTTTTCGGCCTCTTGTCGGTGGCTTCCTCACGCCTTCGGCTGGCCGGGCGAGCTCGTTAGTTGGCCGCACGGCAGCGAAATATTTGTAGGAAGGGATCCGTAGGTGTTAGTACTGATCCTCCCTTGCGCGTATTGGAACGTACGCTTTTCGCATGCCAATGTGCGCCTTTCCGAAATCTCGACCCCCCTGCTCGGACAGGCACTGGATCACCGATGACCACTTCTGCGTGATGCCCACCAAGGTAACCCACTTAGGCTCCAAACGTGCCGCACCATGTTGTGCTGGCGATGTAAGGACGTGGTGACGACTCATCCTCCCCCTTCCCCTCGAATGCTCTAATCTCAATCTCTCGAATTATAACCTCGCTCATTTCGGCTGCACGCATCATCTAAGTTTCCTAAGCCTTAGCTCCGGACTTTTACAGCTGAATTTCTCGACTATTCCAATATTCGGTTGGCGCTAAATCGAAATCTAATGGCGGCTTGTTGCTCGCCCGCGCGTATCTTGCCGGTCGCGGTTCTCGTCCGAAATCGAAAAAAAAAGGCTGGGGACGTCTGACAAACTGAATGATGGGCCCGTTCTATCGCTCGATCATTAGCCCTGTGGCGAGGAGAAAATAACACTGGTTTTCCGTGTCTTCAAATTTTTATGGCAACGATGCTGACCCATCGGTACTCATAAACGTTATTCACAAACGCGATTTTACCAGGGCGCGCACCGGCAGCGAATCTACAAAAACTTGGATAGTTAATTGAGGCAGTCTTAACTCTCGGTCTAATCCCGACGTTCGATTACATTTACGGCAGCTGTTTAACGTTACTCTTTGGGCCCCGCATCGATAACGATGCCCTCGGGGTTCCTCCCGGCAATCTCGTGACTTATGCCCTACTTTGCGACAATTCCAACATTCCGATTCAAGTTTCCCCCTCACGCGTTGTTTGTCGCGTGACGGAGATTTTTGTCTATCTTCGGTTGCTGGTGTTGTCGGTCGGCGCGCTGGTGGATGTTGTGACCACCTTCCCCTCGTCTCTACGCGGTAGGCCTCGTTTACCTTTCGCCCGGCAGCAGAAAAATTCGCGCACGAAGCTGAAAAGTCCCGTTTAACCGTCCCAGCGTGAGTGTTTATGGGTGCGAGATTGCGAGTACCTACTTCCTCCACGTCATTAGTGGGCGTAATCTCATTCACGAATTCAACGTCTCCGAATCTCCCTCTCCCCTGATGTTTTTGGGAGCTATATTTGTTTGAATCGTACTCAAAAGTCGGGTGTGCCATTCCAGTTGGCTTCGAATTCCGTTCTAATTTCACAACATTCGATTCTTTCTCCGCCTCAAGTAACGTTTCCTCTAACTGTTCAAATGACCTTATCGTACTTGCGGCTATTGCCTGTCGCAAAATTGGTTTCGCGCCCCCATATGTTCTTCTAATCTTTTTCTCCTCTGCCCCCGGAGGATCTAATTTCTCAAACGTGGCCCTCATACTCCCAATATAGTCACGCAACGGCTCCTTGTCACCCTGTGCTCTATCTCTAAGATTCCCTATTAACGTGTCGCGATAATCCGCATCGCCAAAGAATTTTCGGAACGCGGTCACAAACTCTTCCCAGGTTCTCCCTTTGGCCTCCCTCGCCCTATACCACTGAACGGCTATCCCGTCGAAACATATTGGGAGGCAGCGAAGTAGATGTTCGTCCGCTATGTTACCATAACGTCGGTGCTCTATGAGTCGCTCCAGGAAGGTTTCCGAATCCTCCCCGGGCGCTCCTGCAAATTTTATTCGCCATCTCCTCATTATTTCGCAGATTGGCTTCCCTCTGCAGTACATTTCTCGGCGGGTATAGTGCGAGGGTCGACTTTGAGAATCTTCGGAGTTATCCGGCATCGAAGTATTCCCTCTAATTGTCGACATTCTAAATAATCGGACCCTACGATACTTCTTGCCGAGGCAACATACACCGGTTGTTTACTTGGGCCTTTTATGGCCAAAATCGACAGAGTCGCTACGTTGCGCGACTAAACCAGGGGAACCCCGTCTCGTCCGGTTGGTCCTCGGTCGACCTGACTTTCCGGCAGCGAAAATCTATTCAAACCGACTGTCCCCAGCGATTTACACAATCGTAGTCACAAAGTTCCGCAAGAATTACGTAATAATCGCTAACAGAATTTTCTCTCTACGCAAATTGGATTCGACAAATTTTTCACGTGTTCTCGTGCACTATCGGTGACTGTCGAGCGTGGTTACTCGACTTAATTCTCGCAAATCGACAAAATTTTTCGCGAATCGCTCACAAAATTCTTCAGTTCTAAATTAAGGTTCGCGTCTGACGGGGCGTTCTATATCGGAATCGCCCTCGCTTGAAAGCGACATACCTTACGCAAACGTCAACAATACAGCAAGGCGGCGAATACTTGGGGAGGTAGTTTCAACAACACGACAGGGTACGACAGCACCAGGACTCAAAGAGTACCTTCCATCACCATTGACAACAAAACAATAAATAATATGGTTCCTGGGACCACCCTCCACGCGTAAACGCAGGGCTGGTACCGCAGTCACCGAACACAATTTATATGATCAGAAATCAGTAATGAAACCAAAGTTAGTATTCGGCAGCAAAAAAAAAAATTTATGACGAGCAATTGTTGCACAACTTAAAAATGTAGCATCGAAATTGAAGAGAAAAGGAAAAGACGAGTCTTAGGAAAAGAAGTAACAGAGAGTAGCAAGGAGAAATTTCAAAATCGATCCGAAAAAAAAAATTATGTACAATTCAAAATCAACAAAGTAAATAAATAATAACAAATAATAAGACTAATTTGTACAATTGAATTTAAACTCGACACAATGAGACTACAAAACAAAAGGACTAGAATAATTAAATTAACAGAAGCCATTCTTTTTAGAATAAATGCCGGTCGTCGAAGGATTCTCGCCCGCATTGGTGTACGACATATAGTAAGTATTTAGTGTAAAGGGGTAAGGTAGCGAATACATGTTGGGGTAAGGTGAACAAGTAGTTTTGTGATATTGGATGGAACGAGTCAAGGGAGAGCGTCCGCTACCCAGCCCGCGAAAGCCTGATGGGTGGCTGCCACCGGTATGGCCCGGTCTCCCCGAGGGGGGGAGGAGTTGTGACGTGGCAAGATTGCCTAGGTCACTCGAAACTCCTGAACGAAAGACCGGGCCACCCTTTGGTCAAGCATCGCGATAAGGGCCGCTGCGAGCGATCTCCCTGGGCACGAGACAGACCTAAAAAGGCGCATTCTAATGTTTTGAATGTCGCGCCAATTTGCGTGACAAACGTTTACAGGACCGTATCCGGGTCCCAGGCGGGATCCGGAATTCCACTTTCAACACGGTATGCAACACGCCGTCAAGAATCAGCACCTCGAGGCAGGAAGAAGGCATAACTCGAGGGAAAGCAACGAGAGATCGTCAAGGCCCAGGACTATCAACCTGGAGGCGCCGACGAGGGCATCCGGTGCAGAGACGATCAACTACTCTACCCTGTCGTCGCCTCGTCCGGGAAGAAGCTGCACCGCAACCGGATTGGCTGACGTCGATCGTCTCATCGGGGAGCGGCCAATCGGACATCAGCGCTGCCGGAGTGGCCAAACGCTGCCGGAAGCCGAGCGCCGTCGCGACGGATTCGCTGAAGCGAAATCCCGCGTTAGCGATAGGCCGAAATGTTGCGTGAAGAAAGCGGAATACGAAAAGTGGGGGACGCCCTGCTTCCGCGTACCCGAGCTACCGCGTGAACGTGCACTGCGTCTCCGGAATCGTTAACAGAAAGTTGTATCTTTGAACGATTGCTAATTATTGTATTTTGCGCCTGCTGAAACCAAGGGATCGAGAGATTCGCTGCCGTGTAGCGGCTGCTGAATTACCTGTGGTAAGCGCCGATCAGGCTTTCGATATTTCGTGAAGTTCGTGTTGGCTCGGGTAGCGCGGCGAGGTTAGGAATAGGTGTCGCGAGAATTAACGGCAAACGAGGCGGACGAGATTTTGGGGACACTGTTAGTGTCCAAGCACGAATCCTTCATATTGTGAAGGATATCGTTGTCGCGGTACGAATCCGGTCGGATAGCGGGGGGCCGCGTGGCCGCCTTATGGCGGTTGTACGACGCCGATCTAAACGCGAAGTCGCGGATTCGGGATATTATCGTCGCCGCCGTTAATTCTAAATAACCTGCGCTCGTTCCACGGTGGGACACCGTCGCGTGTTCGATTCGCGGTCGTAAATTCTGTTCGATCGACGCAAGTCCAAGAGAAACCGCGAATTCCATCTGAGTTCGGTCGGAAAACGGCCTTCGAGGCCTTTCGCGTCGCGAAGTTCTTATCGCGGCCGAATTCTTCGCGAAATTGTAAAGTAAGAGAGGCATTGCGCGTGCGAGTTCCATCAGTCGCGATAATACGCGCCGGCTACGTTTGTAATTGCTGCCGAATCGTCGGCAGCTCAGTCATTTCGTCGAATAAACATCTTGTTAGCCGAAACGTTGTCTATTCCTTGTGTGAAAACCTTCCCGTCGCGGGGAACGTCTCGTGTTCTCCTGACGTAGAATCCTGCGCCCTTGCGATAGCTATTCAGGTTACGTTTGCTACGTCACAGTCTCGCGAGTCCAACCGCGTTCCGCTTTCGTGTCTAGATTACGATTCTTTCTCGTGACACCTTCAGGTGTCTGGCGCCCGAAATTGTATCACGTTTGATCTTCGAATAACGAGACTGTGAACGTATTTTTGTCCCGAGAGGACCACGCCTCGCGCGGCCGAGCGTGGCCCGGCTTCTCGCCTGTAAATTCTCGGTGTCGCTATTCCTCGTTCGACCATCAGTACGAAAAGTTAAGAAAGCGACGTGACAAATTTGGCGCCCGAACAGGGACCTCTCACAGTAAATTTAACCTGTGTGAGGGATTTTGGGATACTTTTGTGTTAGGGATACGCCGAAGACGCGAGGCTCGCACAAGGAAAGTTTATTTTTCTCCATCGCAGTCGTTCGAGCAGATTTCGGACGCGATCGGTACCGGGACGGCGAACACGCGTTGAAAAACTTGTTTACGACAGCCACTAGCTATTACGAGCCAACGAGCATGGAATTGATTATTGTGTACTCTTGCCATTACTATTGTTTTGATTAGGGTGTATTGTTGCCATTTCGATTGTTCTACTTATGGTATGCCACTGAACGATCTTTCCGACAACAAAGATTGAATGTCGTTCCAATCACTGAATTCGAAGAAAGATTGTTGATTTTGAAAAATAATTATTACATTACATTTAATACGGGCCATTCAAGGGTATTTCCAAAGACATTGATTGAATTGTCGTGCCGATCAGTGATTCCGAGGAAGTATTCTTACTTTAATAAATTATTATTGAAACTGCTTTTATTGTTGCCTTTCACACCTTACTGAATTATTATAGAAAATTTTTTTTTGCTTGTGGTTCTCAATATATGACAATTGAATGGCTCGGGTAAAATTTTGAACTGAGAACCCCCTAAAATAAAAACTTTGAACCGTGGCTAATAATTTTTTTTTGAATTGTTGCACCTGTGATATTTTTGATTTTGTTATTATTTATTGCCATCTAATATTTATGAATTGTTATTTATTTCATGTTTTTCTGTTGTTCTTCTCTCTGTTCTATTTATTTTCTAATTTATTGCACTTTCTTGTTTTGTCGTCCTTTTGTTAATTTAATTTTTCTAGTTGTTTGGTCTGTAGTCTTATTGTTTCCAGTCCAAATTCAATTGTACAAATTAGTTTTATTATTTGTTATTAGTTATTTACTTTATTGATTTTGAATTGTACATAATTTTTTTTTTCGGATCGATTTTGGAAATTTCTCCTTTCTATTCTCTTTTACTTCTTTTTCTCAGACTGGTCTTTTCCGTTTCTTTTCCATTTCGATACCACCATTTTTTTTTTAACTGTGCAACCATTTCTGATAATTGATATATTTGGCTGCCGAAGACATCATTTGTTTTTATTATTTATTTCGGATTATTTACATTGTGTTTGGTGACTGCGGTACCAGCCCTGCGTTTACGCGTGGAGGGTGGTCCCAGTAACCAGATTATTTATTGTTGTGTTGTCAATGGTGATGGAGGGTACCTTTTGAGTCCTAGTGCTGTCGTACCCGGTCTCGTGTTGAAACCACCCCCCCCAAAATTATTCGCTGCCTTGGATTATCGAAGCTGGTTGCGAAAATATTATTCGCTACCTTGGCTTATTGTCGTTATTTGCGGAAAAATCTTTGCTGCCCTGATTTATTGTAATAATTTCGCAAAGAAAAGTCGCTACCTTGACGAAGGAGTGATTTATCCCGTCGATGGTTGCCTAGGGCCATCCGGGAAATAGGGTAGGCAATATCAGTAAAAATCTGAAAAGATTTCTTGATTATTGTTTTGCGAGGGTCGAGAATTTACGACTGTACAAAAGCTGGGGACGGCTAAATTCCCGATAACGTTTTGCTGCAAGGACAGCCAGGTCATTCGAGAGTCACCCGGTCGAGATATGAGTTTCTTTGTTCGGTAGAGGGACTTAGCGGGGCCGTACGGTCAAGTCACCCGGCCCGAGCCATAAAGGCTAAAATAAACGGTTCGTGTTTACAATATTAGAAGCGAAAAGAATTGAGTCGCCGATGGATAGAGATATGGATACTACGCGGAATCCGAACAACGAAGACCCGTGGGATTACCATTCCCCTTTTGAAGAGGATACGGAGGAAAATACCGTCAACGTAAATACCCCGGATTCGGACGAGGAGGGGGCTGCACGTAGTCGATCACGCCCTAATCCCATTAAACTAACGGTACCGATATTAAAGAACGGGAAACTCGTGCCCCCCCCCTCCACCCCGATACCCGCCAACCCAGCATGACATAAAAGGTAATGCGCCGTTGCCAGGTACATCCAGGGATTCTCAAGGTCCCCCGCAACCTCGGAAATACCAGGAAATGTACTGTCGGGGCACGCCGATTTCAGAAATAATTCGAAGATGGCAAATAAAGTTCAAAGGAGCGCCCGGAGAGGATTCGGAAGCCTTTCTGGAGCGACTTTCAAGACGTCGCCGGTATGGCAACATACCGGACGAATATTTACTTCGATGCCTATTAGAATGTTTTGAAGGCACCGCTGCCCACTGGTACGAGGTGAGGGAGACCAAATTCCGAACCTGGAACGATTTTACCTCCGCGTTTCGGAAATTTTTTGGGGATCCGGAATATCCAGACACGTTATTAAGAAATATTAAAGACCGCGCTCAGGGCGAAAACGAGCCATTGAGAGACTATATCATCAGCATGCGCGGAATGTTCGAGCGATTAGATCCACCGTGGCGGGAGGAGAAAATGATTAGGAGAACGTACTGGGGCGCGAAACCTATTTTGCGACAAGCAATAGCAATTAGCACAATAGAATCATTCGATCATATGGAAGAAGCTTTAATTGAGGCCGAAAAAGAATCCGACGTAGCAAAATTAAAAAGAAATCCGAAACCCTCCGAAATGGCACATCCGATATTCGCCTACGATCCGAATCGGTATAGCCCCCAGAAACATCAAGGGAGAGGGAAAACCGGAGACGTCGAATTCTTAAATGCAATTACGACCACAAGTGACGGAGAGGGGCAAAATACCCGCAATCTCGAACCCCAAAATACTCACGCTGGGATAGCAAAACGGGACTTTTCAGCTTCGCGCGCGAGTTATTCAGCTGCCGGGCGAAATAGGAACGATGCCTACCGCGGAGGAACGAGGGGAAGGTGGTCACAACACCCACCATCGCGCCAAGCGACAACTCCAGCTACCGGAATCGGGCCACAATCACCGTCACGCGATAAACAACGTGTGGGGGTGAAACCCGAGATGGAATGTTGGAATTGTCGAAAAATAGGGCATAGATCACGAGATTGCAGGGAGGAGCCCCGGATGCACTGCTACCAATGCGGCGCACCGGAAGTAACGTTAAGAACCTGCCGAAGATGTAATCGGTATTCGGGAAATGGTTGGAGGGGTCGCTCGACAAGGCCGGAGAGACCACCCCCGAAATAATATCGGCCCGCGTGAAAACAAACGGGGAAAGATCAAAACCGCCGTTGTTAACAGTTAAAGCTTTTATTGATTCGCTGCCAGTAGACGCCCTAATAGACACGGGTTCATCAATTACGTTCATTAGTCGGGAAGTAATAGAACAGCTTAGTAGCGCTGCCGTTAAGGTGGAAAACACGGAAAAACCGTGTTATTTTCTCCTCGCCACGGGGACAATTGATAAGGCTCAAGAAAAAGCACAATTTCGCGTAAGGATAGGAACAAAGGAACAGGAAATCTCGGCCAGGGTGTTAGATAATCTCGTGACTCCTCTCTTATTAGGAACGGATGCGATTGCATTGTTTGGAATAGTCGCGGAATTTCACAATGCCACTTGGTATTTTGCGTCCAATCCGGAGGAAAAATTCCCCTTCGACGACCCAAACCCAACCACCGTATGCTGCGGCCTACAGATTTTGAAAATTAGCGAAAAACAACAACTGGAAACCTTCCTCCAGACTGAGTTGCCAGAATTCGAGAAAATGAAGGGCTTGACCGATTTGATCAGCCACAAGATAGATGTGGGGAAGCACCCGCCAATTAAACAGAGGTATTATGCCGTCTCTCCTAAAGTTCAGGAGGCCATTTATAAAGAGGTGGATATCCTATTAGCAGACGGCATAATTGAACCATCTAATAGTGGCTGGTCAAGTCCAATAGTAATGGTCAAGAAACCAAGCGGAAAATATAGATTCTGCTTGGACTTTAGAAAAGTCAACGAAGTCTCGAGGAAGGATGCATATCCGCTGCCGTTAATGACCCAGATCCTGGACAAACTGCGAACGGCAAGGTACATCTCAACCCTAGATTTGAGTCAAGCATATTTTCAAATTCCACTCGAACAAAATAGTCGCGAAATTACAGCTTTCACAGTGCCGGGTAAAGGCCTTTTTCAATTTCGTCGCATGCCGTACGGTCTCACGGGGGCACCAGCAACCTTCCAACGGTTGCTTGATCGTTTAATAGGGCCAGAGATGGAGCCCCACGTATTCGCGTATTTGGATGACATCATAATAGTGACGAAAACATTTGAAGAACACTTGGAATGGTTAAAACTCGTGTTAGATCGTATAAAGGCTGCCGGTCTTATAATAAACCCGGACAAATGTGAATTCTGCCGCACCGAGGTCCGTTACTTAGGGTTCGTAGTAAGCAAGGAAGGGTTGAAAGTAGATTCGGAAAAGATCCAACCTATTCTGACATATCCAGTGCCGAAAAACATCAAACAAGTGCGGCGATTCTTGGGCATGGCCTCCTGGTACAGGCGGTTTATTCCAGGATTCGCAACACTAGCAGAACCTTTAAACAACCTTTTGCGAAAGAATCGGGAATGGGTATGGAAGGACGGACAACAATCCGCCTTCGAAACCCTAAGGGATATGATCGCTGGCGCCCCAACTCTTTCTTGCCCGGATTTTTCGTTGCCGTTCACCTTGCAAACGGATGCAAGTACCGTCGGATTAGGTGCAGTCTTGACTCAAGAAATCGAGGGAATCGAGAAAGTAATTGCCTTCGCAAGTAGATCACTTACGCTGCCAGAAAGGAAATACTCAGCTACAGAGCTGGAGTGCCTTGCAATAGTCTGGTCAGTAGAGAAATTTAGAGCTTATCTAGAGGGTTATAAATTTACGGTAATAACAGATCATAATAGCCTGCGGTGGTTGAGGAAATTACAGAACCCATCGGGTCGTTTAGCGAGATGGGCCTTGCAACTTTTAGAGTACGACTTTCAAGTCGTGTATCGGCAAGGGGCCCTAAATAAAGTGCCGGATGCACTATCACGTGCTTTTGAGGGGGTCGAAGGAGAATTAGAAGTCGGTGCCGTAATAAAACCCACATGGTACGAAGGGAAATTCGCGGAAATAGAGAGCAATCCTGACAGATTTAAGGACTGGTGCATTAGGAGCGGGGAATTATATTATCGGAGGACAGACCCACTCATTGCGGAGACTTTGGGAAAAGATACCAATGAGTGGAAATTGGTGATCCCGGAGGAGCGCAGGACCGAGATTTTGCAAGAGGCCCATGACGGCCCACAAGCAGGACATTTGGGAATAGAGAAAACGTATCGTAGGGTAGCGACTAGGTATTACTGGCCCGGCATGTATCGGACCACCGTGGAATATGTAAGACGCTGCACAACCTGTCAGCTAACGAAAGTGGAGCAAACACTCCCTTCCGGGCTGATGGGTCGGCGCCATATTAACATGCCGTGGTCAGTGGTCGCTGCCGATATAATGGGTCCTTTTCCGTCAAGCAAATCCGGTCATGCGTACCTCCTGGTGATGCAAGATCTGTTTACAAAATGGATCGAGTGCGCCCCGCTTCGACGTGCAACAGGACCTAAAATTGCGGAAGCCCTAGAAAATTTGATATTTTCGCGATGGGGTACACCCGATGTACTCCTGACAGATAACGGCACTGAGTTTGCTAACAAATGCCTACATCAGCTCGCCGAAGAGTATGGCATTCATATCACAACAACCCCTCCGTACCATCCGCAGGCAAATCCGGTGGAAAGAGTAAATCGCATCCTAAAGACGATGATAGTTGCGTTCTTAGAGAGGGATCACAGAGAATGGGATATTAATTTATCAAAATTCAGATTTGCGTATAACACGGCCTATCATTCCGTGTTACAAACGTCCCCAGCCTTTTTGAACTTCGGGCGAGATCCGCGACCATTTAGATGCGTACGAGCGGACAATGAACCGCCAATAGACATGTTATTAGAGCCGACCGATCATTGGAAGGGTAGGGTAGCGCACCTACAAACCTTGCGAAGTTGGGTGATAGAAAATTTAGAAAGTGCCTATAACACGCAGGCCAAATATTATAATTCGCGACATGTAAATAAGGAATTTGAGGTAGGAGATAGAGTAGTAAAACGACAGCGAGCACTTTCGTCAGCAGCTCAACATTTTGCGGCAAAGCTGGTACCCAAATTCAGTGGACCAGTAATAATTACGAAAAAGATATCCCCAGTAGTATATGCCCTTGCTACTGAAGACGGCCGAGACTTGGGAAAAGTCCACATAAGCGACATAAAAGCATACCTTCCATCACACGCAACGAAGGCATAAAACTAATGTACTCAAGCTTTTCCCTACAGAATTAAAAAACGAGTCGCCTTCGGAAAAGAAGACAGGCCGAATTCATTTGCTGCCGGACCGAAGGATGAATACACTAACCGAGATTAAGGAAGCAATCATCCGGCTAAAGGAGTCGGAAGATAGGCAACAGATAGAAGAGTTCCTCCGCACCCAATGGGAAGAAATAAAAGGGACAACAGAGACGACGAAAGACTGTTCCCCAGTGTCAGGAGTAGAAATAGAGGAAGAAACCAGCTCGAGTAGTTCATTCTTTTCGCTCGAAGATAAGCAAGGGGGAGAACCAGAAACAACGGGAGAGTTGGACGCCACGTTGGAAGACATCCCAACAGAAATATTAGACGACTCCACAACAATGATAGCCGAGAAATCGGACGAGATCGCTGCCGAAGCGGAGCAGCCGGAAGAGAGCGCTGACGACAAGGGGAAACTCGACGAAATCGCTGCCGAAGCAGAGCAGCCGGTAGAGAGCGCTGACGACAAGGGGAAACTCGACGAGATCGCTGCCGAAGCAGAGAAGCCTGAAGAGGGCACTAACGTATTCCTGGAACTCAAAGAAACCGCTGCCGAGATCAAGCAGCCCCAGGAAATCATCGCCGAAAACGCGCTCATTACTCCGGACACGCCGGGAAAAATGGCGAGAGGCATAATAGAAAACGTACGAGACAGTTTCGAATGGGTGCACCGCCATGGGATAGCGAGATTACGAGAAGAGGAGAGACAAGAAGAAGAAGAACGAGAAAGGGCGAGACGAGAGGAGGAGAAGCGACAAGAGGAGAGACGCAAGAGACCGAGCAGACCCACAATAATAAATCCAGTTAGACCACGGCTGCCTAAACAAGCGCCCGCACCGGAGAAGAGGGACCCACAGTTCCTAAAAGCTGCTCCTCTGGAGAAAGCATACCGGTATGGGGAACCACCCTTACTCAAGAGGGAACCTGGGACAAAACCATCGCTGCCGGAAACAAGAAGGGAACAAAAGAAGCCCCAAGAAATACAATTTATCGATAGACAGAGGAACTGCTGGAGGTGCGGTAAACGGGGACACAGCCACCGATACTGCTCGGAGCCCGCAACAGTGTACTGTTTTCGATGTGGTCGAGGGGGCTACACCATAAAGTCTTGCCCTAAATGCGGACAAGAATGGAAGGAAGGCGGACCACACCACCCATGGGGATATAAAGCCTAGGATAACCGGCGGAGAAGTCGCTGCCGCAAAGGGAGATTAACTCCTACCTGCGTGTTATTATTACGGATAAAAATCATACGAGGGACATATATTATTTTTTTACTAGAAGCACGCTGCCCAGAAAGGAGCGTTAGCAAAGAATAGCTAATTTATATTACTAATAAACAGATTAGAAGTTACCTTGTTCTTAAAAGACTGACAAACTTGTATTTTTGTGCCGCTAGGACACCAAAGAAGTTAGATTAAAGAATCGTTGCCGAAATAGGACTACCAATTATTGTAGAAACCCAATACCCATTCCAACAGTCGCGAATAACGGTCATTTGCGAAAAATTTTTTTTTGCGAACCATTCTTTTTAGAATAAATGCCGGTCGTCGAAGGATTCTCGCCCGCATTGGTGTACGACATATAGTAAGTATTTAGTGTAAAGGGGTAAGGTAGCGAATACATGTTGGGGTAAGGTGAACAAGTAGTTTTGTGATATTGGATGGAACGAGTCAAGGGAGAGCGTCCGCTACCCAGCCCGCGAAAGCCTGATGGGTGGCTGCCACCGGTATGGCCCGGTCTCCCCGAGGGGGGGAGGAGTTGTGACGTGGCAAGATTGCCTAGGTCACTCGAAACTCCTGAACGAAAGACCGGGCCACCCTTTGGTCAAGCATCGCGATAAGGGCCGCTGCGAGCGATCTCCCTGGGCACGAGACAGACCTAAAAAGGCGCATTC
Source organism: Lasioglossum baleicum (assembly GCF_051020765.1). NCBI lineage: Eukaryota > Metazoa > Arthropoda > Insecta > Hymenoptera > Halictidae > Lasioglossum > Lasioglossum baleicum. The sequence continues at coordinate 1,775,921 of NC_134930.1, forward strand.
TAATGTTTTGAATGTCGCGCCAATTTGCGTGACAAACGTTTACAGGACCGTATCCGGGTCCCAGGCGGGATCCGGAATTCCACTTTCAACACGGTATGCAACGCGCCGTCAAGAATCAGCACCTCGAGGCAGGAAGAAGGCATAACTCGAGGGAAAACAACGAGAGATCGTCAAGGCCCAGGACTATCAACCTGGAGGCGCCGACGAGGGCATCCGGTGCAGAGACGATCAACTACTCTACCCTGTCGTCGCCTCGTCCGGGAAGAAGCTGCACCGCAACCGGATTGGCTGACGTCGATCGTCTCATCGGGGAGCGGCCAATCGGACATCAGCGCTGCCGGAGTGGCCAAACGCTGCCGGAAGCCGAGCGCCGTCGCGACGGATTCGCTGAAGCGAAATCCCGCGTTAGCGATAGGCCGAAATGTTGCGTGAAGAAAGCGGAATACGAAAAGTGGGGGACGCCCTGCTTCCGCGTACCCGAGCTACCGCGTGAACGTGCACTGCGTCTCCGGAATCGTTAACAGAAAGTTGTATCTTTGAACGATTGCTAATTATTGTATTTTGCGCCTGCTGAAACCAAGGGATCGAGAGATTCGCTGCCGTGTAGCTGCTGCTGAATTACCTGTGGTAAGCGCCGATCAGGCTTTCGATATTTCGTGAAGTTCGTGTTGGCTCGGGTAGCGCGGCGAGGTTAGGAATAGGTGTCGCGAGAATTAACGGCAAACGAGGCGGACGAGATTTTGGGGACACTGTTAGTGTCCAAGCACGAATCCTTCATATTGTGAAGGATATCGTTGTCGCGGTACGAATCCGGTCGGATAGCGGGGGGCCGCGTGGCCGCCTTATGGCGGTTGTACGACGCCGATCTAAACGCGAAGTCGCGGATTCGGGATATTATCGTCGCCGCCGTTAATTCTAAATAACCTGCGCTCGTTCCACGGTGGGACACCGTCGCGTGTTCGATTCGCGGTCGTAAATTCTGTTCGATCGACGCAAGTCCAAGAGAAACCGCGAATTCCATCTGAGTTCGGTCGGAAAACGGCCTTCGAGGCCTTCCGCGTCGCGAAGTTCTTATCGCGGCCGAATTCTTCGCGAAATTGTAAAGTAAGAGAGGCATTGCGCGTGCGAGTTCCATCAGTCGCGATAATACGCGCCGGCTACGTTTGTAATTGCTGCCGAATCGTCGGCAGCTCAGTCATTTCGTCGAATAAACATCTTGTTAGCCGAAACGTTGTCTATTCCTTGTGTGAAAACCTTCCCGTCGCGGGGAACGTCTCGTGTTCTCCTGACGTAGAATCCTGCGCCCTTGCGATAGCTATTCAGGTTACGTTTGCTACGTCACAGTCTCGCGAGTCCAACCGCGTTCCGCTTTCGTGTCTAGATTACGATTCTTTCTCGTGACACCTTCAGGTGTCTGGCGCCCGAAATTGTATCACGTTTGATCTTCGAATAACGAGACTGTGAACGTATTTTTGTCCCGAGAGGACCACGCCTCGCGCGGCCGAGCGTGGCCCGGCTTCTCGCCTGTAAATTCTCGGTGTCGCTATTCCTCGTTCGACCATCAGTACGAAAAGTTAAGAAAGCGACGTGACAATACTTACAAATATTTGGCGTAGCTGCATGGCTGATGATCCATCGAACACTTGTGCCTCAGTAAAATCTGAAAAATGACATAGAAATTAATCTTACAACAAGAAAAGCAAAAGGAAACAAAATTGTTAATTGCAATTGAATGCATGCATAAATTACACACATTCTTTAGAAAGTATCTACAATACGTGGTAACACGTATAATTAAGTATAGGTATAAATAATTGTTAAACTAAACCACTCATTACTAATTTAACAATATACTTACAAATATTTGGCGTAGCTGCATCCATATGGCTGCTGTTCTACCGAACGATGATGCTGAATTGAATTAAATTAATGGTGTTGAATTAAATTCCACCACTTTGTACATAATCAAAATTTTTTGTTAATGAAATGAAGTAAAGCACGCGACACAAAGAACGACCACTTCGACAGTTCGACACAGCACAGAAGAATGAAATAGTGAAAATCGACAAATACCAAATGACGATCGACGCTACATATATCTTGAACGACGGGTATTCGTCGTTGGTCCTATGTTGGGTATTCGTCGTTGGGCCAACGTTGGGTATTCGTCGGCAAACTGACGTAATTTTTCTTCGTTGGCCTTATGTTGGGTATTCGTCGTTGGCCCTATGTTGGGTATTCGTCGTTGGCCCAACGTTGGGTATTCGTCGGCAAACTGACGGTAATTTTTCTTCGTTGGCCTTATGTTGGGTATTCGTCGTTGGCCCTATGTTGGGTATTCGTCGTTGGCCCAACGTTGGGTATTCGTCGGCAAACTGACGGTAATTTTTCTTCGTTGGCCTTATGTTGGGTATTCGTCGTTGGCCCTATGTTGGTTATTCGTCGTTGGCCCAACGTTGGGTATTCGTCGGCAAACTGACGGTAATTTTTCTTCGTTGGCCTTATGTTGGGTATTCGTCGTTGGCCCTATGTTGGGTATTCGTCGTTGGCCCAACGTTGGGTATTCGTCGGCAAACTGACGGTAATTTTTCTTCGTTGGCCTTATGTTGGGTATTCGTCGTTGGCCCTATGTTGGTTATTCGTCGTTGGCCCAACGTTGGGTATTCATCGGCAAACTGACGTAATTTTTCTTCGTTGGCCCTAGGTTGGGGATTTGTCGGCAAAACCACTAACCATGCCCCACCATTCCCCAACAAACTCCCAACCGTTGGCCACCGTTGGCCAACCGTAAATGCTACTAGGGTTAGTACTTATATATTAATATAATATGAGAGGCAAAAATTGTTACCTCACAAAATGACTGATTGTGAGATATAAAAATAAAATATTTTTATAATACACATATATATATGTATATAATTAATTGACCCTACAGAAAGAATCCTTTTGTTGGCTTTTCGTATTATAGTAATGTAGGCCCTACGTTGGGTATTACCGTTGGCCCTACGTTGGGTATTACCGTTGGCCCGACATTGGACGTGATCGTTGGCCCTACGTTGGGTATTACCGTTGGCCCGACATTGGACGTGATCGTTGGCCCTACGTTGGGTATTACCGTTGGCCCGACGCTGGCGCAACGTTGGCTGAACGTTGGCCCAACGTTGGCCCTGACTGTTGGCCCAACTGCAAAAAAGAGCGACATTTCTAACGGTTGCCCAACGCAAACCCCCAACGTAGGCCCAACGAAACGCCAACCGTAAATGCTACTAGGGTATCTTTGGATGCTCTTTGCGTTGACATGTTCTCCGTGTTATTCCGGATCGCCGTAAAGTGCTCTTTTTTGGAAAAAATGTTCTTCCATCAAAACGTACGCTATTATTGTTTAAAAAATTTCAAGAAACAAATTGCAAAAAAGGGCTCTTTACGGCGATCCGGAATAACACGGAGAACATTTCAACGCAAAGAGCATGCAAAAATATTGCTTCTTCGCTTCAGGAAATGTGAAAGAGTTCATCGTTATAATACTGAACAATTCGTATTCCAAGATGGCTGGTTCGTTACGCGCTTTCCGACGTCCCGCCCGCGCGTCTCGCTCCCCGTAGCGGCCTTAGTGCTGCGAGCAGTGGTACGGCTGGCACGGGGAGGGGGACGTGCGGGCGGGCAAGTGGGGGGATCTCTCGAGAATGCCTCCGATCGAGCTACGAAGTGATCATGCCTGGGCTTTTTCTCCGAGCGTAACTGACCTACGACGAATGAAGTAGGACAAGGATAGGGAGATCCTCGTCTTTCCTGCAGGGCTGCGACGGAGAGGGAGATATGTCGCTCGCAGGAGAGACGAAGACGGAGTGATATAACCAAGCAGCTTGATTTTTCGATGAACTTACTACTTTCTGAAGCGCAGAAGCAATATTTTTGGATGCTCTTTGCGTTGAAATGTTCTCCGTGTTATTTCGGATCCACGTACAAAGCCCTATTTTTGGAAACTGTACTGAAAAAATTTTCTATAAAAACGTACGCTACTATTGTTTATGAAGTTTCAAAAGACAAATTGCAAAAAAGGGCTCTGTACGCTACCCTGCATAAATACAGAGAATAGTTCAATATCAGAATTATCGAAAAATATTGTTTTTTCGCTTCACGAAGTTCTAAGTTCATCATTATAAAACTGAACGATTTGTATGCTACCGCGCTCTCCGTCATAGCGGTATTGCTATTCTTGTAAAAAAATTGTTTCTGAAATTTTATATATGTATAGGTGTTTGTAGATGTTTAAATACTGTTCAACTTTTGTTGGGAAGATTTTATCGTCAGATTATCGGAAACCCTTGGAAAATCGTGACACTGCAGTTCTTTCACCGAAAAGCTGGTGAAAATTATTTTTATATGTAAATTATGTTGAAATAATGTAATTTGTTAATTTGATATAAATGTGTAGATCGCGAAACTTTTTATTAAGTAAATATTAATATAAATATTTATTTTTAGCATTAATATTTATATGTATATTTGAAACAGTATTTATTTCTATGTTGCGTATATTTGTGCATTTAATTAATATTTAAAAGTAATCAATAATTCAGCAATTTTTCTTACGATTTTAGAACTTCATCAAGGATTTTGTTATACTTCCGTGTGAGTCCGCGTGTTCTATTTGATGTTATTTTTTTCAGTATATATTGGCGAACAAAGTGCAAAAAGAATTGAATCTAACTTGATCTGACTCGAAGTTTTATAGCTAATTTAGTTAGAAGGTGATTGAGAATTGTAGCGTTCCATGCACGCCTGTACGTTCGCGTTCGACGGGCCTCCTCTTGAATTCTCGGAACCTCGTCGAAAGAACTGTTTAGATTATAGCCATTTGAAATGTTATTGCTATGCTGCAGATAAGCCTTCGACTAATTGTAAGTCCTCTGGTCCTCGTTCGCTGGCGTTTGACTGCATTCATTGTAACAGTGCGATCGAAGACTACAGAGCGAAATATTCAAAGGCGATTTTATATGCGTATAACGTTTAGTTAAATTTTTTAGTGTAAATTATATTGTGTGTAGTGTATTTTTTTTTAGTTTAAGTATTGTTTTGTGTAGTTTATGTTTAGTGCGTGTTAATTATGCTGTGTTAAGTTTATTATTCGTAAGACTAATTAAATTGGTTGGACTCATCTGGAATCAAACTAATCACCCGACAAAGATTATTCGACATAATGCAGGAACACAAAGAGAAAAATATTAGTCAGAAATGGAAATGTCTGGAACAATTTTTCAATCAACAAAATTACACAGAAGAAGAGCGTCAAGCATTCAAGCATATTCAATCATCGTGATAGGGAAATATTACTTGAAGAACATTTTTGAAAAACGTTTTTAACAAAAATTAATTGTGAGTATCGTAATTATATACAGGGTGTCCCAAAACCCCTTCGACTCCGGGAAATGGGAGGTTCCTTAGGTCATTTGAAGCAACATTTTCCTTTGCACCAATGTCAGCCGGGGCTTTGTTTAGGAGTTATTAACGAAAAACACGGACCAATCAGAGCGCGACCTAGACGCGCGATGGCACGTTCAGCCAGGCGCTTCGGGAGACGAGCGTGGTGTAACGCCGCGATGCCGCAACGAACAAGAGTTTCTCGAGATTATGTGAATCTACCCCGATTTGGATGAGCTTTGGATATGTTGTCAAGACCATGATTCTGAACAACATTTCCCTTTACAGTTTTTGTCGGCCGGCTTTAGTTTACGCGATAAATGCAAAAACTTGTAATTGTAAATCGATCGATTGTACTATCTTCTACCCGATTTGGATGAGCTTTGGATATGTTGTCAAGACCATGATTCTGAACAACATTTCCTTTAGACTTTTTGATGGTCGCGGAAGAACTTTACTTGTCAATTCATATGGGTGGATCTTATTACCCCACTTACGGCAACGTTACCCAAACGAGAGAAGAAGCAGAAACTGATTGTATTGAAAACTCACTTATTCAGCCGTAAATCCATTTGCTGCTTCGAAATGTGTGTCACTGGGTCACTCGGTGACGAACTGTACAGATGTCTTCAGGTATACGACAGTACCGAAAGCTAAGGGACGTACGGCCAGGTCGACGAACTGCGCAGACAGTGGTAGAAGGCCTAAGGGATGCGCGGTCAAGTCGACGATCCAGAATTTCACTTTCACTTTCGATTCAATAAATAATTCGTATGTTTATTTCACACAAATGCCTTGAAATTTTTCCACACTCACAATCACTGTTCACATTTGTCAACACATAGTTATGCACTAATAATAATTGCCATATCCCTTGTCCTGCTGCACAAATCACAACAATCAGGTAATGCAATCACTAGACTGCGGATTTCATGCATTTGTAGCAAACATGAGTAGGTGCATTTTAAGACACTAGAGAGATTAAAATAATTTCAAAACACCAATGTATTATTTTCAACTTCTTAAAATGATCACAATCAAATATCTGTCTGGCTCTTGTTCCTTGTAATAGCGGCAGCCAACTTTCATTTTACATAAAGATCCGCAGTCTAGTGATTAGATTATATAATCGTTTAATTAGTTTAAGCAATTATTATTAGTGCATAACTATGTGTTGACAAATGTGAACAGTGATTGTGAGTGTGGAAAAATTTCAAGGCATCTGTGTGAAATAAACATACGAATTATTTATCGATTCGAAAATGAAAGTGAAATTCTGGATCGTCGACTTGACCGCGCATCCTTTAGGCCTTCTACCACCGGCTGTGCACTTCGTCAACCTGGCCGTACGTCCCTTAGCTTTCGGTACTGTCGTATACCTGAAGACATCTGTGCAGTTCGTCACCGAGTGACCCAGCGACACACATTTCGAAGCAGCAAATGGATTTACGGCTGAACAAGTGAGTTTTTAATACAATCAGTTTCTGCTTCTGCCCTCGTTCGGGTAACGTTGCCGTAAGTCGGGTAAAGAGATTCACCCATATGAATTGACAAGTAAAGTTCTTCCGACCGACAAAAACTGTAAAGGGTAATGTTGTTCAGAATCATGGTCTTGACAACATATCCAAAGCTCATCCAAATCGGGTAAAAGATAGTACATCGATCGATTTACAATTACAAGTTTTTACAATTATGTATGTCGTAAACTAAAGCCGGCCGACAAAAACTGTAAAGGGAAATGTTGTTCAGAATCATGGTCTTGACAACATATCCAAAGCTCATCCAAATCGGGGAGGATTCACATAATCTCGAGAAACTCTAGTTCGTTGCGGCATCGCGGCGGTACACCGCGCTCGTCTCCCGGCGCGCCGGGCTGAACGTGCCATCGCGCGTCTAGATCGCGCTCTGATTGGTCCGTGTTTTTCGTTAATAACTCCTAAACAAAGCCCCGGCTGACATTGGTGCAAAGGAAAATGTTGCTTCAAATGACCTGAGGAACCTCCCATTTCCCGGAGTCGAAGGGGTTTTGGGACACCCTGTATAATAAAGCCAAACAGCTCCGAAAAAATCAGCCTGTAACGTCATACACAAGAGGCCTAGCATCAGCACCACCTGGTGGTGTCCAGCTTCGTGCTGTCACTTTTGATTTGTTATACGTATACATATTTTACGGCTAATTGCGTATTACGTGTGGTTGGAACGACATTTTGTGATATTTATAGTCGTTTCAATCGTAAATAGTTATTATTAGCTAAAACTGGTTAATAAGTGTTGTGTATCTAAGTGTAATGGAAAATTATCTGCCGGTGACAATTCAAAATTATATGTTTTTAAATTTCCGCGCGACGAAAAGGTTAAGCAGAAATGGGTAAACGGTATTGATCGGAAAGATTTCTGCGTCTAAGAACATTCCGTAATTTGTCATCGACACTTTGCGGAATCAGACATTGAGTATACTACGATGGCAGTGTGGACTGGAAGACTGCAAAAATAATAAGAGCTCCTCTGGGCAAGCCTCGAATAAAGAGTGGTGCAGTACCCTACATCTTTCCAGAGTTTGCTCCGTATTTAAGCAAACGAAGAAATCACAGGGAATCTCCATCTGAGAAGAAGGCCAGACGAGAAGCTGTAGCCATCCAAAATGCATTGGTTGAAAGTGAAAAAACTGCTGCAGAACATACAAAACGTTTTTTCTTCAAAACTTTTGAAGAAGTATGCCAAGCAGCCAAATTGGTGAGTTTTAATGAAAATTGGACTCTCATGATAAAAAAAGAACATGTTGTTTATCTTTATTTAAATGTAGAAGACATTACATATGTAGCAGACCTGTACAGCGGGCTCAGTACAGCTCTGCTACTAACGCGAAGACTCGCGTATTGCCGAAGCACGCCGAACGATCCCGACCGAAACCGAACCCGTAACGCGCGATTTCACGCCTCGTAACCAGGCGCGACACATCGCTACGCACCTTCCCGCGTTTTCGCGCCTCGAGACAGACGCCGCATACATACCGCAACCCGCGCACCCCGCGGTAATCACCGAATTTGCCTATAAGAGGCAACGCGGAAGGCGACACGCTCTCTTTCCGAGTCCAGCAGGCGAGCCGCTTGGTCGACTGGAACCCTGGTAAGCGCCTTACCCTGACGAGCCGTCAAGACCCTGATCCCGACCGTTCCTGTTCCCCGTGCAACGCGCCGTTGTATCCCCGTCCGTTCAACGTGCCGTCGAACGAACCTTCCGTTCAACTTCGCGCCGAAGTTCCCGTCACCGTCTCCACGTGCCGTCGAGACACCTTTTTCAACGCGCCGTTGTATCCTCGCCCGTTCCACGTGCCGTCGAACGAATCCGTTAACTTCGCGCCGAAGTTCCCGTCGCCGTCTCCACGCGCCGTCGAGACACCCTTTTGCAACGCGCCGTTGTATCCTCGCTCGTCCAACGTGCCGTCGAACGAATCTTCCGTTCAACTTCGCGCCGAAGTTCCCGTCGCCGTCTCCACGTGCCGTCGAGACACCTTTTTTCAACGCGCCGTTGTATCCTCGCCCGTTCCACGTGCCGTCGAACGAATTCGTTAACTTCGCGCCGAAGTTCCCGTCGCCGTCTCCACGCGCCGTCGAGACACCTTTTTTGCAACGCGCCGTTGTATCCTCGCTCGTTCAACGTGCCGTCGAACGAATCCGTTTAACTTCGCGCCGAAGTTCCCGTCACCGTTCCCACAAACCGTCCTGACCGATCCCGAATACCTGTTGCCGCGAGCCGCCGGTTCCCGTATCCGAGTAAGTCGACGAGCCGTCGCGGAAAATCCGTGCCTGCCGCGACGGGCCGTTTTCCGTCGTCGACCGACAGATCCGCGAACCGCGAATCCGCGTGCGTGCACCCGCGAACGTTATCGGAAATCTTCGCGACCCGCGGCCCTGTGAGACGTAAAAGTTACGTCGCGTGTTCTGTTTATTTCACACCTCGCCCGAACTACCGTCTCCCGTCCGCTTCCCTCGCCGCGAACCCTGGCTCGGCGAGCCATTCAGCAACGAGGGAGAGATCCGGTTGTGACGAGGATTCGGACTCGTTACATGGCGCCCGAACAGGGACTCTAAAAAGTGCCGCGAACGAACCACGCGACAGTGCCGATCGGAAGAACCACGTGGCGCGACGCGAGTTTCGAGGTTAACCGGACACGTGGACTTGGAGGTTAACTCACCGCGAAAACACGCGCGCCGCGAGTTCCAGTGTCGCCAACCGAAGTTCAACAGTGAAGACAGTGCCGCGCGCGCCATCTAGTGAAACGGACTGCAATCAGCAACCGCGCGAAGTGCCACGGAACGACGGGGACGCACGTCTAGTGCCGATAAACGGAAGGCCTATACACTGGTTCGGAATATGACCACGCGCAGGGCACGGATGAACGGCGAAAATCTACACGGACTGCCGCGATATCCTTGACCGAGACGCAATTCGCCGCGTGCTATGAACAATCCGCGGGCGCACGGGCACGAAGGTGAATTGTGCGTGACGTGACAAAAGACCACGCCACCATCTAGCGGTGATCTACAGGACTTCTATACGAGGACCACCGCCGAATGAGACGGATCCGGCTGACGAAGGAACAGCTGATTACCGAACTACAACGTAGTAACCTGCCTACAAACGGAACCGCAGAAGAACTCTGCCAGCGACTAACCGACTACATACAGCAGCACTTCGAAATGACGGAACCAAGGGGCGGAGTGAGCACCAGGAACATGGCGGCCGCCAGCGAGAAAGTGACAGCTGTCACTGTCAAGGCCGCCGCCGAAACGGCTACTACAGCCAAGACCGCCGAAAGAACCTTCGTCGAGAAGGCTGATCCATACCGAAGCATCGACCGACTACGCAAATCCGGCAACATCACCGATGGAAAGGATCCACTATCCTTCCTGGAACGAATGGCCGAGCTCCAGGAGACGTACGATCTCACCGACGCCGACCTGTTACGTGGAGTCCCCGAGTTACTACGCGGACCGGCCCAGATATGGTACCGAAACAGTAGGGCCGAGATCAGATCGTGGGAAGAGTTCTGTGAGGAATTCACCCAGGTATTCGCGTCCAATCGCTCACGATTCCAACGGGAGAACGAGGCTCGCATGCGTCGACAGCGCGCCAACGAGCCCTTCCACGAGTTCATGAGCTCGATCATCATGCTCATGCGACGCGCACACATGGACGATCACCACCGCACGGACCTACTATTTGAGAACATGCGGCCAGAATACAGGAGGCTCATCTACCGATCAGATGTGAAGAGTGCTCGAGACCTCCTGGCGCGCGTCCAACAAATAGAACAGGAAGACACCGAAGAGGTTCCCTCCGAACGGAAGACCGCGTCACGCGCCGTGCCGGTCAGCGTCGCGGAGGCCACCGAACCGAACATTGCCGTCACCGAACCGATCGAGGCGCGACTCACGCGACTCAGCGCTCCGCCCGAAGTTGACCGCTCCGGACAAACCGAGGGACAGTATCACCCGACAACACACTGCTGGCGATGCAAGCAACGCGGGCATCAGCGGTTTGAGTGTCGGAACATTTATCGAAAGTTTTGCTCTCGGTGCGGCCGCGACGACGTGTTGACCCGCGATTGCCATCCACCGGGAAACGAACCGCGGGGCCCGACATCGCCGAGCCGGCGCTAACAAATTCGGGCCCGTCAATCCGTTACACGCCGCGACCACTGCTGCCAATCGTCATGCTGGGGCGAGAAATTGATGCCATGCTGGACACAGGAGCCCAGCTTTCGTGCATCAATGCGGAAGTATTGGAGTGGGCCCGGGGAAGAGGGGTCCGAACCGCCGGGGGTTATCAACGGATCTGCCTCGCCGACGGATCGGAAATGCAACCGTCCGGCACCATCCGTTTAACATTCCGCGTGGGAGACGTCGACCACACCGAAGACTTCACCGTACTACCGAAGATGGGCCCACCCGTACTGCTCGGGATCCAGGCCATCGCCGCGCTCCGTTTGACCGTCCAACCGCCTCCAGAGGTAGCCAACTGGGCCGCAAACTGTCTGGCCGAACCCTGCCTCCAAATGGGACTCCGGAAAATGAGGGAGGACGAACGCGAGCCGTTCCAAAAATTTTTGGAGCAGGAGCTGGCGAAATTCTCCACGGCCGGACGCACCACGCTAGTGCACCACCGGATAAAGTTGCTCAATGAGACACCGCTCAAGCAACGATACCGGCCCCGCAATCCGGTGATGCAAGCCGTGATCAACGAAGAAGTCGACAAAATGCTGCGAGACGGAGTCATCGAGCGATCCAGCAGCCCGTGGAGCTCGCCAGTGGTCGTCGTCAAGAAGAAAGACGGCAAACCACGCTTCTGCGTCGACTTCCGCCGCCTGAACGACCGTTCCGAGAAGGACGCATACCCGTTGCCACATATGCAGGCCACCCTCGACAAATTGCGAGGGGCCAAGTTCTTAACAACGTTGGATTTAAAGAACGGATATTGGCAGGTCCCGTTAGAAGCAGCCAGTCGACCACTCACCGCCTTCACCGTGCCCGGAAGAGGACTATTTCAGTTCACGGTAATGCCGTTCGGCCTCCACTCGGCACCCGCCACGTTCCAACGACTCCTGGACCAAATCATCGGGCCAGAGATGGAGCCGAACGCATTTGCGTATCTCGACGACATCATCATCGTCAGCCGGAGCCTCAGCGAACACCGTCGCCACCTACGCGAGGTCTTTCGCCGTCTCCGCGCCGCCGGCCTGCGCCTCAATCCGGAGAAATGCAGATTCTGCGTCGACAGCCTCCGCTACCTCGGCCACATCGTGGATCAGCAAGGAATCCGGACCGATCCCGAGAAGACGAGCGCAATAGCACAGCTGGCTGCTCCGAAAACGATTCGAGATGTTCGACGATTTCACGGCATGGCTGCATGGTATCGGCGATTCGTGCCGAATTTTGCCGAGGTCATGGAACCCCTGACGAGGCTCACCAGGAAGAATGCCAAGTGGAGGTGGACCGAGGAAGAAGAAACTGCGTTCCGGACAATGAAGGAAAAGCTTGTGGCCGCGCCGGTTCTCGCTTGTCCGGATTTCACGCAGCCGTTCACGCTCCAGACGGACGCCAGTGACAGCGGCCTGGGAATCGTGCTCACGCAAGGTCCGGAGAACGATGAGCACGTCATTGCCTACGCCAGTCACACGCTGAGCACCACCGAGCGGAAGTACAGCGCCACAGAAAAGGAGTGCCTCGCCGTCATATGGGGAATACGGAAAATGAAGCCGTACCTCGAAGGCTACCACTTCACCGTAGTCACCGATCATCAGGCACTCCGATGGCTCCGCCAAATCGAGAACCCGACCGGACGCCTGGCAAGATGGGCACTCGAGCTACAGCAGTACGATTTTGACGTCCGATACCGGCCCGGAAAGTTGAACCACGTGGCGGACGCGCTGTCCCGTAACGCACCCACGGTGGGCGTTAACCTGCTCCGACCGAAACAGCGCCCCGACACATGGTATCAGAAGAAATTCGAGGCCGTCCAGAACAATCCGTTGTCCGTCACCGACTTCCGAATCCAGGACGGAAAGCTGCAACGCCACGTACTGCACCAGCTCGATTATAACGAGCCCAAGCCGGGAAACGCCTGGAAGATCTGCGTGCCCACCGACGAACGAGAAGAAACACTCCGAAAATATCACGACGACCCCACCGCCGGACATCTGGGGGTCGCGAAGACCATCGTTCGACTGGCACAACGATTCTACTGGCCCGGAATGTTTCGGGAAACCGCCCGATACGTTCGCAGCTGTGCCAGCTGCCAGCGGTACAAGTCACCACCGCAGCAACCCGCGGGGCATCTCCATGCCAATCCAGGCACCAGACCATGGCATACGGTGTCCATCGACCTCGTCGGACCACTGCCAAGGTCACGCCAGGGGAACATCTGGCTGCTGGTCGCCCTCAACCGCTTCACCAAGTGGGTGGAGCTTGTACCGCTCCGAAAGGCCACCAGCTCCGCCGTCGCCGCCGCAATCCAGAGGGAAGTCATTCTCCGTCACGGGGCCCCTGAGGTGGTCATCACCGACAACGGTCGCCAGTTCATCGGGGGACCGTTCACCGCCCTGCTCGAGGCCGCCGGAACCGTCCACCGGAAGACACCGCCGTACTCGCCCCACTGCAACCCGGTTGAACGAGCCAACAGGGTTGTAAAAACGATGCTCGCCCAATACACCGGCGCCCGGCACAACCAGTGGGACGAGAGAATCGAAGAAGCTCGCTTTGCCGTCAACACCGCCTGGCATGAGTCGACCGGGTACAGTCCGGCGTATCTCAACCAGGGAAGAGAACTCCGAGCACCGGGACAATCACCGACCGAAGATCCGAACGAGGCACCGAAACAACGTTGGAAGAATCTACAGGACGCGCAGGAGCTCGCGAAATTGCATTTAGCACGTGCATTCGGACGGCAAGCAAAGTACTACGACCTCCGACACCGCGACTGGCGCCCAGCCGTCGGAGAACGCGTCTGGAAACGCGAACATACGCTGTCGGACAAAGCTGCCGGAATCAACGCGAAGCTCGCGCCCAAGTACAGCGGTCCGTACACCGTGGGAAAAATCGTGTCTCCGAATTCAACGTGCCGTCGAACGAACCTTCCGTTCAACTTCGCGCCGAAGTTCCCGTCACCGTCTCCACGTGCCGTCGAGACACCTTTTTCAACGCGCCGTTGTATCCTCGCCCGTTCCACGTGCCGTCGAACGAATCCGTTAACTTCGCGCCGAAGTTCCCGTCGCCGTCTCCACGCGCCGTCGAGACACCCTTTTGCAACGCGCCGTTGTATCCTCGCTCGTCCAACGTGCCGTCGAACGAATCTTCCGTTCAACTTCGCGCCGAAGTTCCCGTCGCCGTCTCCACGTGCCGTCGAGACACCTTTTTTCAACGCGCCGTTGTATCCTCGCCCGTTCCACGTGCCGTCGAACGAATTCGTTAACTTCGCGCCGAAGTTCCCGTCGCCGTCTCCACGCGCCGTCGAGACACCTTTTTTGCAACGCGCCGTTGTATCCTCGCTCGTTCAACGTGCCGTCGAACGAATCCGTTTAACTTCGCGCCGAAGTTCCCGTCACCGTTCCCACAAACCGTCCTGACCGATCCCGAATACCTGTTGCCGCGAGCCGCCGGTTCCCGTATCCGAGTAAGTCGACGAGCCGTCGCGGAAAATCCGTGCCTGCCGCGACGGGCCGTTTTCCGTCGTCGACCGACAGATCCGCGAACCGCGAATCCGCGTGCGTGCACCCGCGAACGTTATCGGAAATCTTCGCGACCCGCGGCCCTGTGAGACGTAAAAGTTACGTCGCGTGTTCTGTTTATTTCACACCTCGCCCGAACTACCGTCTCCCGTCCGCTTCCCTCGCCGCGAACCCTGGCTCGGCGAGCCATTCAGCAACGAGGGAGAGATCCGGTTGTGACGAGGATTCGGACTCGTTACACATACATGTAATATACAATTAAAATTGAATTGTAAAATTGCCAAATTGTAGATCCATCAGCTCGCGAATCAATAGAATCGCTGATTATTTCGGCAACCGAAAATTTCTTACTTTCAGATTCGTCTTCCTTGGACACAGCTGCCTGTATTTATCAAATCGACGGGGAGTCCCAGTCCATCCGACAACACATCTCAGACCCAGTATGTATACACAATTATACGAATGTATGTATTACTAGCTTTCCCCCGCCACGCGTTGTTGTGGCACAGTATTTTTTAAAAGCATATACGTATTGAACTTGTTTGCGATAATCTATTTTGTTCAATTCCATTTCGCTGTTCAAGTTGCTTTGTATCTCTCTCTCTCTCTATCTCAGTGCGGGCGCATGTCACATCGCTAAAGAAAAGACAGAGATTTTGGAGAAGTTACATAAGGTGCAAAATTATAAGAATTTGCATACGGATGCGGATATACAACGGGCGTATCTATGAGTGTTACCCAGTTGGATTGTGCTGAGCTGTGACTGTGAAATTCGATTTCTAAAATCGTATGGTGCTACATCATCAGGCGTCCATTAATGGCCCATGTGGTCGCGTTATCGGTCACGGCAATCAAGGGAACTAATTAGGCGATTGTTGTCAGAGTTTGGTGTGAGAAGTCGGTAAAGAAGGTATGAGTGAAGTCGACTGTGCAGAATACTACTGTTCTGCATGTAAAAAAGAAGTGAAGAGTGTGGTTGTGCAGTGCAAGACCTGTGTTCAATACTTTTATCATCCGGGATGCGTCTCTAAGCATAGGGCCTATAAGGGCCAGGAATATATAAAGTGTCCATTCCATCAAATTGTAATAGAGAGAGATAGGATGGACGGGAAGAGGACGGTCGCTGACAGAGAGAGGACTGTATCAGTTGGATCTACAGGATCAACAGGTAATACGTCGGGAAATACCAGCAAACAATCAAATATGGATATTAAAATAGACTGGCTGATTAAAACAGTGAAGGATATAAAAGATGAAATAACATGCAGAAGTGAAATTAAGACGATGATCAAACAAATAATTCGCGAGGAACTAGTAAGCTTTAAACAGGATATTGAAGATTTAAAAAGAAGCATACAGGTGATCACCACAAATAATACCACAAATAAAGCAGAGAATGAAATAAAAAGTTATAGCGATGCAGCGAAAGATAAGTAGAAGGAAAGCATATTAATTGTCAAGCCGAAGAAAGACCAAGAGAGTGAAGCGACCAAGAAATTAGTAAAAGAAAAAGTTGACATCAAAAACTTAGGTGTAGGAATAACAAAAATTAAGAAGGGAGGTAAAGGGTCGATTATCTTAGGATGTGAGAGTGAGAAAGAGATAAAAAGACTGAAAGACACAGTTTGTGAGAAGCTAGGAGAGGATTTTGAAATTGCAGAACCGAAGAAAAGGAAACCGAAAATAAAAATTGTAAATGTTAATGAAGAAGAAATGAACCTGAATGACGAAAACCTGATAGATGCAATACTAAAACAGAATGAAATTAATAGGGAAGAGGAAGGATTCCACATAATTTTCGATTTTCTCGGGGCCATTACAATAACTTCCCTATAAAATCGGGAAGTTAATTACATATATATATACAAACATCCATTTTTATATATTAGATATGTTTCAACAGTCTACTCATTTTTACTTTTGTCACGTTACAGATGAGATTCATGCAGACTAGTTGGAATATCGAGCTGTGTCGGTGTTTGCAAGAATAAAAATATTACAATTAATATGCCAAACAATAATGTCATTCAAACTGTACTCTGTAATATAATGTAAATTACGTCCAGCTGTGTAGAAAAAAATGTCTATTTGTGTTATTTTTTGTGTATTGATTGAAAAATATGCAGCTGATGGTTTAAGAATATTAAAAAATATTATTCTAAATGATTATTGTCAATATTGTTCTAAACAATTACTGCAATGTTACTAATAATACTACAGCTGCAAATTTTCAAAATAATTCTGTTAAAAGGAGTGTTGGGCGTGGATTTTCAATAAATAACATAGGTTATTGCTTAACCTACTATTTATTTACAACTATATACACTGGTATACTACTTAACATTATTATAACTCTTGGTAAAATTACTATAATCGTTTCTCCTTAAGAACACGTGCGCGAGGCCTCTCTATCTCAAACTCTAACTTTTCTCTCGGCGCATGCGTCGTTCCGCAAGGTGCGTTTTCGAGCCCATCAGGAGCGTACATAGCTCCTATCATATCCCCGTCTGGGACTCGAACGCTCGAGCATCGTATAAGCTCAATCGCTCTCTGTTCCTTCTTAGTTTTTCATCGGTTAACGCTTTCGTGAATATATCCGCATCCATGCTCTCGGTCGCAACATGAACCAATTTTACAAATCCTCTCTTTACTTCATCCTTAATATAATAGTATTTCCTATTTATATGCTTTGTTCGATTCGTTACTCTTTCTTTGTGTATCCAACTAATTGCGGCTTTACTGTCTGTTTTAAGTACTATCGGTGGTTTGTCTCCTATCCCTGCATCTACGCTTGCTAGTAAACTTTGAACCCATTTTAGCTCTAGCATACCATCGCAGATTGCTATAAGCTCCGCCTCGCACGTTGAGAGAGCTACCAGATCTTGCTTCTTACTTCTCCAACTAACTACGTTGTTCCCTATTTTGGTCACATATCCACCGAACGTTTTCGCATCCGCACTCGAGTTCCAACTCGCATCCGTACTCATACTTAATATATCACATTTATTATCATACTGGAGTCTATATCCAATAGTTTTCTTTAAATATCTATAAACTCGCTTTACTGCTGTTAAATGAATTTGACGTGGACTACTACAATACTGTGATAATTTGCTTATACTGTACGATATATCTGGTCGCGTGGCTACACCTAGGTACATTAATGACCCTATCATTTCTTGATATATTACTTTATCTATCTCCGGTGAATCCGCAACATTATCCAAATCCTGCTGTGGATCTAGTGGTGTTTTTACCACATTACAGTCTTTCATCCCGTATTTGTCTATTATCTTCTCTATATAATTTTCCTGGGATAGTTCTAACCCCTCCTGTGTCTTTATTATTTCAATATTTAGAAAACACTTATCTTCTATTTCTGTTATTTTGAGATCTGCCCTAATCCTATTTATTATCCTATCTATAATATCGTTGCTAGATCCTATAACTAAAAAATCGTCTACATATACGCCAATCATCACAAACTCTCCTCCTTTATTGTATACGTATACGCAAGGATCTTCTTTCATACGCTCTAATCCAGTAGACTCCATTATTTCGTTTAGTCTATTGTTCCAATAATGACCCGACTGAGGTAGTCCATAAATGCTCTTCTTCAGCAGACACACCTCATCCTTTCCATTATGGAACCCTGGAGGTTGTTCCATCAACACCCTTTCCTTCAGTGTTCCATTCAGGTACGCTGATTTTACATCGTACTGTCTGATTCTTAGATTGCGTATACAGGCTATCGCAAGTATGATCCTCACCGTTGATACCTTGATTACCGGTGCAAACGATTCCATGAAATTGACTCCTTGTCTTTGCTGGCACCCTATAGCTACAAGTCTGGCTTTACATTTTGGCGACTTGTTTATGTCATTCTTTGCAGTATACACCCACCTGCTTTTTACTACTTTCTCTCCTTTTTGTCTCGGCACCAATTTCCATACTTGGTGTTCCTTCATTGACTCTAGTTCCTTTTTCATGGCCTTTAACCATTCACCAGCTTCTGATACCTCCGTAGCTTCCTTATAGTTTTCTGGTATCTTCATGTGTATCTTGTCCTCATGCTTCATAACATTGTTCACCTGTTCTCTTCTTTCTTCTATTCTCCTTGATCTCCTCACTCCTTGTCGTCTCAACTCTTCCTCCTCTTCTTTGCGCTTCCTATTATGTTCTTCTCTTATCTCTTCTGCCTTTCGTCTCCCTCTTTGTATATTTGGTCTTTGTTGTCCTTGTGTTTCTCTTTCTTCTATTTCTTCTTGCTTTTCCCTATTGTCTATTGTATCTTGTTCTTCTCTATTTTCTGTTGGATCTTGTTCTTCTCTATTTTCTGTTGGATGTTGTTCTTCTCTGTTTTCTGTTGGATCTTGTTCCTCTCTATTTCCTGTTTCATCCTGTTCTTCTCCTCTTTCTTCATCTCGTGGGTTGTGTATTTCAAACATTTCCCCTCTATCTACATGCTGTCTTGATCCTAACGTGGTATATCTCAAGTTATCTATACTTTCATTGTGCGTTCCTTTTGCTTCTAACAGAGTAGATCCTCTAATGGATTCGTCGAATTTTGCTGTCCTTACGACACTTATTCTCCCACTCTTAGGATCATACACTCTATACGCTCTACTTTCTTTGGAATATCCAACAAATATTCCTTTGGCCGCTTGCGGTTGTAGTTTATTTCGAAGGTTCTTTGGGATGTAATAGTATGACATACACCCAAAGACCTTCAAGTATGATATGGTGGGTTTAACATTTCTCCACCTTTCCATTGGTGTTTTGTCACATGTCTCTTTTGTTGGCGTTAAATTCTTTAACCAAGCTGCCGTCATAGCTGCTTCGGCCCAAAATTCGCTTGGTAATTTTGCATCAATTAACATTGCACGTATTTTTTCTAATAATGATCTATTCATTCTCTCAGCTACTCCATTGCTTTGTGGATTATATGCTACCGTTCTCTGATGAATTATCCCTTTGTGTCTAAATAATTTTATAAAATTTTCGTTCACAAATTCTCTCCCGTTATCCGATCTCACATTTTTTAATATTTTTCCCAATTGTTTTTCACCTCTATTCATATAATCCACAAAACACTCAAACGCTTCACTCTTATTTTTTAAAATATATACACTCGCATACCTTGAGAAATCATCCACAATTACAAACATGTATCTACTTCCGTTTAATGATTCTACTGGCATCGGTCCGCATAAATCTATGTGTACTAACTCTAACGGTTCTTTGGTATATTTATTTTCTATTAATCTATGTGGCTTTTGCACTAGTTTCCCCATCACACATGGTTCACACAATTGCATCGGTCTTGAAATAAATTTTAAATCCCTAACTATGTTTTTATTTTTCATATATTCTAAGTACTTATCGCACACGTGCCCTAATCTCCTATGCCAAAGTATCTTACTCAACCTATCGTTTGGCTCTCTATTATAATTCCTGAGGTTTTTCTTTTCGCTGTCACTTATATTTACCTTAGTGTCTCTAACTTCTTGGATATTCATCGCAGTCTTACTTCTAATCTTACTTTCTATCACAAACACACCATTATTATTCAACGCGATTGCTATTGTTTCTCCGTTTCTACTGACTATTTTTGCACTACCATTATGAAAGATCACTTTGTATCCTTGGTCACTTAAACGACTCACAGATAGTAAATTTGTTCTGAGCGAGGGTATGTTGTCACGGCGTTTATTTCCCGGCGAACCGAGAGATAACCGCCTTCGAGAAATTATGGCCTTGCGACCGGGCCACGCTCGGTCGCGCGACACGTGGTCCTCTCGAGACAAAAGATCTTCGCAGATTCGAACGGAACGACAAATTTGGACACGAAGTGAACGGGCGCCAGGTACTATACCGTACCACGCGAACTCTCGAACGATTCGATCGGTTCTCAAAACGACGTCGAATCTGCGAACATCGTTTAGGCCGGTGACGGCCGCGAATGGGTCCAGGGAACCACGTGAGGAAAGGAACGGGGCATTCCCCGCGACGAGAACGTTTCTCACGGTAAATGAAGCTACTCTGTTGATCTCGGGCAAAATATAGTCGTTTATTAAAACGAGATGGTCATACAATCCGCCGGCCGTTGCCGGCGGTAGTCAATAGCTTTGCCGGCGCGAACACGAAAGTGACGGCGGCTGTTCGGCCGATCGCGCGGAATAACTTCTATCGCGTCGAGCTCGGTCGTCACAGGACTTCGCGTGAATTTACAAGCCACGAGGGCACGAATTCGACCGAGCTCCGGTGACGTACGCGTTCCTAATTCGAGACTGGGCGAAACGTGCGAACGGTGAACGACACGAAACGAATACGGCGCATTATCCTCCCGAGGAACAATCCGAGGGTAACCCGAAGAATTACCGGGCGAATATCGTGGGTCCCGAATAGCTCGTGCACGAGGATTCGGCGACACACGATCCGCGGCCTCGCGAGCCTCTCAGGAGAGCGACTCCTGGTCAACGGTAAACGCGGGGAAACACGCGGTACACCGCGGTACGAACTTTCGCGAACTCAAATAACGTCCCCGAACCAACACGAACTGGTCACAAAATTATATCGAAATAAGCCTGACTGGCACTTACCAAATACACTTTAGTGGCGGCAGTCGCAAAATACTTTTATAATCGCGGTCTAAGATTCGCACGTGTGCACGGTAAACAGTCCTTCGACCCAGTGGCCCAGTTCGAGATGGTTCGGAACGCGGAAGCGAGTTTTCCCCCCACTCTCGTCTTCGGCGACGCTCGGGCCAATCACGTTGTTTCTTGGCGCAGGGACGACTCGATGACATGTCGGCCCGGGCCTTCGGTATTTTCTATTTTCCGAAGCCCGGCCGATATAAGGCGGTAAGTCGGCATCCATGGATCCGAGCCGTTCCGGTGTAGCTCTCATGGCATTTTCCGGATGAGACGTCGACGAGGGTGGACTGCTGATCGTCCTTATGTTTAACAGCCTCGCCGCTTTCTCCGGGTTGACAGATCCGGGCTCGGTCCAATCCTCGCCGTCTTCCTCGCCAGCGGCGCCCTGTGATTGGTGTTCCGAGCGTCTTCGCTTGCGGCCTTCCGCCAATCGGCGGCCGGAGACAGGTATCGGGCTCCTCGCCGATTTCGGTGGTTCCTGAAAACTCTTGTCGCGCCCGGCGGCGCGACATTCAAAGGCGATAATTCTATTCTTCGGGCGTTCGGATGTCCCAGGGAGAGCGCTCGTTATAGCCGCTTCGTTATTGTACCGCTTTTTCGGTGACCCGGTCCTTCGTCTAAGGTTCGGAGTGACGTAGGCTAAATCTGCCACGTCACAACTCCTCCCCCCCCGAAAGAGACCGGGGCACCGGTGGCAGTTACCAGCCAGGCTTCCATGTTCGCGAGTTCGGGGACGAACGCTCTTCCTCGGATCCTCCATTACATAGGGACGGACACAGTAGAGACATACACGCTTCTACCCATCACCAATCCAGACGAATATATCCTTAAAATCGTTGTTTTTCCCTGATGTGGGCGGAGCCTGATGACACGACCGGTACCTAAGGGAGAAAACCGGATTCGCTGACGTTGGGTTCCGCTGAACCCTGAGGGACGTAGGGATCAGGGTCAAAACAACAAAACTACCATTGAGGGCGACAATCGTTTATTTGCGCCCCTCTAGCGCTTATTAATACTGGTGTCCCTCCCACCCTCCGAAACTTCAGTCTTGTTACTAAAATAAACGATATTGCTATCGAAGGGGGGAGGGACCGATAAACAAAATAATCAGTCTTTTAGTCATTTCGAAAAAACTTTGGCCTCGGTATTGGTCCCGTTATCGGCGGTAACTTGCCGACTGTCCTTGGTTATCTGGCCCCCTTAATACCGACCATACCTCGTGCCGCTGCACTCTGGGCACGTTTCCACCGTATAGTATGGGCGGCCACATCGGTAACAGTATTGCCACTTTTGAGGCTCCAAGCACTCCGAGTGGCAGTGCCCGATTTTGTGGCATCGCCAGCACCCTTCTTCTACCTCCGCGCCTCGTCGCCCTGGCCTCCCTCGCCTCTTCGGTGTGCCTCGTTGCCGTATTGGCATTACATTTGCTTCACGTCGTCCTGGGTTCTGGGCCGCCCGGTTGACGTTAGGTGCCGTACCATTTCCTCTTCGGGGTGGTGCGGTCGAGGTTCCCCCCCTGGTCGGCCGCGCGTCAATCCTCACCGATGTGCCGAACATATTTTGCGCCTGTATATTTAGGCCTGCCCTTTGCACCGGTTGGCTCGTCTGATTGCCGGGAAGGGTTCTGGCGATTCGCTCTTCTACCGCGTCTTCCGTCCTTTGACGGTGCTCCTGGCGGATTCTGTCCATCCGCTCTTCTACCGTGCTCTCTACGGCTCCGGGTCTGGCTACCCCTGCTACCCTCGGTACTGCTGCTGCGACCGGGCTCGTTACCTTGGTTGGTCTTGGTACTGGCTCTTTTATCAGGCCTGGTTTAGCAATCCCTATTAGCAACTTTGTTTCTTTTAGGGCTGCTATCCCTCGGCCCAGGGTACCTTTTCTTCCTTCCTCCGTGATTTTCTGTCCCAAGGTGCGTCTCGGTATTTCGGTGCTGTCGGAAGTTGGTTGCAACGCTTTTTGCGCCTCCGGATCCACCTTCTTCTCCTCCTCTTCTTCCGTTGGTGGTTGCTTGTCCTCCATTTGCTCCTGCGGCTCTTCCGGTATCGGCCGTAGCTGCAGTGCGGCCGTAGCCACAGAAGTTGTCGGTGGAGACGTTGGCCGCAGTAAGTCTCCCCACGGCAGGGCTTCTCCCAGCAAGTCCAATAATGGCTCCTGGGCCAGTTGAGGGGGTCCGTGCGGTCGACAAGCTATTGAGGCTGTCGCCGCCCGAATACCCCTCGGTAGTGGGTGTAGCCTTTTTAATCGTTCTTCGATCGACTCCATTGAGGCCTTGGCTGAGTCCATTTTTTTTTTCTTCGGTAATCTGTTGGTAAAGAGAGGCTATGGTGTTAATCTTTGTTTGTGGGTGTTTGAGTGGGGAAGTATGGTTTGAGGTCCGATATATGTGCCTTGCCGAGGTTCTTTCCCTCCTCGGTGGCCAAGTTATAGACTCCCGGTGACAGTTTCTTCGTTATTATTACCGGACCAGTGAATTTCGGTGATAGTTTCGCCGCAAAATGGTTGGCGGCCGACGAGAGCACTCTCTGTCGCTTCATAACCCTGTCCCCTACGTTAAATTCTCGGTTTCTCCGACGCAAATTATAATGATGCGATTGTTTCCGATATGCGTCCTCGAGGTTTTCTAACATCCAATGCCGTAGCGTCGGTAATTGCGATACTCGTTTTTTCCAGGTCTCATTGGATGTCACCTCGAGGTCGATCGGAGGCTCGACGTTAGCCCTCGCACATTTTGCCGGTCGCGGCTCTCGCCCGAAATTGAGAAACGCTGGGGAGGCTTGTAGAACGGAATGGTGCGCGGTATTATACGCAAAACGAAACTGTGGTAAATTCAAGTCCCAATCTCGGTGGTCCCTCTCTATATAAGCGACGATCATCGTCTTCAGGATCCTATTCACTCGCTCTACTGGGTTCGCTTGTGGGTGGTACGGGGGGGTGGTACTTAATCGAATGCCGTATTCGTCGGCAAGTTCCCTCAGAGTCTTGTTCGCGAACTCGGTACCGTTGTCCGTCAACAAGACATCCGGGGTCCCCCATCGCGAAAAAATTAACCCTTCTAGGGCGTCCGCTATTTTCGGACCGGTTGCACGTCGAAGCGGGGTGCACTCTATCCACTTTGTGAACAGATCCTGTATAACGAGAAGGTACGAATTGCCGGACCTGCTCGGAGGGAACGGGCCCATAATGTCGGCAGCTACTACTGTCCAGGGCATGTCGACCCTGCGCCGACCCATCAACCCCGGTGGGAGTGTTTGTTCCACCTTCGTGAGCTGACAGGTATTGCAGCGTCTTACGTATTCTACTGCCGTTCTATACATGCCTGGCCAGTAGTAGCGGGTGGCGATACGATGATAGGTCTTTTCGACCCCTAAATGCCCTGCCTGCGGGTTGTCGTGCGCCTCCTGCAGGATCTCGGTTCTCCGTTCCTCTGGGATTACGAGTTTCCACTCGTTCCCGTCGGAACCCAGCGTTTCCGCGATCAACGGATCTGTTCTTCGACAAAACAGCTCCCCGCCTCGAATTGCCCAGTCCGGAAATTTCTCGGGATTTTTCTCGACTTCCGCAAATTTTCCCTCGTACCACTTTGGGCGAACCGCGGCCACGATATGAGTTTCCCTTTCGGTATCCCCCTCCCCCTCGTAAATACGCGAAAGTGCATCTGGCACTTTATTAAGGGCTCCCTGCCGATATACTACTTGGAAATCGTATTCCTGCAGCTGCAGGGCCCAACGCGCTAATCGACCCGTGGGGTTTTTCAGAGTTCTCAGCCACCGTAAACTGTTGTGGTCCGTAATTACCGTAAATGCGTACCCTTCTAAATATGGTCGAAATTTTTGTACTGCCCAGACAATCGCGAGACATTCGAGCTCTGTAGCGGAATATTTTCGCTCCGGTAATGTGAGTGATCTGCTCGCGAATGCTATTACGCGTTCGACCTCATCGACCTCTTGCGTTAATACCGCGCCTAAACCTACCTTACTCGCATCCGTCTGCAGAGTAAATGGGGTTTCGAAATTTGGGCACGAGAGGGTAGGTGCCGAAGCGATCGCGTCCCGTAAGGATTCGAAGGCGCTTTGTTGGGCGTCCTTCCACTCCCATTCGCGATCTTTACGTAATAGACGGTTCAGTGGTTCGGCAAGTGTGGCGAATCCCGGAATGAATCTTCTGTACCAGGAGGCCATCCCGAGAAAACGCCGCACCTGCTTCACCGTTTTCGGCGGAGGATACGATAAAACGGGTTGGATCTTCTCCGCGTCCACCTTTAATCCCTCTCGGCTCACCACGAAACCCAAATACCGAACTTCTTGGCAGCAGAACTCGCACTTATCAGGATTTATCATTAGACCGGCTTCCCTGATTCTATTCAATACGCGTTTGAGCCATTCGAGATGTTCTTTGAACGTTTTGGTGACGATGATTATATCGTCTAGATACGAAAACGCGTGAGGCTCCATTTCTGGGCCTATTAACCGGTCCAATAATCGCTGAAAGGTTGCGGGTGCTCCTGTCAGCCCATACGGCATGCGGCGGAAATGGAAAAGACCTTTTCCCGGTACCGTAAAAGCTGTTATTTCGCGGCTTCCTTCCTCTAACGGAATTTGGAAATACGCTTGACTGAGGTCGATGGTCGAGATATATTTCGCGGCCCGTAACTTGTCTAGGATTTGCGTCATGAGCGGTAACGGATACGCATCTTTCTTCGAGACCTCGTTAACTTTTCGGAAATCGAGACAAAAACGGTATTTACCGTTGGGTTTCTTAACCATCACGATCGGACTTGACCAACCACTTTGCGATGGTTCTATTATGCCGTCGGCCAGTAGCTTATCTACTTCCTTATATATGGCCTCCTGTACTTTCGGGGAGACGGCATAATATCGCTGTTTAATCGGGGGATGGTCGCCCACATCGATTCTGTGGCTAGTCAAGTTCGTCATTCCGGTCATATCGTTAAATTCCGGTAACGTGGTCTCGAGAAACTCTTTTAATTGCCGTTTTTCGGCTTCCTCAATCGTTTGTAGACCACAACATACGGTGTCGGGGTTAGTATTCTCGAAAGGGAATTTCTCATTTGGCCGTTTCGCAAAATACCACACTGAATTGTGGTATTCGGCTACTATGCCGAACTTCGCGATTGAATCGGTTCCTAATAGCAGGGGTGTCACCAGATTGTCCAGGACTCGCGCAAATATATCGCGTTTCTCTCTGCCTATTCTTAACGAAAAACGTGCCTCCTCGATTGCTCGATCCACTGCGCCGGTGGCGAGGAGGAAATAGCAAGGTTTATCTGTTGTTCTAATTTCGATGATTCTATCCTCGACGTTCTCGAGGGTTTCTCGGCTCACAAAGGTCAGCGATGAGCCCGAGTCTATTAAAGCGCGGGTCGCGAAATTGCCGATGTACGCGTCGACGGTCAGTAGCGGCGGCCGGTATACATCCCCATTTACCATTACGCGGGCCGATATTAATTCGGGTGAAGTCTCTCCTGACCCCTTGATTGACTTCCCCCCTCGTTTCCCGACCGTTTACTGCACCTTCGGCAGCGATTTATCGTAACCCCCTCCGCTCCGCATCCGTAGCAGTGCAGCCGCAGTTCTTCGCGGCAGTCTCGGGACAGGTGGCCAGTCTTACGACAATTCCAACATTGATGCTGGTACCTCCCGGTAGCACGCGGTTTATCGCGTCGCGGCCATTGTTGCACCGCCACGGCTGCAGTCTCCTTCGGTGTACGAGCTGGGGGTTCGCGGGATGAGCTACGTGATCTGTTCCCGGGTCGGTATCTGTCGTGTCCCCCCGGCGTCGACGACAGTTGTTTACCTGCCCCCGACTCCCGAGGTTTGCGAAGTGCTGATCCGGTTCGAGATTCTCTACGGAAGGGTCGGGAGAGTCGACCGCCCGACTCGTCACTTTCTCCCCCGCTAGCGGAGGATATCGCGTTCGCGTACCCAAAAGTGACAGACTTACCCCTTCCGGGTGCTTTTACGCGTAGACGTCTACTGGGATCGAATGCTAACCCGGGGTGCACCATTTCCGATGGTTTAG
Source organism: Lasioglossum baleicum (assembly GCF_051020765.1). NCBI lineage: Eukaryota > Metazoa > Arthropoda > Insecta > Hymenoptera > Halictidae > Lasioglossum > Lasioglossum baleicum. Next base: position 1,803,263 of record NC_134930.1, read on the forward strand.
GATTCCCCCGTTTTCTACGCTCTTCGACCCGGTCCGCCTCCACTAACTTATCTGACGCGTCATCGACCGTGTTTAACGACTCTCTTGCTATCGTTTGTCGCAACGATAATTTCGCGCCTTCATACAATATCCTTGCCATTCTCTCCTCTGTCCACCGCGGCTGTAATTTATCGAACATCGTGGTCATGGCCATTATGTACTCGCGGACGGGCTCTGTCTCATCCTGGAATCGTTCTCTAATGTTCCGTTCCAGGTTGAATTGGTATTCGGGGTCCCCGAAAAATTCTCGAAACGCGGTCGCGAATTCCGCCCAACTCCTACAACGACTTCCCTTGCGTTTGTGCCAACGCTTTGCTGTTCCCCCGAAACAAACTGCTACGCAGTCGATCAATTCTATATCGTCGATGCCGTGATACCGTTTCTGGTGTTCGAGGTCCTCTAGAAATTCTTCTGGGTCCTCTCCCTCTTCACCGGAGAATTTTAGCCTCCATCGCCTAATTATTTCGGCGATGGGGGTTCCTCTATAATTTAACTCTCGGGGTCTCGCTCCGCGTGGCCCTTCCGCGTCGGGGTCGTCGCGTAATTCGGGATTCGCACGGGATTCGGGGTTCGTGCTCGGCATACTTGATGCCCGACTACGGTGACGTTCGGGAGACCACGGTCTCCACCTTTGATTCTGCGGAACTCTCAAATTAAATTCGCGGGGCGGTGATCTGCCGCCGCTTTCATTTTTCCCTTGCTGATTAATGCGCAAGGCCGCTATATGATCTAACGCGTCCCCGTAGTCCGATTCTCCGCCGTCGTCCCCATGTTCCTTTTTCGGTAAATTTAACGAACTTCTCATTTTGATTCGTGAACCTCGACACCCAATTCGAAACAGAGTTCCCGTAACCGCGGCCGTATGACCCGAAATGGAATTATTCCCGATATATCACGTTTTAGACAGAGAGGGTGCGTTTTCTTTTTCGTATCGCTAATTTTTCTCGTATTTATTACGACGCGAATTTTCCTTTTACCGACACGAATTCCGACTTTACCTCTACTTACTGCCTTTCCCCCAGCCCTTTCTCGTTCTCTCTATCGCGCCAAAAGGGGAAAACAACAACCCAATCAAAACACTAAATCGGACCCTTTTCGTCAATTTCCCACGCACCTGCCCGTCGACAGTATTACTGCGCGGTCGCTAAGATACTACCGGTAGATTTTCGCAAATTATTCGCCAAATTTCCACAAGAAACTCGCTAAGAGGTGACCATTATTTTTCCGCAAATTGTTCGCTAATTTCCGAAAAACAAAGCTCGCAAAGTATCTACTACTAGGATCCCGCAAATCTCTTTATTTCCGACTAGCGCTAGTCGTTTCACCAAAATATTTCATAAAAGGGGTCCGAAAATTTTAATTACTTGTTAAACTCTCTAGAGTTCAATCGCAAATGGGTTATATTCGTCTAGACTACGGACGATATACGGACAACAAACCAACTTCCTCCACCACATGTATAACACAAAAAAAAATTTTATATAAAAAAAAAACCGTTTGCATGTGGGATTAATTTTTGGGAAACAGCATGAACATAATCAAAATATAACAACGAGGTGAAATTATGCGAGAATATCGCAGCCGCGGGTGGATTACGCTATATGCGGTACCTTCCCCGCGACCGAGAGTTTTCTCTCTATTATCAATTCCCAATAATTGCAATTAAACAACCGTGTGCCATTCCAAGAAAAAAAAGAAACAATTTGCATAAATTATGACAATAAGTTCAATGTTTAAATATTAGGAGTTGGTGATTATTGAGGAAAGTGGAATGGTATACAAGAGGAGAATAATATGAGAGAAATGTATCGGTATTGTGGACCTTTACGGGCGGACTACCTCTAGGGGCGATCCTAGTCCCGTAACGGTATTACCCACAATAAACAAATATAAGTTGTCCCTCGTATTGGGGATTATTGGGGCGAAACTCAAGATTCCTGGGCAGGTCACACTCGGTGGTGTGTCCCTCTCCCGCGAAATCAAGTGTTACCCCTCCGCCAATAACGAGGTCCAAACACAATTAAATAAACACAGTAAATATGCACAGTATATAATAAAAATTTTTCCAATGAAATAATAAAAAAAAATCAGACTGCGGAGGAAGCGTGATCGGTATTGATTAACTAACGTAAATTTTCTATTAGTTTTTTGATTTTGTTTAGTCTTGTATAAACTTTAATTATTTTATCTGTACTATGGCCAACGTCGACTAATGCCAATTTGTCAACCTAGAGTTACACTACTAATATCAGCAACAGATTACCCGAAGGTCCGTTAATATTTATTAAATAATGGATTGAAATTGGAATCAATAATGTTATCCAGACGGAACAAAATGAAATTACCGAAATTATTACTATTATTATTAGTACACTGTGTGCAATTGCGTCGAGAGTACGCGCGATCACGTTTCCTTTTCTGACCCTGAATCCTGAAAATAAATTTTGTACACCCGGTATATTGTAACGGCGGAATGGCACACGAAATTCGAAAATATAATGAACAAAGACCCTCGTAGAAGACCTTGAACAGAGAACAGGCTGTTGTAAATACGACGTGACACCGTAATATCTTTTCAACAGCCTGTTGCTGTGTTTACGAGGTGTTGGTTCGTTGGTTCGAGCGAGACAAAGAAAGTACCGCTCAAGGACGGGTCGTGTTTCTCTACTACGCGACCGTTTCGTTCGCCCGATTCAAATTCACACGTTTCGCCTTCGAAATTAGAATTTTCCCGTGAGAGCCTCGAACTTCCTCACGCGTCTCTTTTTTAAAAAGCCTATCTCAAATCGCTTTTTACGGCGAGATTTCCGCAATGTTCGGGCGCCAATTTGTCACGGCGTTTATTTCCCGGCGAACCGAGAGATAACCGCCTTCGAGAAATTATGGCCTTGCGACCGGGCCACGCTCGGTCGCGCGACACGTGGTCCTCTCGAGACAAAAGATCTTCGCAGATTCGAACGGAACGACAAATTTGGACACGAAGTGAACGGGCGCCAGGTACTATACCGTACCACGCGAACTCTCGAACGATTCGATCGGTTCTCAAAACGACGTCGAATCTGCGAACATCGTTTAGGCCGGTGACGGCCGCGAATGGGTCCAGGGAACCACGTGAGGAAAGGAACGGGGCATTCCCCGCGACGAGAACGTTTCTCACGGTAAATGAAGCTACTCTGTTGATCTCGGGCAAAATATAGTCGTTTATTAAAACGAGATGGTCATACAATCCGCCGGCCGTTGCCGGCGGTAGTCAATAGCTTTGCCGGCGCGAACACGAAAGTGACGGCGGCTGTTCGGCCGATCGCGCGGAATAACTTCTATCGCGTCGAGCTCGGTCGTCACAGGACTTCGCGTGAATTTACAAGCCACGAGGGCACGAATTCGACCGAGCTCCGGTGACGTACGCGTTCCTAATTCGAGACTGGGCGAAACGTGCGAACGGTGAACGACACGAAACGAATACGGCGCATTATCCTCCCGAGGAACAATCCGAGGGTAACCCGAAGAATTACCGGGCGAATATCGTGGGTCCCGAATAGCTCGTGCACGAGGATTCGGCGACACACGATCCGCGGCCTCGCGAGCCTCTCAGGAGAGCGACTCCTGGTCAACGGTAAACGCGGGGAAACACGCGGTACACCGCGGTACGAACTTTCGCGAACTCAAATAACGTCCCCGAACCAACACGAACTGGTCACAAAATTATATCGAAATAAGCCTGACTGGCACTTACCAAATACACTTTAGTGGCGGCAGTCGCAAAATACTTTTATAATCGCGGTCTAAGATTCGCACGTGTGCACGGTAAACAGTCCTTCGACCCAGTGGCCCAGTTCGAGATGGTTCGGAACGCGGAAGCGAGTTTTCCCCCCACTCTCGTCTTCGGCGACGCTCGGGCCAATCACGTTGTTTCTTGGCGCAGGGACGACTCGATGACATGTCGGCCCGGGCCTTCGGTATTTTCTATTTTCCGAAGCCCGGCCGATATAAGGCGGTAAGTCGGCATCCATGGATCCGAGCCGTTCCGGTGTAGCTCTCATGGCATTTTCCGGATGAGACGTCGACGAGGGTGGACTGCTGATCGTCCTTATGTTTAACAGCCTCGCCGCTTTCTCCGGGTTGACAGATCCGGGCTCGGTCCAATCCTCGCCGTCTTCCTCGCCAGCGGCGCCCTGTGATTGGTGTTCCGAGCGTCTTCGCTTGCGGCCTTCCGCCAATCGGCGGCCGGAGACAGGTATCGGGCTCCTCGCCGATTTCGGTGGTTCCTGAAAACTCTTGTCGCGCCCGGCGGCGCGACATTCAAAGGCGATAATTCTATTCTTCGGGCGTTCGGATGTCCCAGGGAGAGCGCTCGTTATAGCCGCTTCGTTATTGTACCGCTTTTTCGGTGACCCGGTCCTTCGTCTAAGGTTCGGAGTGACGTAGGCTAAATCTGCCACGTCACAATGTATAAAGTATCTCTAATAACTAAGTTCTTTTCCCCTTCATGAGTTTTCACCTTTACTCTAACATCCCCTTTGGCTTCAGACATTATAATTCTACCACTCTCCGCTAGATTCACTTTCACTTTAAACGGTACACTGTCTTCCATGTTTTCTTCGGTTGAAGTCATGTGGGACGTAGATCCTGAGTCAAGAATCCATAATTGTTCCTCTTCGTCAGCATTCCTGTGCCCTTCTGTTTTCCAGTGTTCTCCTATTAGAAGACTATATTCCTCTCGACATTCGGTTACCATGCAGCTGGTTTCTCCTCTGCCGCTTCTGTAGTTTCCTCTATAATTTCCTCTGTGGTATCCTCTGCCCCATGGTCTATATGTTTTTCCTCGACCTCTTTCATTTGGCCATGTATCTCTCTTGAAGAAGCAATCTTTAGCTTTATGGTTTGTTCTTCCACAATTGAAACATCCACCAAAGCTCGATTGCTTTACGACCTGTCGTGTTGCTTTGTATGCAGTTTCATTATTGCCATTGGGTTGTTCTTGTCTCATATGCTTGTTCTGCCTGGCCTCTTCTTCTTCTAGAGATTGTTTCACCTCGTCCAAACTTATTCCTCTTTGTGTTCTCAGCACTGCAGCTGTTTTCTCTAGCCTTGGGTGAATTCCTCTAACCACGTGGTAACATATCTCACGCTCTTGTATAACATAACCAAGAGATGCGCTTCGGGAAGCGATGTTTCTTGCTCTAGTAATGTATTCTACAACTGACTCGTGATTGTTCATTTTTATATTCTTTAATTCAAGCCCTGTATCTATTCGTTTATTCTCTATGTCTCCTTCGTGTATTCTTTTTAGTTCCTTCCATACCTTTTTTGCGTCTTCTTCTACTAGGAATTGCCCCGCTTGCTGGTCGGACAACGTGGTAATTATTATTCCGAAGGCCTCATCGTTTTTCGTTTCCCATATTAGTCGTCTTCTCACCTCGTCCGCTTTCCCATCTGTTGGTATTGGCGGTTCGTCACCTTCTATTATTTCTCTGTATAATTTTTTCGCTTTTAATACTGCTTTTATCTTCAAAGCCCACACGTGATAATTTTTATCCGTCAATTGCTCTATTCGTCGGCTTGAAACACCGGCTTCTTCCATTGTGAATGCCTCTTCTTTTCTTTTCGCCACGTGTCTTTTCTAACCTCACTTTCTCTAATTCGCCGCAACGCTCTGCTACCATATGTTGGGCGTGGATTTTCAATAAATAACATAGGTTATTGCTTAACCTACTATTTATTTACAACTATATACACTGGTATACTACTTAACATTATTATAACTCTTGGTAAAATTACTATAATCGTTTCTCCTTAAGAACACGTGCGCGAGGCCTCTCTATCTCAAACTCTAACTTTTCTCTCGGCGCATGCGCCGTTCCGCAAGGTGCGTTTTCGAGCCCATCAGGAGCGTACATAGCTCCTATCAAGGAGAAATGTAGGAAATTAACTACTGCAAGCGAAAAATTCTGTGTAAACAAAAATTTATGTTCTACATGTTCGTGTTCAATTATTTCATATTCTATTTTATGTTGAAATGTTATGTTAAAATTTATCTTAAAACGACCTAAGGAGGCAAGGGCCTGTTAGCATTGTTTCGTATAGTAGAAATGTAGATTTATAATTTCTTATGTTTTTCTTGCGTGATATTTATATGTAATATATATCATAATCTTATTAAAAAGCAGATGATTTGTATTATTTTTTGTAATAGTTAGAAAGGATTGAATATTTTATTTTTTTTTGTTATTATAAACTAAATGAAATTATTGCTGGTAATTGTGCATAAAAGGTCCCACCTCACCGATTTCGATGATGTTTTAATATGTTGTCAGTGTGAAGATTCTGAACAACTTTTTCCTGTATTGCTGAGAGCTGACAAAAAGATCCCCGGGGGGGCACAAAGGCAAGAGGGGTCTCCAGCTAGCGCCGCCTACCCCCACCTCTGACGGTCCGTACTCGCCACCAACCCCCACCTCTGACGGTCCCGTACTCGCCGCGTGACCACGCCCTTTCAGCTGCTACGTCACACGACGCATAGTAGCAGGATTCCCGTATTTACGGAGGACTACGATGTTTCACGACTTACAGCCAATATTCAATGCCGTGAATACGAGGATCCTATTGCAGTCATGAAAAGTGACAATTTACACAAGGAGAATGCAAAGCCTTTGCGTCACAGATTTAGTTGAGACTTTATAGAGTTACAGATCTCGTTCCCCTGATTACGAATATACTCCATTATAGGGAAAACTATTCAGTAATTTTCGAGATATTTGCAAATTAAAGTTTTGTGGACGCAACATGTCAGTTTACATAGTTCACTCTTCTACTAAGTAATGGTGTGGCGCACAGTGCGGCCGCCTGTGGACAAAAGTCGAAAATGCAACTATTTTCCATACCTTATTTGGCTTTACTAATCCCTTCAGATATGTCTCTAGTGTATGAAACAAATGCCGGGAATCTCAAATTTCCACAACAAACGGCAGGATTCACGTTTGCATAAGTGGCAGAGAGCTCGTTAGAGAGCTCATCGAAGAATTCACGCGAGACCTGGCCCAATCAATTGCTGATTTCCTATAATCAATAACTTTGTTTTGTGTTCGTTCTTTCAATTTTGAATATGGAAGGTATCGAAGCAGGTGAGGAATATCCATTTGTCCTGTTTCATTAACCGTTTAAATAGTTTCATAGCAATAATAAAACACTAAGTCAGAATCAAGTTTTATAGACGTTAATATCTTCAAATTAGCTTTTCTCGAGTTCAGGTCAAAACATCCTGGGGTTTTGATGTATTTCGATTTCACAACTAATATACTTCACAAATATGTAAACATTTCTTGCTTCAAACTGCTTTGAACGGCTGTGTGCCATTTTTTACCACGCTTATGCGTCAAATCTTGTAATCGAATTTTAAGCCTCTTCGCATAGACCAATCTTACTAAAATTTTATATACACACTTGCTTCCGCGATGACAATGACAGTAGAAAATAAAATATATAAAAAACTTTTTAAAAACCATTTTTAAACAATTTTTTACTCATAGCATTTTCTTTCTCCATATACGTCGAAGACAATGATTTATTTTATGTATTAATTTCGGTACAGAGAAAAAAGAATTTATTTTCATAAAATAAATGCGGTGCATTGCAATGTTTTTTTTATTTTTCAAGAGTAAAAATTTATTGTTTATGTTTATTTATTACAGACATAATTAGTGACTTTATGTATATATATTTTACGTATATTTTTTTTCTTTATGTATATATTTTATTATAGTTTTTATTACAGTAATTTCTTTATGAATATAAACATATATATGTATATATATATACTATATATGAATACAATATGTATATATCATGAATATATATATATATATATATATATACAATAAATATTTATATATACAGGGTGTCCCAAATGTGGTGTACTTAATTGAAATGGGAGGTTCCTGAGACCATTCTAAGAGACATTTTCCTTTGCACCAATGTCAACTGCGGCTTTGTTTAGGAGTTATTAATCAAAAACACGGACCAATCAGAGCGCGCCCTAGACGCGCGATGGCACGTTCAGCCCGGCGCGCCGAGACACGAGCGCGGTGTAACGCCGCGATGCCGCAACGAACAAGAGTTTCTCGAGATTATGTGAATCTTCCCCGATTTGGATGAGCTTTGGATATGTTGTCAAGACCATGATTCTGAACAACATTTCCCTTTACAGTTTTTGTCGGCTGGCTTTAGTTTACGCGATAAATGTAAAAACTTGTAATTGTAAATCGATCGATTGTACTATCTTCTACCCGATTTGGATGAGCTTTGGATATGTTGTCAAGACCATGATTCTGAACAACATTTCCCTTTACAGTTTTTGTCGGCCGGCTTTAGTTTACGCGATAAGTAACTTGTAATTGTAAATCGATCGATGTACTATCTGAACTATCTCCTCTCCGATTTCGAAGAGCCTTGGATATGTTGTCAAGACCATGATTCTGAACAACATTACCCTTTACAGTTTTTGTCGGTCGGAAGAACTTTACTTGTCAATTCATATGGGTGGATCTCTTTACCCGACTTACGGCAACTTTACCCGAACGAGGGAAAAAGCAGAAACTGATTGTATTAAAACCTCACTTATTCAGCCGTAAATCCATTTGCTGCTTCGAAATGTGTGTCACTGGGTCACTCGGTGACGAACTGCACAGATGTCTTCAGGTATACGACAGTACCGAAAGCTAAGGGACGTACGGCCAGGTCGACGAACTGCACAGCCGGTGGTAAAAGGCCTAAGGGATGCGCGGTCAAGTCGACGATCCAGAATTTCACTTTCACTTTCGAATCGATAAATAATTCGTATGTTTATTTCACAAAGATGCCTTGAAATTTTTCCACACTCACAATCACTGTTCACATTTGTCAACACATAGTTATGCACTAATAATAATTGCCATATCCCTTGTACTGCTGCACAAATCACAACAATCAGGTAATGCAATCACTAGACTGCGGATTTCATGCATTTGCAGCAAACATGAGTAGGTGCATTTTAAGACAGTAGAGAGATTAAAATAATTTCAAAACACCATAGTATTATTTTCAACTTCTTAAAATGATCACAGTGAGAATCAAATATCTGTCTGGCTCCTGTCCCTTGTAATAGCGGCAGCCAACATTAATGTTGCATAAAGATCCGTAGTCTAGTGATTAGTTTAAATATTACTATCAAAAACACAGCTAATAGCAACCGTTAGCTTTGAATTGACAAGTCTTTGGAGATGTTCTCTCTATCGCGGCTCGAACGACACTGATTTTCCGCAAGATTTTTCTAAAGGATTTAGGAAGGGCATTTAGAGTGTCGAAATTCGAAATGTGCACGCTGTAGCACGAGAACGACGGGACGGTTATACGAAAAACAGAATGCGAGAAGGACCGCTGTAAGCTTTGTGGCAAACACATGTTTAGTTTTTCCTGCAGGTTGGTACGCAGAGGCGATGGGTAACTGTTCGAAAACGTCATCCGTCCTTTTACCCAGCAAGGGGTAAAAATGTCAGGTCAGCGTAGCATCCCTATTGTCCTATACCTTCCTTAAGAAACTTTCTAAAAGAAGGACAGACGACGTTTTCAAACGGTTACCCATCGACTCTGCGTACCAATCTACAGGAAAAACTAAACATGTGATTGCCATAAGTCAGTGGTCGGCACGGAGGAGACTCTGCAGGCCGCTCTCGGCTCGCGCCGCCTCCTTTTCCCACCGCACGTCTCGCTCTCCGTAACGGCCCTAGTCCTCAGGCCCGTACATATCCCAGACTGTATGAACTGCGCGTGGCGCATTAGGGCGACACCCGTATCAATAGGTCTCCACATTACCGTTGAGGTACTATTGTCAATGCGTTTTTTTTATGTGGTTTCCCCTGTAGGCCTATTCCACTCTGCTGCATGACAATTTCTGAAACTAACTTTGAACAATAAATGCGGAAGAGAGAGAGAGAGAGAGAGAGAACTACTTCTTAATTCCATTGCCAAAATTTTAAACAGTCATTCAGACAAACTTCTTCGTGGACGTTTAGATGTACTCGGAATATCAGATATATCAAATGAAAGATTAGATGTCGCGGCTCGCATCGCAGACGATAAAGAAGCGTCATTCAACCGGGTGCGCTTTTCCGATTTAATATTCCGCATTTTATAAAACGAACATACGCACAGATATGTCGATCCGAACATTGAAAAAATTCTCAGTGCGAAATTTCTGAGGAGAGGATATCTTGATTCATTTAATATTTTAAAAAATTCGACACTGTTTTCTTCCCTAGTCTTCAGAGGAACTTTTTGATGAAAATCGCGAAGTTCCTCTTGATACTCGGAAGCTTGTTCTTCGATTATGGCCGCGAGGGGGTTCTGAAATAGTCTGAAATCATTTTTAAGGGAATCGAAATCAGTGAAACGGTTATCGAAGTATTTGTCAAAGTTATATATATATATATATATATATATATATATATATATATATATATATATATATATATTGTGACGTCGTTTCTCGTTTCTTAGCGAAACGATAGCGACTCCGGGTATTTACAAGCGATACCGCCGGGCCACGTTCGGCCGCGCGAAACGTGGTCCACCCGGGACAAAAATTGTACGCAGGCTCGTCGTCTCGCGAGATCTCTTATGTAAAGTTCGGGCGCCAGGCACAGAAGATGCCACGCTAAATTCGCTAGCAAACACGATGAGAGACGACCCTACGAGCCTGCGACAATCGATATTACGCGGAGATGTGATACTAATGGTCTCAGGATTCTACGCGGGTCGAACACGAGGCATTCCCCGCGGCGGGAAGGTTTCTCACGCAATAACGACTCAGAGATTCGGCTAACACAACTTTATTCGTTCGGCGATGGTTACAGAACGGCTGCCGACAACGACCGGCAGCGTTTAGAGGTTAGCCGGCGCGTGACAGGTGGTCGGCGACGGCGATCCGTCGCACGCGCGATTTGACCGTCTACGGTCTTTCTCTTTGCGCTATGAATCCGGCAGCAACGTGAATTTAACGTTGGCGTACGCGACCTTCGCGTTCTACGCCCAGATTCGGATGGAATACGCGTTATATTCAGCTTCTCGTCGGCGGAACACGTCGCGGAAATACGACGAGAGCACGTGGCGGCGTCGCACCGTGGGACGACTCGAGGTTCGAATAATAACGACAATGACGCGCGGATCCTCGAAAACCTAATAGTGCCCGATGCTCGCAATTCCTCCTTCGCCGCGCGTAGCGAGGTCAAGTCTACACGCGGGTCCTCGCCATCCGACCTCTAGCACGGGCACCCGCGAAATATATTCCCCGCGCGTCTATTACACACCGGATTCTCGCCCCTCGCGGATTACTTCGAATCCGTCTCGAATACCGGCAGCTACGAAATCAGATCGGTGTTTCTACGACGCGATCGCGGACACGACACACTACCGAGCCAACGCGAGAAAGATCACTTTATCGAAATGAGAACTGGCGAAAGCTTACCCAGGGCAACGATCGTTGTTCGCCTCGCTCGTCCCTCGTCTCCGGCAGCGTTTCTTCGTGAGATTACAAAAGACTTAGAATTACGCAATCGTACAAATTCTACTCGCGACTTTCGGTATCTCGAGCCAACGAAGAAGTGATCCCTCGCTGCGTGTCTCGGGAACGCGGAAGAGAAGCGTCCCCCCCTTGCCGCTCTGATCCCCCCGCACGCAGTTCGACCTATCGCGGATAGATTTTCGGACAGGGCCTAGCCCTGCGTGACGGTCCCTGGCGCTCGGCGATTCGGTGGTTCTCCGGCAGCGTCGCGTAGGTATTGGCTGCTTCCCGCAGAGGTGATCGACAGGAGCCAATCCGGCAGCGATCCGGTTTCTCTCCGGATGAGGTGACGGCAAGACAGCTGAGATTCCTTGCTTGGCATCGTCCGTCCTTGTCGGCGCCTCCAGGTTGATTTTCCTGTGCCCCGTCGATTCCTCTTTCCTCGCGGTGTTGTAATTGTCGCCGGCGCCGGTCTCTGTGTTTTCCTCGGCGGGAGAGGTGCTTCGGGTCCCCCCTGGGGCCCGACTACGGTCCTGCAGATACGCGTCGCGCAATTGGCGCGACGCTCAAAAATATTAGAACTCGCCCATGGATCTCGTTCGCACCCAGGGCGAGCGCTCGCCACGGCGCCTCTCGCGTATTAGGCTGCCAGAGGGTGACCCGGTCTTCCGATAAACGGCATCGGGTGACGTTGGCAAAACTGCCACGTCACAATATATAGCCAACAACCGTAGTCCCGTTGAAAGCACCGGTTCTCGTTAGATCACCGAAGTTAAACAACGTGGATCGTGATCGGCACTAGGATGGGTGACCGTCTGGTCAAAAACCAGAAAGTGACCCACCAGGGGTGTTTTTCACGTGTTGTTGGCAAAAGGTGGTTCGGAACCCACCATAAACAGTAGGTCCCGCTGAAAAGGCGATGGTGAGAGTGGAAAAAGGAAGAGGATTGGTAAATGAATTTGAAACCCTGAGGGGACCAAATATCATGTCCATACCATACCATATATATATATATATACATATATATATCTCTTTTCCGTGTTTATTGTTCAAAGTTAGTTTCAGAAATTGTCATGCAACAGAGTGGAATAGGCCTACAGGGGAAACCACATAAAAAAACGCATTTACAATAGTACCTCAATGGTAATGTGGAAACCTATTGATACGGGTGTCGCCCTAATCCGCCACGCGCAGTTCATACGGTCTGGGATAGGTACGGGCCTGAGCTGCCTCGAGGACTAGGGCCGTTACGGGGAATGGGACGTGCGGTCGGTGAAAAGAGGCGGCGCGAGCCGAAAACGGCCTGCAGAGTCTCCTCCGTGCCGACCACTGCCATAAGTCTTAAAGCGGTCCTTCTCGTATCCTGTTTTTCGTCCAACCGTCCCGTCGTTCTCGTGCTACAGCGTGCATTTCGAATTTCGACACTCTAAATGCCCTCCCTAAATTCTTTAGAAAAATCTTGCGGAAAATCAGTGTCGTTCGAGCCGCGGTAGAGAGAACATCTCCAAAGACTTGTCAATTCAAAGTTAACGGTTGCTATTAGCTGTGTTTTTGATAGTAATATTTAAACTAATCACTAGACTACGGATCTTTATGCAACATTAATGTTGGCTGCCGCTATTACAAGGGACAGGAGCCAGACAGATATTTGATTCTCACTGTGATCATTTTAAGAAGTTGAAAATAATACTATGGTGTTTTGAAATTATTTTAATCTCTCTACTGTATTAAAATACAACTACTCATGTTTGCTACAAATACATGAAATCCGCGGTCTAGTGATTGCATTACCTGATTGTTGTGATTTGTGCAGCAGTACAAGGGATATGGCAATTATTATTAGTGCATAACTATGTGTTGACAAATGTGAACAATGATTGTGAGTGTGGAGAAATTTCAAGACACACATTTCGAAGCAGCAAATGGATTTACGGCTGAATACGTGAGTTTTTAATACAATCAGTTTCTGTGCTTCTTCTCTTTTTTTACGATAATCTCGTAAACTAAAGCCAACCGCCAAATAGTCTAAAGAGAAATGTTATTCAGAATAATGGTCTTGACCACATATCCAAAGCTCATTGAAATCGGATAGGAGCTAGTAGTACATCGATCCCATGGATTTACAAGTAAAGTTTCTCGCGATAATCTCGTAAACTAAAGCCGATCGCCAAAAAGTCTAAAGAGAAATGTTGTTCAGAATAATGATCTTGACCACATATCCAAAGCTCATTGAAATCGGAGAGCATTCACATAATCGAGAAACTCTTGTTCGTTGCGATGTCACGGCGTACCACCGACACTCGCTTGTCGGCGCGGCGTGGCGCGGCCGCCCAGGGCGCGCTCTGATTGGTCCGTGTTTTTCGTTAATAACTCCTAAACAAAGCCGCAGTTGACATTGGTGCAAAGGAAAATGTCTCTTAGAATGGTCTCAGGAACCTCCCATTTCCGGGACTTACACTTAGTTTGGGACACCCTGTATATGTGGCGAACGGTAAAGTCCGTCTCACGAGAGAAGGGACTTGGGTAACGACCAGTTTGCGTCGTTCGCTGCGCAGGTTCGCCCTGATTGGTAGAACTCCCAATGCACAACGAGCGTGAGCCAACGAGTGGAGTTGGGAGGCTCGCAGCAAGGCAGCAAGGCGATCAGTCGAGCTGCGCGGAACGAGTCCTTTCTTTCATGAGACAGACTTTAGTTCCCATTTGCGTGTCGCTCGCGACGAGGTGAGGCCTCGTCGCACTTCATAGGGTGGTTTCTCAAGATAAAAGTCTGCTCTATTGCGTGATGTAGTTCGATTTTACGCTGGACCCTTATTTTTTAACATAAACTGAAAAATATCCTCAAAAATTGATGCAGAAGTAGTGTCTATCCAGTTTTAACGATTGTTTAAACATTCATGATGTATTGATATTGAATATCACTGTATTCAGAAAAGTCTATAGAATCTTTTGCTGTAAAGAACAATTCAATATCGTTTATAATAACATCACAATATTTGTTTAAAGTTGAAAAATACGTTTTTTTTCAAAATCATGTTTCTCAAAAACTGCGTCTCGGGGGAAAATTAAGGGCAGATTCAGAAACAACGCAAGAAACTCTATAAGAATCACCCAACAGTATTTGTGGAACATGAAAAAAGATTGATTGTGTTGGACAGAGTATTTACTGTCATATTTTGTGGTCTGGAAACCGCGTTTCTGAACGCTCGAATATGTCGTGCTTTAGACTTAAACTTCAGATATTTTTATTTAAATTTGTTGACGCATCTTGTGGCCCAGATCATAGCAGCTAGGTGCCAAGACACCTCTGTAGGTTCGACGGTAGGGCACCAGTTCACTATACGCAGGTAGACGGTCCGGGTGCGAGTCCGACAATAGTAATAATGTTGGGGCGTACGGTCGAGTTTTTATTGCTTTATGACTCGGTGACATCGTGGATTTTTTCGGAGTTTTCTGGCGATAGTTAATGTATTCTAAAGACACGCTGAAGTGATTTGGTTATTGCGGATTACCGGGGTTTAGGCGCAGTTATTTTCGAGTGGCGAACATTAGCACTTAGCACTGCCTACACAATCGCTTCTTATTTTACTGTAACGACTACGATTTCATTACAGGGACGAAAAGAAAATTTTTGAAGGTCGCGCGAGTCCTTTCTTTTGTTTTCCACATCAACGTGCTATTTCGGATATATCCACAAACATGATTTTGACTTGGATCTATTCTGACTCTCGCATAATTAGTAGCCCAATAAAATGTCTGTCCTCGACAATGGTTACTACTACTAATAGCCAAAAATTATTTCCATCATCGATAACGGTTTCTTATGACCAAAAAGAATTGTTGTCATTTATAATGGTTGTTTACCAGTCAAAGATAATGTCTATCATCGATAATGATTATTTGTAACTATTGGGTTGTGTAATAAATTCCCGCGTTTTTCGTATCTTATTTTTTTCCCGCAATTTTCCATCAACAGAAGGGACATTCTCGGGGAGAATGTTTTGCCGGTTGCTGGATGTGCTGTTCGTACGGTATGTGAGAGACGATCTTAACGATTCGTAAAAACGACTAAAATGGAGATCGCAAACACTAGAATTGGATCGTCGATTTCGTATATTTGTCAGTCAATGACGATTTTAGTTATACTAATTTTCAAATTTTAAATACTTTTAAAAGAAATTGTATTCACTGTGACGTTGCAAGTCTGCGACCCACCCGCAACTTAGAACGCTCCTTGAGGAAGAGATTAAAATCGAGAATCGCTTCTAATGCCATCTGTTGCACGCACCGAGAGCAACTACTCTCGGGAGCGTGCCTAGGAAGCAACAAATACCGACAAGGCGCCCCGCACCAGAGGATCACCCGACGACGAAATATTGGCCGCCAACAAAAACCATTCCGGATCCGGAGAAGTGGCAAAAGGCACCGATGCACACGAGCCCGTAAACTCGGAGACGACGTGCCAGGACAATGGGGCTGCAACAACGTAACATCGGCATTTTGGTGGTCCAGCCGGCGTCTCACCCTCCTACAGTCGGTCCCGGCAAGGGTGGTGCGGAGGAGCGCCTAAGAGGACGAGTCCTCGCCGATCGCCTTCGACGATCGGCCATTGGTGTTTGACAGGTCGTGGGTCCAACGACCCGTTCTGATAGGTCGATCCTGCGACTAGAGTAGTTGCGTTGCGGGTGCGCCCATAGGGAATTTCGGCAAGACGAAAGGAGTGGGGAGATCGAGAATCGAAGCGCTCCGTCGATGCGACGAAGGATCACTGTCGCGCTGGTACTAGAACCGATCAGTCGAGCTTCCGCAATTTCGCTGCCGCGCATATTTTCCGTGTTCCGTCGAACAGAACGTAGTACGCGTCGCGGGTGGTTTTTCTTCGCGACTACTTCCGAGAACGATTCCCGAGCGAAGGCCCAGAGTTCCGGCCACAGAATTACGGGTAGCTGAACGCAGCACGGTAAGTCGACTAAGTGATCCTCGTTAGCATTTCGGGTTGGCTCGATATTTAGTGCGAGGACGAAGCGAGTGCGCATCGTCCTCGGACCATTGGTGATTGCCGAGGCCTTGGGCCTCGTGCATTGGTGCTCGCGTACTCCCTGAGACGCTTTGAGCCTTCGCGAACAGTCTTCCCCTTTGAGTAGTCGGAAGTCTTCCTCTAGGAGCCGCGTCGAGAAAGGATAATTTCGGGAACTGCGAATTCGGGAAAATAGCGTCCATCGCGCTCGGCAATCGCGCGCCGGTCCGTCGAGACTACGCCGAACATCAGCGTTTCGCGAATCCCGTCTCCGTTGAGACGTGCATTGTACCGTCGTACCGTACTTTCTAGAATCGCGAAGTCTCGAATCACGCGCTCCGCGATCGACGATCCATCGCACAAGTGTACAAGGAGCGCGGGCTCCCGGGTTGCAGCCACGTGGCCGCCCCTCTGTAATTTATCTCCTGACAACGAATAAATTCATTCGAGCCCTAATTGTTTCGAGTCATTTCCGACCTGCGAGATCCGTCCTGCCGCGAGGGCTGTCCCCGTTATTCCCTGTGTCCGAATTCCTGGCAGTCCGTGTCGTCGAAGTTCGTTCGTGATCGCGAGAAGAGTCGCAGCTCGTGTTCGACGTCCTCGAACGCGAGACTTTCGTGTTTCTTAGTGCGGTACTTCCGAGTACCTGGCGCCCGAACAATACTTAGCGTCCGATTCGACTCTTCTCGTCAATTACCTTTGTCCCGAGAGGACCGGGTCCGCGCGGCCGCGCACGGCCCGTCCTCAGCGGCTGTAAATTCTCGGGGTTGACCGTTTCCGCCGGTCAACAAGCCGGTCGAATACGGGCAACGTTACAAATTGGCGCCCGAACAGGAACCTCTCTCTCGCAAGGGTTTTCCCCGAAAACAGAGAGAGGCGCAGGGATAACGTCGGACTGTCGCAGATAGATTACGGTACGACGCCGCGAGTAAAATCTACGGAAATAGCGATCCGACGGACGACGAATCGAACGAAACGACGTATCGCGCGAGTCGAGGAGAGCGAAAAATTACGCGCGTGCGAAGCGAAAATCCTTTCCGACGGAACCACGCTCAATCCAAACCGTTCAAGGAAGACTTCGAGAGCCAGCGCGACGCATTTCTTGTCTTTCATGTTTTTTTTCTTGTTTTTTTTGTCAAGAGTAGAACACTAGAAATTCCAATGTTAATAAATTGTTGTATGTAATATTACTGTGTCCCTTGGTGAGGGGAGTGTACGTTTTCGGTGCTGGGCGAATAATCGTGGCCTAGTCGAATCCTGCTCTCCATAATTCGTGTTGTTCAATACTCTATTCGCGATTTCAGGACTTCGGAATTTTTTTTTTCTCACAAGTTGTCTATTAGTTTGAGTTATAAATAGCTTTTGTGTTAGGGTACTGTATGGTGAGGCAAACCGTTGTGAAAGAGCCATTGTCCGTGATATTGAAATAGGAATAATATCGAGATTAGGCGAAGACAAGGGCGAGAAATTTCGAACTGTTGAGAGTTTCGTGAGCCGTAACGTGACTCCGGTCGGGGGGGAACCGAGTGCCCGGGCACGCAACGTAAACATCGCGCGGCCGAAAGGCCTTGAGAGTTCGGTACAGCGCACAGTGGTCCAAACGGCCGATTTAGGAGTGCAAAAGTCTAAACGCTTCTAATAATCGATAATTCTGTGTTACATGTATTTTATACACATTAGATAAGTATAAAGAAGGCTAATTGAGTTCCGTAAGTTTTTTGAAATATCTTTTTTTCTTAAAATATAGCAAAGACGAAGCAACATATTTCAATTTATAATGCCAGTTTTAATGTACAGTGTTAGAAAAGAAAAACTTGTGCACAATTCTTCATTTTTTACAAAATTATAATTTTCAGAAATGAAATTTACGACAACAACAATAATAATACATATAAAAAACACAATAATAATAAAAATAAAAACAAAACAATATTTATATCTAGTTATACTGTTATATTTACATCTAATTAGATATAATTATATAACCTAACACAATCTAAGCTGTTAACGATCTCTTCGACACAATAAGAATGGGAAACATTCATGTGGAAGGCCCATAATAATAGAAAATCAATCTCTTTTTGTTTACGCTCTCTACGACTCGCAAAAAGAACTGCCAATCGGCCCTCCAACAACAATGCCACAACACCAGGCATTCTTTGCACATTATTGCCTAATACGTCTATTAATCGTCTATTATATATTATTATAATAGTATGTCTATTATATATGTACGTCCTACGCGTACTCGTCATCGAACTGTACCAGAAAAAATAAAATAATTTACTAATCTGCATTTTTCTACAAATAAATTTGATGAAACCATAAACTACATATTTCATTCCTAATATTCATGCAAAAATTAACGCGAATACGGGCGAGTATCGTTAGTATTTCCTACCAACTTAAGAAATGAATTTCTTAAAACCTCTTCGTTCCACGCGCACTCGTCATCGAACTGTATCAGAGAAAATAAAATGACTTGCTAATCTGCAATTTCCTGCTAATAAATTTGATGAAACCATAAACTACATATTCCATTCCTAATATTGATGCAAAAATTAGCGCGAATACGGGCGAATACCATTAGTATTTCCTACAACAAACTTAAAAAATAAATTTCGTAATACTTCCTTGAGGAACATTACTTAAACATTTCCGAAAAATTGTTTTATATTTTTTTTCATATCTTCCCAATGCTTCTGAACACGGCTATTATAATTAGAAATCAATATTATCGTTCTAGACAATAAATAAGAGTTGAAAAGGATGTCCTTTATATCGATGTACTTGTCATACTGCTACTTTCAACCTATGCCACACTTAACAATAATTGATTTAAGAAGTAATATTGTCGATTTCAGCTTCTACAGACATATGTGTTGATGTAAGAAACAGTATTAAATGCCTACTTCATGTTTGGTTTTTTGACTTTTGCACTCCTAAATCGGCAGTTTGGACCACTGTGCAGCGGGAAGAAAAACAAACCGCCGTAGGCCGCGTCGAAAATGCTGGGCGTCTCAATAAGAGATACAGACAACGTGTCCGTGTACAATGAATGCGATATAGACCCGGGGGAAGGGATGTCGAGTGACCCTCAACCGGGTGACGGAAATTCGGCGTCTCGGCTGCGTTTTACAAGGTACCCAGAAAATCCCGTAGCAGGCACATTAGGTACGGCCATAAAACCCGAGGGAGACGTCAGGTCCGCGCCACCACCAGAGAGACCGAACTCGACAGAACCATTCGATATAATTCGAAAATGGCGATTGAAATTCTCGGGCAAATCACACGAGGATCCGGAAATGTTCCTCTCCCGATTAGAAGATCTAAGGGCCAGCTCGAATTTGAATGATGCTGATCTGCTGCGCTGCCTACCGGTGTGCTTGACCGATAAAGCCGCGCTATGGTATAAGAATCGCGGCGGATTTAGAACATGGTCGAGATTCGTAGAGGAATGGCGGGAAAATGACTTCGATCCGAATTATCAGGAACTGCTAGAACGCGATTTGAGAGTCCGGAAACAAGGTCCGGACGAACCGATACGGGATTACATAGCGTGTATGGAAGCTATGATCAATAGGTTAGAAAGGCCGTGGACCACCCACAAAGCGGTGGAAAGAATCTATTATAACGCGCGAGAAGAACTACGGAACGCGGTATCATTCGTAGATAATATGACTTTAGGCCAGTTAGAAAGAAAGTTGCGGGCAGCGGAGAGTAATATCGCACCCGGAAACGCGGAGCACTACCGATCGCCACAACTGGCAAATAAATACTTCGCATACAACCCAGCGGATTATAAAAAGCATCCGAAAAGTAACGGTAACGAAAAACAAAACAAATTTCGAGAATACGAGTCCGCGAACGCTGTAGAGTGGTACGATAGTACCGACAGTAACGAAAGCGAGGAGGGGTCGCCCGAACGTAAAGGTCGAGGAGCGCGTTCAAATAACAAATCGAATAGGCAAAGTAGTTCTCATTGCGGACCGAATAATAAATCCTGCGCGAAACACACCGCGTGCGCAGTAAAACCGTCGGAAAACGAACCGTCGGCAAAAGGCAAATGTTGGAATTGCCAAAAAGAAGGTCACTTCGCGCGGTACTGTAGAGCAAAAAGAGTCATCCATTGCTATAGTTGCGGGGAACAGGGGGTTACTATTCGCGAATGTCGTAAATGTGATCGAAAACCGGGAAACTGGAAACGGGACCGCTCGCAGGGGCCGGATCGATCCCGGAAACAATAATATCGGCTCGGATTTCGGAAATAAATTCCAACTCGGATCAAACAAAAAGACCGTCATTGTTAATCATCGAAACGAATATCGGAAAATACAAAGCACGCGCTTTAATAGATTCTGGCTCGTCAATCTCGTTTGCAAGTCGCGAAGTAATTCAGGCAGTAGGAAATCAAGCGAAAGTTTCTCTCGCCGAAAAACCGTGTTATTTCCTCTTAGCCACAGGTGCGGTGGATAGGGCAACGGAACAGGCCAAACTTAGGGTTACGATCAAAAACGAAACTAGAGAAATTCTCGCCCGCGTTCCCGATAATTTGGTGAACCCATTGTTACTGGGAATAGATACGATAGCGAAATTCGGTATCGTTGTCGAGTACCATAGGGCGGCATGGCATTTCGCCTCGCGACCAAGCGTTGAATTCCCTTTCGGGTCCCAATCAAACGAGCCACTCTGTTGCGGATTACAAATTCTATCAGATGTAGAAAAAGAGCGGTTACGCGAATTTCTAGATAAGGAACTTCGAGACTTTGCGGAAATACCGGGGATGACCACATTGACCACTCACCGAATTGACGTAGGTAATGCCAGACCAATTAAACAGAGGTCGTATAATACATCACCAATAGTACGGGAGGCAATCTACAAAGAGGTAGACTCGTTGTTAGCGGAAGGAATAGTAGAACCTTCACAAAGTGAGTGGTCAAGCCCCATTGTAATGGTAAAGAAGCTGAATGGCAAGTACCGCTTTTGTTTAGATTTCCGCAAAGTCAATGCAGTTTCGAAAAGAGACGCGTACCCACTCCCGTTGATGACAGGCATTTTGGATAAGTTGCGCGCGGCACGCTATATTTCCACCCTCGATTTGAAGCAAGCTTACTTCAAATTCCGCTAGAAGAAAGTAGTAAAGAAATTACCGCGTTCACGGTTCCGGGCAAAGGACTATATCAATTCCGAAGAATGCCATACGGACTCACAGGGGCGCCGGCAACATTCCAACGTTTATTGGATCGTTTAATAGGACCGGAAATGGAACCCCATGTATTTGCCTATTTGGACGATGTAATTATCGCTACCGCCACTTACGAAGAGCATTTAGTCTGGCTGAAAAAGGTTTTAGACAAAATTAAAGCGGCAGGGTTAATAGTGAATCCCGAAAAATGCGAATTCTGCAGGGATGAAGTAAAATATCTTGGATTCGTGGTGAGCCGCGAAGGGCTGAAAGTGGACGCGGAGAAAGTTGAACCCGTCCTGTCTTTCCCCGCACCGCGAAATATAAAACAAGTAAGACGATTTCTCGGAATGGCTTCGTGGTATCGAAGATTCATTCCGAATTTCGCAACAATAGCGGAGCCAATGAACATCTTATTGCGGAAAGGCAGGGCGTGGGAGTGGAAGGACGGTCAACAATCCGCCTTCGAAAAATTACGTTCACTAGTAGCTACCGCGCCAACTCTCGCATGCCCACGCTTTGAAATCCCGTTCACCCTGCAGACAGACGCTAGTATGGTAGGGCTCGGGGCGGTATTAGTTCAGGAAATCGAGGGGGAGGAAAGGGTGATAGCGTTCGCGAGTCGTTCATTGAATTCGGCAGAACGCAAGTATTCCGCGACAGAATTAGAATGCCTGGCCGTCGTGTGGTCCGTGCAGAAATTCCGGCCGTATCTGGAAGGTTATAAATTCACGATCATTACGGATCACAGCAGCCTTCGGTGGTTACGACAGCTAACCAACCCTTCGGGCAGATTAGCACGTTGGGCATTACAATTGCTCGAATATGATTTCGAAATAAAATACCGAAAAGGCTCGCTGAATAACGTTCCAGACGCGTTATCACGAATGTTTGAAGGGATAAAAACGGAAGGGGAGAAATTGCCAATAGTAGCCGCGACGCGATTAGATTGGTTTGACGAAAAAGTTCGTGCAGTTGAATCAAATCCGGAGCAACACCCCGCGTGGTCAATTAGAGAGGGTCAGCTTTATTACCGTCGTACAGATCCACTTATTGCAGAAATTTTGGGAGGGGATCTTAGCGAATGGAAATTAGTAATTCCGGCAGATAGGAGGAATGAGATCTTGAAAGAATCGCACGACGAGGTGCAAGCGGGTCATCTGGGAGTGGAAAAGACCTACCACAGAATAGCGGCAAAATATTTCTGGCCGGGTATGTTTAGAACTGTCGTCGAATACGTGCGACGCTGTCCCACATGCCAAATGACGAAGGTGGAACAGTCTCTCCCCTCCGGGCTAATGGGTAGGCGTCGCATTTCGGCTCCTTGGATGGTAGTCGCGGCAGACATAATGGGCCCGTTTCCACCTAGTCGTGCAGGATTCGCCTATCTGCTGGTAATGCAGGATCTCTTCACAAAGTGGGTGGAATGCTGCCCTCTCAGGAAGGCCACGGGGGCAAAAATTTCGGAAGCTCTCGAGAATTTGGTATTTTCGCGGTGGGGAACTCCCGAAGTACTATTAACGGACAACGGTACCGAGTTCGTTAATAAAACAATTCACGAACTGGCGAAAAAGTATGGAATTACGATCTCGACAACACCGCCGTATCACCCGCAGGCGAATCCCGTCGAAAGGGTGAACAGGGTGTTGAAAACGATGATCGTATCATACATAGGGAAAGATCATAGGGATTGGGATCAAAATATCTCTAAATTTCGGTTCGCCTACAACACTGCGCACCATACAGTACTACAGGCTTCTCCGGCCTTTCTGAATTTCGGACGAGAGCCTACGCCAGCGGCTTGTCGTAGAGCACAAGTAGAGCCACCAGTAGAATTAGAAGTAGCGGACTCCGGGGAGTGGAAGGACCGCGTCTCACACCTTCCAACTCTGCGACATTGGGTAGCGGAAAATTTGGATAGAGCGTACGAAACGCAATCCAAATATTATAACCTCCGGCGGAAAAACGTGAATTTCGAGATAGGAGATTTAGTACTACGACGGAACCGGGTGTTGTCATCGGCGGCACAGAATGTAGCGGCGAAACTCTGTCCAAAGTTCGCGGGACCGTTCCGGATTTCGGAAAAGTTATCAGCGGTAGTGTATTGGCTTACAACCTTAGAGGGCCGGGACGTGGGAAAAGCACACGTCGAAGATCTGAAAACGTACACTCCGCCCGTAGAAGGGGAAGGAGAACGGCCCAACACTGCAAATAATACAATTTCAGATGCAGAACTTCAAGGTGGATCCGTGGGTAGCGGACATCTACGAGTTAATGGTAGAGGACCTCGAGTCCATGGAAGCGGTAGTGACAAGGATGAGGGAGAATTTCCGTCGTCCCCACCAACGCACTACGGCAGTATCAGTGGCCGACCTCCTAGGACCCCTAGAAGAGGCTCAGGCCGAACTTCCGGGCCCAATCCCGCCACAGCAGAAGACGGAGAAGGAGCCGCCACAGTCCCGCGAAGGGGGAGAGGAAGACCTCGAGGAACCGGAAGAGGCCGTCCTCGCGGTAACTCCCGAGCTACCGGGGGAGTACGGGGAGCTGGACAAACTGTTCACCAGGACAACGCAGCATCTGCAAGCACTGCAGGGGTATTTCAGATACCCGCCCCGGACTCTGCCGGTGACCCCGATGCCAACAGAAGAGCCGAAGGCACAAGCGACCCCGACGCCAATACCAGAGCCAAAGCCACGTGAAACACCAAATCCCGCAGTACAACAGAAACCTCAGGAGGCCCCAACAGCCCGAAAGGGGGCACCAGACCATGGGAAGACGACAACGTACCCAGGAACCAAAAAGACTACGAGCCTGCGGGAAGCCGAGACTACCGGAATCCCAAGTCTACTAGACACGGGGAAGGCACCGGAGGAAATGCCCATAAAGAGGCCATGTTGGAATTGTGGGGTGAGAGGCCACAACAGGAGCCAGTGCCCAGAGCCGGTACGGCCACACTGCTTCCGTTGCGGACTAAAAGGGGATTCCGTGCGCACCTGCCCATACTGTGCGGATTATTGGCGCAAAATGAACGCCGGATATAGGGCCAAAATCGGGGCCCCGCCAAGGCCATAAGAGGAAGGGGTGATTTCGGTAGCGCGGGTAGAAGTCCGCAGGTTAAAAGGGAGGAAACTACCGTCCCAATCAGGTTTAGTTCTGTTTCAGTTTTAGTTCCGTTTTTCACTATTTAGTTCCGAAAAGCTGGACCGCTGCCCAAACATGGTCGCAGGAAGGCGGTCCAGAATAACTGTAATTCCGTATATAAGAAAACGTTCCGTCATTTGTAATCCGGGTAAAAAGAAATAAAAGAAATTATAGTTTCGTATCCGGAGCGTTGGGATAGTTATTTGGTAGGACTAGTAGAGAACCTTTTCCCCGTAGAGTAGATTTAGGTAACTCTCGTCCGAGGTGCAGTGTAAGGTCGTGTTTCGTACAAGGAGAAGGAGAACAGGGTAAGGATTGAGTGTGAGTATTCGTGTTTATGTTGGTGAAGGCTCATTATGTAAAGGTTGCACTTCCGAGGGGACTGTTCCAAAGTTGCGAACCGGGGGATCACGAGGTCGACTCCTACCGGTTGGTCCGGTCCAAATTTTAAGGGGGGGGGAGTTGTGACGTTGCAAGTCTGCGACGTCACTTCTCCGTTTGATAAACGGTCAGAGAACCGTATCGGGAGTGAACCGGACCGACCGTTAGTGAATGCAAGAACCACCCGCAACTTAGAACGCTCCTTGAGGAAGAGATTAAAATCGAGAATCGCTTCTAATGCCATCTGTTGCACGCACCGAGAGCAACTACTCTCGGGAGCGTGCCTAGGAAGCAACAAATACCGACAAGGCGCCCCGCACCAGAGGATCACCCGACGACGAAATATTGGCCGCCAACAAAAACCATTCCGGATCCGGAGAAGTGGCAAAAGGCACCGATGCACACGAGCCCGTAAACTCGGAGACGACGTGCCAGGACAATGGGGCTGCAACAACGTAACATCGGCATTTTGGTGGTCCAGCCGGCGTCTCACCCTCCTACAGTCGGTCCCGGCAAGGGTGGTGCGGAGGAGCGCCTAAGAGGACGAGTCCTCGCCGATCGCCTTCGACGATGGGCCATTGGTGTTTGACAGGTCGTGGGTCCAACGACCCGTTCTGATAGGTCGATCCTGCGACTAGAGTAGTTGCGTTGCGGGTGCGCCCATAGGGAATTTCGGCAAGACGAAAGGAGTGGGGAGATCGAGAATCGAAGCGCTCCGTCGATGCGACGAAGGATCACTGTCGCGCTGGTACTAGAACCGATCAGTCGAGCTTCCGCAATTTCGCTGCCGCGCATATTTTCCGTGTTCCGTCGAACAGAACGTAGTACGCGTCGCGGGTGGTTTTTCTTCGCGACTACTTCCGAGAACGATTCCCGAGCGAAGGCCCAGAGTTCCGGCCACAGAATTACGGGTAGCTGAACGCAGCACGGTAAGTCGACTAAGTGATCCTCGTTAGCATTTCGGGTTGGCTCGATATTTAGTGCGAGGACGAAGCGAGTGCGCATCGTCCTCGGACCATTGGTGATTGCCGAGGCCTTGGGCCTCGTGCATTGGTGCTCGCGTACTCCCTGAGACGCTTTGAGCCTTCGCGAACAGTCTTCCCCTTTGAGTAGTCGGAAGTCTTCCTCTAGGAGCCGCGTCGAGAAAGGATAATTTCGGGAACTGCGAATTCGGGAAAATAGCGTCCATCGCGCTCGGCAATCGCGCGCCGGTCCGTCGAGACTACGCCGAACATCAGCGTTTCGCGAATCCCGTCTCCGTTGAGACGTGCATTGTACCGTCGTACCGTACTTTCTAGAATCGCGAAGTCTCGAATCACGCGCTCCGCGATCGACGATCCATCGCACAAGTGTACAAGGAGCGCGGGCTCCCGGGTTGCAGCCACGTGGCCGCCCCTCTGTAATTTATCTCCTGACAACGAATAAATTCATTCGAGCCCTAATTGTTTCGAGTCATTTCCGACCTGCGAGATCCGTCCTGCCGCGAGGGCTGTCCCCGTTATTCCCTGTGTCCGAATTCCTGGCAGTCCGTGTCGTCGAAGTTCGTTCGTGATCGCGAGAAGAGTCGCAGCTCGTGTTCGACGTCCTCGAACGCGAGACTTTCGTGTTTCTTAGTGCGGTACTTCCGAGTACCTGGCGCCCGAACAATACTTAGCGTCCGATTCGACTCTTCTCGTCAATTACCTTTGTCCCGAGAGGACCGGGTCCGCGCGGCCGCGCACGGCCCGTCCTCAGCGGCTGTAAATTCTCGGGGTTGACCGTTTCCGCCGGTCAACAAGCCGGTCGAATACGGGCAACGTTACATCACATAACTTAAAATATACTGCCAATTTTGCGATAATTGTTATCCAGACACCATAAACAATAGTTATTTTTAATTTAATAAAAAAAATCATTTGTAAAAGTTCATATTATTATATCGCAAGGAAGGCAGCAATCGTTGAATTTCACAGAAATTATTCGGAAAATCCAGTTGTGTTTTAAAATATTAATTTGCATATGTTCTACTTACAAATAATCATTATCGATGATAGACTATCTTTGACTGATAAATATCCATTATAAACGACAACAATTCTTTGTGGTCATAAGGAACCGTTATCGATGATGGAAATAATTTTTGGCTATTAGTATTAGTAATCGCATTGTCGAGGACAGAAATTTATTTGTGCTACTGATCATGCGAGAGTCAGATTAGGTCTAAGTCGAATTATCATCGATAAGGTCAAAGTCAGATTATCATCGATAATGATTATTTGTAACTAGAACATATGCAAATTAATATTTTTAATAAACTAGATTTCCCGAATAATTTCTATGAAAGTCAACGATTACTGCATTCCTTGTGATAAAATATAAACTTTTTCAAATGATATTTTTTATTAAATTAAAAAGAGACTATTGTTTATGGTGTCTGCAAAAATGTTTCCAACAAAAGTTGATCAGTATTCACTTTTGTACAAATCTCGATATCAAAAATTAAAAGTAAATTTTTTTTTATAAAAAACTGAAAGTTACCTCAATTTTTTAAATATTAACATATATTTTTTATTTCATAATATTCTAACTGGTATCAAGAGGAATTCAACAACCTATAACAATGTAACATTATAAACCTTGAAATAACGGTGCAATAGAAAGTTTTCTTGGCCAGAGAATGTCCCTTCTGTCGAGGTGCGCTGGTTTTGTGCCGTTGCAGGTATAGTAGGCGCAGTCCCACTGAAATACACAGAAGAAACCCAAAACGGGGACGGAGCGATGGCGCAGGTAGGCAGAGGAGGCGTTCTAGTGGGCAAAGACCTTTATACTCCTTCTTTAACCAAGGTTTCTTCTACAATTCTCTTCGCACTAAGTGCTTGCATTTTTGTGAAACACAACGTACATTCTTTCAGTTAGTGTTTACGCCAACACTTTCAGCGATTTGTCTCACAATCATCCTCGAATTTGATGCTGTTCTCAATGTTGCACGTTTTTCACGGGCAGTTGAACTTTGTGGAGGCCCAAAACTCTTCTTTTTTCCGCAATTTTCAGGATATTTTAATAAGCTCATAATAACTTTTCGTCATCTATACAATTTTTGATATTTGTGTAATTCAATCTTGTTCTTCCTTAACTTTAATATCGTATGTACTTCACATACACTTAGTTTTTTTCCACGACCCATTCTTACCGCTTTAGTATGTAGTTTTATTAAATAAGCACGAAAGAAGCTAGTACCCACTTTATCAATTACGTTTTGCAATGAATGTTTGCTCTTCAGTAACTTTTGTACAACTGACAAATGTAAACTGCTTTTGTGCTATCATTTTGTCCCACTTGTGCGCCCCAATATTTACGTTTCCATTTCGAAAATTCTGTTGAAGTAAATATGGTGGATAATATTCTGCTATGCCTACAGCAAAAATAGTACTGTTCACTCTGAACTAAACATTCTTCAATCGTACTTCGCTTTTATAAACAAATGTGTTTTTCTCATCCTGTAGTAAACTAATTACATATTCTAGCTTCCCAAAAAAGTTCAAATCGTATAGTACAATATCAAAAAAGTTATCGTCTTCTTTAGAGCGTCCGAATATATTTGCGAGTAACTGTAAAAAAAATAGATTAACTCTTTTTTAATAACTTTTTTATAAACAACTACCGCCGAGTAAAACATTTACAACATTATTCGGAGTGATGACCTGGACAATATATTAAAAAATCAGCGAGATCGGAGGGTGTTACCTTCTTCTCAACGATTACACTGTCCAACACCAAATTTGGGTGGTTCTTATAGAGTTTTTTGCTCTGATTCCGAGTCTGTCCTTAATTTTTTTCCTACACGCACCGTTGTTAAGGAACATGGCTTTGAAAAAGAAACATATTTTTCAACTTTAAACAAATATTGTGATGTTATTATAAAAGATATTGGATTGTTCTTTGCAGCAAAAGATTCTGTAGACTTTCCCGAATACAGTGATATCGAATATTAATAGATTATGATGGTTTAAACATGTTTAACCAGTGACTAAGACGTAGAAACACCACTTTTGCACCAATTTTTGAGAATATTTTTCGATTTGTCTCAAAAATAAGGGTCCAGAATAAGGGTCTGTTAAGTTTGGAACGTCGACGTTTTTTTCGAACCAGAAAGCAAAATATCTTCTCCCGACATGAATTACCGCGTGTGGGGTTCGAAAACGCGATCACGTACTACCGAGCGTCGCGCGGGGGGGGAGGTGTAACGGTTAAATTTGATAGTTTATATCTCCTAACCGTATAAGCTTTTTAAAAAATTTTTTAAATATTGCATTGTCATCCAATTCTGAGCTATGTTTAAAATTTCAAGTCTCTAGCTCATCGGGAAGTTAATTTAAGATCAATTGCAAAATTTGTACCGAACAAACAAACAAACAAACAGACAGACAGACAAGAAAGCGAGCAAATAAAAACATGGTAACATGAACATACAATAATATAAATAAACAACAAACATTAGGTTTAAGCAACGAATGCAAATATCATAGTGCTTATATTTTCGTTATATCATGTGGGGTTAAAAAACGCTCATAATACACTCAAAACACCCAAAATGTCTCATAAACGTAATTACTGCTTAATATAGTTATTAAATTGAGTTATATAAAATCTACTTAATTCTTGACTCCTACTGCTTAATAGTTATTAAATTGAATTTTATAATATCTACTTAATTCTTGGCTGAATTCTGAAAGAATATAAGTAAATGCAATACAGAATTACAAGATGAATGAAGACATTCGCTTTTATAATCTATCGGAATTGATCAAGACTCGCTGTATATGTTTAACATGTTCTTGAGGCGACGACATTTTTAGGCTTGATTATAGAGTTTGACGAATGTGTCATAATATGTGCGAATGATATCAATCGTTGTATTTTTGCACGTTATCTATCAATGACCTATACATCACTTGACCCGAAAACGAATTCAGTGCAAGTATACGATTTTCATATTATTTCTCCAAGTTTCTATTCGCATTACAAATGTGATAGGAGACAGAAAAATTAAATATTTTGTTATCATAACCATTGTTGACGCGAAATTATGGCGTGATTTGTTTGCGGAAACGAATAAATAGGCTGTGAATTTTATGCATTTTTGATCATATTAAGGAGGAACCATACAAAACAGTAAAAACAATAGAATTTAAAAATACTGCCATATTATTTTTTGTCTATTGGACCTATTAAGAAAGGAAATATTGTATTTTACTCTAGTTTGTTGCAATTGTAATGGACAATCGTTATTTCCCACTAAGCTCCGCAGTCGACTACATACAGTTTTCTTTAGAGCTTAGAAATAAGAAAATTGCCATCCCCTTTTTCTCTTTATCTCAACTCCGTTTAGTGTCAGAACGGGAGGGTATGTCATATTCTATTCTTTTCCAACGAAAGATATTGCCACTCGGCCGATCACTTTGTAGTTTGTCGCTGCGTTTCAAACCTCTGGCACATTCTCCCTATTCACTCCCGGCTCACTCGATAACAAAGTGAAGCTGCATAGCCTTATTCGTAATAGGTTAAAAGCCTTCCCGAGACATCGACTTGGAAAACTGTAATAAAAATGTGCAGTTAAGCCTTGACTGAGGAGTTACAAAAGGAGAGCTTTGCTCCTCATAGATGAGGTTGGTGGAAGTTCAACAGATTTCAATCTCAATCTTCGCTCAATATACCAAGTGGTAATACTTCCGGATTAAATCGACCTGAGAAGGCAACTCCCTAAGAACACTCCCACTCCACAGAAAATTGTACAACAGTTTATCAATCCCTGTGACTTCAATTTTTTTTTACTTTGCCTTTTGTTTTTGTTTTTCATAAACCTACATGATTATATTCAACTATGTAAATAAAAAGCTTACCTTAATGTTATTAGTATGCGTAATAACATAAAAAAAGATAATAGAGATAATAAATAAATAATAACTTATGTAACCTAAGTACATAGACCACATCGAAGAGTGCAATGCACTCAAACTACAAAAAATAATGGTCAAATCATTTAAATGATATGAACTGCACAAACTTACCTCCACGAGTCGCCCGAATCGTACGATCCACGCGATTGTTCTGTTTCGCTTCCGATTGCACGCGATTGGAATCGCGGCGATTTCATCAGTCGAGTCGATTTCAGTCGACCACGAATCGACCCGTGTGCGGCTCTCCATTCATTTATATTGGAAGTCACGTGGAGGGGGAATCGCATGCGACTGGAATCGCGTCGATCGAATCAACGATCGGCAATCGCGTCGGTCACATGAATCGTACATGACAAGCAAGACGTACGAACTTCACGACGCGATTACAATCGACCCGTGTGTGGACGGCCTTAATCTCAAACATGAATAAACAGAACGAATGCTACGACTGTACAGGGTAGGGAAAAATTATTGGTCATCCTTTTGGGAGGTGATAGAACTCGTCGAGATCGCCAACATTGCATGATAAACATGGTGCCGCAAAATTAACTTTCAAGGTCATTTTCAATGTCAAATTTTGTTATTAGCCTGGTCGATTCTACTCGTCAAGCTGAACGAAAGTCTCAAAGGGACCATATGCCGGAAATCAATATTTCATAGAGAAATCTTCGTTTGCAGTTTTTTTGCATGAAATTTAAAAAAAATCGATTTTCATGTAGTCAGGAAATAAATCTGATGCTTATAACGTTCTTAAATTCATTTTCTGAAAAATTTGTTTTCGCGTTAAAAAATGTGCTTAATTAGTCCAGTCAATGAATGCTCATAAGGGTGGCGTAGAGGGAAATGCAAGGAACACAATTTTTAACTTTGGGACTTTGTTTGGACTAGTTAGGAGGTAAACATACTAAAAGACCCTACTCCTACGAGCTGAGCGGGCTACAGGGGGGCACGTAGAAGTCACCTCTTTCGGTTTTCCGCTTATATCTCGGAAACTATGTGTCCTAGCGATAATACCATTCCATACAAAATTAAAGCAGACAAAATGTGCCATAAGATTGATTCGATTCAGTTTTCCGCTATCTCTCATAGTTTCCGAGATATCCGCGCTCAAAGTTCACTAATTGTGCTGAAGAGTTCTTTTTCACAATTAGTGAACTTTGAGCGCGGATATCTCAGAAACTATGCGTCCTAGCGATAAGACCATTCTACACAAAATTAAAGCTGACAATATGTGCTATAAGATTGATTGCATTTAATTTTTCTCTATCTCTCATAGTTTCCGGAAAATCCGCGCTCAAAGTTCTCTAATTGTGATAAAGAAATTTTTTCCTCACGTTTTTTGCCTTATTTGACTGACTAACTCTTCAGCACAATTAATGAACTTTGAGCGCGGATATCTCGAAAAATATGCGAGATAGCAAAAAACTGGATCCAATCAATCTTGTGGCACATTTTGTCAGCTTTAATTTTGTATAGAATTGTCTTACTGTTAGGACGCATAGTTTCCGAGATATAAGCGGAAAATCGAAAAAGGGGACCTTCTATGTGCCCCCTGCACCCCGCTCACCTTCTAGGAGTTTTAGTATGTTTACCTCCTCACCAGTCCAAACAAAGACCCAAAGTTAAAAATTGTGTTCCTTTCATTTCCCTCTACAACTTTTCGTTGACTGGACTAGGTCTACTCTTAGTGCTACCCAGGAACAACGACGTGGACGTTGTAGATTATTGTTCCCTTCGGG
The DNA here is from genome assembly GCF_051020765.1 of Lasioglossum baleicum. Classification (NCBI taxonomy): domain Eukaryota; kingdom Metazoa; phylum Arthropoda; class Insecta; order Hymenoptera; family Halictidae; genus Lasioglossum; species Lasioglossum baleicum. Next base: position 1,836,234 of record NC_134930.1, read on the forward strand.
GTGACTTGACTACAGTGAGTTTTCCTCGCCTCTCACTTCGGGGTGACTTGATTAACGGTGGTAGTCACATTGAAGCTGGCAGACAGGCACAACTGCTCAGAGCTATTGGGGCCGATGGGTCAGTTCTGTTTGTTCGTAAGCAGCGTCGACGACGATAAAGTGAGAGGCGAGGGGAACTCACTGTAGTCAAGTCACCCCGAAGGGAACAGAAATCTACCACGTCCACGTCGTTGATCCTGGGTAGCGCTAAGAGTAGATTAAGCACATATATTAACGCGGAAACAAATTTTTCAGGGTCAATTTTGGGGGGTGATTTTCGCTAATCATGACCAGGATATTCAGAACATGATTTTAAGAACTTTATAAGCATCAGATTTATTTTCTGACTTCATAAAAATCGATTTTTTTTACATTTCATGCAAAAATACTCCAAACGAAGATTTCTCTATGAAATATTGATTTCCGGCATATGGTCCCTTTGAGACTTTCGTTCAGCTCAACGAGTAGAATCGACTAGGTCAATAACAAAATTTGACATTGAAAATTACCTTGAAAGTTAATTTTGCGGCAATGTTGGCGATCTCGACGAGTTCTATCACCTCCCAAAAGGATGACCAATAATTTTTCCCCACCCTGTACATATATACACAACAAAACATAACAAAATTGTACAATAATTACACAAATATCAAGTAATGATATTAGAGCGATATGAATAATGAACTCAAACCTGTCGTTAAACACGGACTGTAGATGAAAACATAGGTGTATAGCTACGATTTGACTGTGTCAACGAAAACATTGTGTCGGTCATATCGTGTCGATGAAGACATTTGTGGACGATTGGCCGTGTCGATGAAAGCATAGCGTCGACGAAAGTTGCTGTCGGTCAAATCGTGTCGATGAAAACAGTGTCGGTGAAGTGGGTTTTCGACGAACCAAGGGTAACCCCTTTACTGTAGTAGGAATCCCAACAAAAACATTCTGTAAACAGGAGCCAAGTTCTTATGGCCGTAAAAAGTTGTGAGATCAAACAAAATACGACCAAGTTGGTTAGCTTAGAAATACCTCTTGCAATACTGAAAAAAGCGTTTGTAAAAATTAGTTTAAAAGAACGCTATTCAATTTTTAATGAATTACATGGAGGGCTAAATTATTCAAACTTGGCCGCTACCTAACACCTTTTATGGTCATTGGTTTAAAAAGTAACGGCCAAGTTTAAATAATTTAGCCCTCCATGTGACTCTTTAAAAATTATATAGCGTTCTTTTTAACTAATTTTTACAAACGCTTTTTTCAGTATTGCAAGAGGTATTTCTAAGCTAACCAATTTGGCCGTATTTTGTTTGATCTCACAACTTTTTACGGCCATAAGAACTTGGCTCCTGTTTACAGAATGTTTTTGTTGGGATTTCATCACTTTTTGTTGAAATTTCATCAATTATCAAGTTTATGGTTAAGCCTTTTGAAAATTTCGTTATTTTTGCGGTAGGACGCACCGTTCCCGAGATACAGCCATTTTCTATATGTTCTATCCTACGTACCTATTTCGTAATGTTTTTTTTCAATACCACCCCTTTAAGGTGTAAAATTTCAAACTTTGACAATTATTCCTTTGAGGGTTTGTTATGGTAGACCTGTGTGCCAAATTTCAAGCTTGTAGGTCAATGGGAAGTACCCAAAAGGTTTTGATGATCTGTCAGTCAGTCAGTCAGCCAGTCAGCCAGCCAGCCAGCCAGCCAGCCAGCCAGCCAGCCAGCCAGCCAGCCAGCCAGCCAGCCAGCCAGCCAGCCAGCCAGCCAGCCAGCCAGCCAGCCAGCCAGCCAGCCAGTCAGTGACAAATTTAACGATTTTTGAGGTCCTATATCTCGGAACCTACTAATGTTGGAAGATTAATGTTTTCAATATTGAGACATGATAGCATTTAACAACTGTACGAAATTACATCTCTCCATCTGCCTCCAGTGCCGAGTTATAAGCCTCTAAAAAACGGCTAAATTGTTTCGTGTAAAAGGTGGTAGTGCAAGAACTTGGCTGGTGCACTACCGTGCACCTAGATCCTTCCCAGGAATTTATAGGATATTTCGCACAGTTTTCGTATTTATCTTACTAGAAAATAAATTCTAATGGATTTTCTCCAATATAAATCAATCTTATAAATAAAGTGCATTCATTATCGTTTCATGAAAGTATCCGAACAGATTAGATATCGTAATCTGTATAAACAAATGGTTTTGTAAACAGTTTGTTGATTGTACTATCAACGTATTTGATGACATGAATTTTCTTACACATATATTATCAAGTGTGTCTGCTTACTCGTTTATAGTGTACAAGCAGTCATGCTGGTGTCGGCATCGTTGAGATCAAGTATACTTCTTTTCCTCGTGATGTGAGTATTATTTTTATTTCGAATCGAAGAATAGAATTCGGTCTAGTAATTAGTCCCATTTAGGCCGAAATGACATCAAGGTTTACACATTTTTTTCTCCAAAAATATGGACGTGACCATTTTTTATTATGATATATGGTTAGGGCATACATTGAAGGTTACTCTGTAAAAATTTCTCAAAATAATATTAAAAAATGACCGAGTTATCCGTTTTCTTGCATAGCTCGTGTAATTCGCTTTCACGTCGCTGATACGTCGCTTTCACGTGTTTGTTAAGAAACGGTAGTCTAATAGACGTCTTTTCGACGAACTTTCGTTTTTTAGCTAAAATTATCAAACTACTTGTTTTTAATGAAACATAGTATTAGTATATTAACGACTAAGAGATATATATTTTCTAAAGTACTTCAATCGTACGTAAGCATAGAAACACATACAATATATTTGCTAAATAAACAAAAACATTTTATTGTGAAAAACATATATTGTTATAATATACAGGGTGTATAATAATGTATAATATACGCAATTGTTTCAAGCCATGACTCCGTTATTAATGCATTTACGAAGAAATATCATAAGAGAAAGATAAATGATTCGATGAGCCTATATTCGTAGGCCCTTAGATTTGTTTAGGTGCATGTGCAATTAACAATTGCATCATTTCTTTAAATAGAAATGCATATTTTTTGTTACACTAATCGATTCTTCTATTCATTCTACATAAAAGATTATTAGGGTATCATAGCAAAAAAATTATTAGTTCTCGAGATATTTTCAAAACCTGTCTTTATTGAAGAAGATGCTCATTAGTTTTCGTACTCAACTTACGACTACGACGAACTTTTTAATCTTACAGTTCAATCAAATTGCGTAAGACGTAAGAGCTACGATTATTTTTCGTGCAACAACTTTGTCGCACATAATAAGATTAATTAATTAATGTTCTTATAATATAAATATATGTCGATTAAGTTGCACACGCGAATTCAAAGGAAATTAAAAGTAAACATTTTACTTCCAATATTAAATAAAGTTTTATTTTATGTTTGAAACCAATTCATTCGTAATATGGAAGGTGTGTATGTCTTCCAGCATATTCTGCAACAAATATTTTTCCATGATAAACATAAAATATTTCCTGCATATTTAAAAAAAATAAAGATTCATTTTATATTTAGAAAAAAATATTTTTCTCGCAACATGAAATATACATTTCCTGCTTATTTTTAAAAAATTTGTTACTTAATGTAAAATAAATATTGTATGTATATTTGAATATTAAAAACAGATTGGATCTCTATTTAATACCATATGATGTGTTTATAATAAATAATATTTTGACAAAATATTTTCATTATCATTCCAAGAAATAGGAAACTTGAGAACCAGTAATTTGATCATTAGTATAGATCATTAGTTAGTATAATAGCATGTGTTCTTATGTTCAGACTAGTGTGTCTATATGTTCAGTTTTCAATGTTTTCAGTTTTTGGGCTCTGTTCAAACGGTCACTTTGACCGCAGTACGTTATAAACCAGCAGCGTGTACAAATCAAATTTTCAATGCACAATTTTACATAACTAAAGTTATTATAGCAAGTACGTATCAATATCATTTTTGCTCAATTTCAATTCACCTATTCTATTTACTGTATTATATGTATATATATATTTTTTTTTTCTTGTAGACCCAAATTCTACCTTTGAAAAAGGCTTGAAACTGAACCGAAACGTTAGGAAAGAACAAAAGTTTTTTGCAAAATTGCTAGATTTATTAATTGATCGAAACGGTAGCGCCGAAAGGATCATTAAATTAAATATTGACCATTTACGATCGATAATTGGGATTATCTTAACTTGATCATTGCACAGAAAACTGATCCCTGTCATAACATCTCCAAAAAAAATGAATTTGTTTAGTCTCGGGAAAGTTCGTTTTTAGGAAACGAAGGTCCTGAAGGAAGACGCCTTTTAGACGCCTCATTTCAGCCGTAAAAAGACGGCTCCAAAGAGGCGTCTTTTAGACGTCTGAAAGGCGTCTTTTGGGACGTCTAAAAGGCGTCTTTTGGGACGTGAGACGTACAGACATAAAAATTACGTGAAAACGACGTCTACAAGACGGCGTGTGCTATCTGGGTTGTTAATACTCGTATACAGAAATTCCAATTTAAAACTTTCTTTCGTCCGGCACTGTAGACTGATTAAATTTTTTATAAATTTAATAAGAAACTCTACACAGTCTCCCCTAAATAACCTTATCACTCATAATCTGAAAAATGAATGGGTTTGAGATGACAAAAAGACAGAGTTAGACTTTTTGGTAATGTTGAACTTTGCCAATATCGAATTTCTGCGGGATGGCTGTTCATTCAATCCCTAAGTTTCCCTTAACTTGCCCTTTCTAGTTCTGCAAATGGTGCATTTGCGGAGGAGAATGAGGAATATCTAAGGTTCCCAGAGAACTTTCTCCTTGGAGCTGCGACGGCCGCATACCAAATAGAGGGAGCTTGGAACGTGAGCGGTGGGCTCCTCAAATTCATATCTAGCCGTTCTGTACTGAAAACTTTTCTAATGTTTCTTCCCGTTTCTTGAAAATTTAGATAAAGCAGAAAGTACCTGGGATCGATTCTGCCACCTCAAAGATGGACGTGTCGTTAACAATGACACAGGCGACGTGGCCGCAGACTCTTATCATAAGTATAAAGAAGATGTAGCTTTGTTGAAGCAATTGGGGGTAACTATACTTTTTCTCATTTTTGTATTATAATCTTATTTTAAGATATTCTTCGTGTTCTAACCTTTAAAAAAATCAACGTAGACGTTGTTACGTCCTAAGTTGGACGTATTAAAGATTTTATAGTTTAATTGAAGTTTAATTTGAAAGATTAGAATTGAGATACAACACAGGTTTGAACCTACCTGCATTCACCGGCTTCGGTTAGGGTAATTGAGGATTTCTTAAAATCTAACAATAAGTGACTTTGATCTTGGAATTGGAACGTAGAAATCGAAGTTTGGTAAACTCTTTACAAGATGATTTGATATTTTATTTTTGAATAGAAATAAACAAAAGTGTATTCTAAGCACCAAATTTCGGATACATAATGTTTCTCAAAATCTTATTATAGTAGTAAATAGATTTATTTTGTTTGCCTTTCGGCCTTAAAATGGGGGGTACATGTGTGTTTGTGTCAGTGTATGTTTATTTAAATATTTTCTAGATTATTCTTCCTTTTTTCTAAAACTCTCCTTATCCACTCTGTGCCCTCTTTGTCTCCTTTCAGAATTCCTCGCACTCCTATGTTTACTCTTTTCAGCTCTTTACATTCTCTTACCATGTGGATTAGGGTCTCTGGCATCTCTTTATATAGTCTGCAGACTCTATCCTTCTCCTTAGTCCAGTACTTGTTGTTCTGTTCCTCATTCCCACATCTGAATCTGGCAATCATTCTTTGATCTCTGCCCTCGTATGCTTTGCATAGGTATCCAGCCATCTGAGCCTTCCTGATTTCTCTATACTGTTTGTTACATCTGCTTTCTGTTATTTTGTCATATTGCCATTGTAACTGCTCCGCTCTATCGGTTTGTATCAGAAATTCTTCGTACTTTTTACCTTCTCTTCTTTCCGCTTCCATTGTTTCCATGTCTATTCCTTTGTTGAAATAATATGAGTCTCTTGTTTTTCCCATTTTGACTTCCTCTTTTCTTGTTTCCTGTCTATCTCTTTCCAACTTTCTCTTAGAATTGCGTTGCTACTCTGACTTTTTGTTTTCTCCTCGTATCTTAATGCTCTTCTTCCTGCTTCTATTCTTATTTTGTCCGTTTTTGTTTCTTCTAGTATTAGATATGCAGGTGTGTTAAAATCTAGTCCTAAGGTCCAGCGTATATACTTCTCCTGTATTTTTTTCCATTTTCTCAGCCTCCATCCATCCCCATATCTCTGAAGCGTACAGTAAAATACTTTTGACTAAGCTGTTAAATATCTTCATTCGCCTCTCATAGTTGTTTCTAAACTTTCTTTGACCTATTCCCCATACTTGTGCCATAGCTATTCTTGCTTTCTTCGTTGTTTCTCTTATATGAGCTTCGCTGCTTCCGTTTTTCTGGAAATGGTATTCTAGATATTTAAACTCCTTCACTACCTCTAGTGTTTGTCCTTGGTATTCCCATTCCTCTTTTTTCTTCTTCCCCCTCCCTTTATGGAATATCATAATTTTGGTTTTATCCGTATTCAGCTGTAGTTCTTTGTCATCGAAGTATTTTGAGACTCTTTTTATCATATCTTTCAGATCTTGAGGGTCTTTCGCTAGTAACGCCATATCGTCTGCATACGCTAACGTCCAAATTTTTTCTCTCCGTATTACAATACCTCCCGCTTGGTTTTTTCTCATTGTCTCTTCTAGGTCCGCTATGTACAAGTTAAATAGAGTCGGAATCAGTGGGCAACCTTGTCTTACACTCTTTGTTGTCCAGAATTTTGATGTCGTTTGTCCGTTGATTCTTACTATGTTCCTTGTTTCCTCATAGATTTCTCCAATTCTTATCCTTAGGCGTCTACTGATGTCTTGTTTTTCCATAATTTTCTTTAATTTTTCTCTATTTATTTTATCGAAGGCTGCACTCAAATCTATAAAGCATGTATACAATTTCCCTCCTTTGGTCTGCATCTCTTTGTTTGCTATGTAATTTAGAATAAAAATATTGTGTATTGTTGATCTACCGCTTCTAAAACCTGCTTGGGTGTCAGGGATTATATTCTTCATTTTTAATTCGTCCTTTAGTCGTTTATCTAAGACCATTGCATATATCTTGTAAGCAGTGTTGAGAATTGTTATTCCTCGATAATTACTTATTTTCTCTCTGTCACCCTTCTTAAAAATGGGTGAAATCACCCCTTCTTTCCATCTCTCTGGAAACCCTTTACCTTTCCATACCTCATTGAAAATTTCTGTTAGCCTTCTTATTATTTTTGCATATTCGAAAATCCAGGTTTCGTTTTCAATTCTATCCTCTCCGGCTGCCTTTTTCTTTTTCAATCTCTTTATTTGATCCCTTACTTCTAGTTCTGTTATTTCCTCCTCTCTGCTAGTCTCGATTTCTTCTTCCTCCTTTTCTTTTCTGTTGTAGTCATCTTCCCCTTCTAATAACTCTTTAAAGTATTCTTTCCATTCCTCCATTCCTATTTTTTCTGTGATTCCTATTCTCTTTCTTCTTTCTTTGTTTATGAAATCCCAGATTTGATTCTCGTCTTTGATCTGGCTTATCTCTTTCTCCATGTTCTCCTGTAGTTCTCTTTTTCTATCTTCACATACTTTCTTGAATTCCCTTGTCTTTTCCTGGTAATTTTCTTTTTCACCATTCCCTTTCTTCCATTTTCTCAGGGCTTTTCTCGCCTCCCTTTTCTTATTTGTACATTCCGCGTTCCACCATTTAAAGCTTCCTATTCTCCATTTCTTTATCTGGATTACTTTTCTCTGCACTGCTTTATTTATACTATCTGTTAATTCTTCAACCATGTCGTCAATGTGTGACTTGTTAAAGTTTCTTTTTTCTAGTTCCTTTTGGAACTCCCGTATGCTATCTTCTGTCCAGACGCTCTTTATTCTATTGCTTTTTCGCTTTGCTCTTTTTGTCTTTCCATTTTCTTGTACAGTTCTATTATAACGGGCATATGGTCTGACTCGATTCTTTCTTCTACTGTTAGTTTCTTGATGTTTTCAGTCGTCTCTGCGTTCGCTATTACATAGTCTATCACCGTGCTTCCTCTTGGGCCGACATACGTGAATTCTCCTGCTTCATCTCCTTCCGTGTTACCATTTAGTATGTTCCACCCTCTCTCCTCCGTTAATTCCAATAATAGTTTGCCTTCGGAATTTATCTTTTTGTCTTTAGATTTCCTTGTCTTGTTTTTTTCTCCGAATTGGTAGATATTACTTCCCGGCCTGTTCTCGCATTGAAATCCCCTCCCACTATCAATTTTCCTTCCTCTATTTCCCTTATCGCCTGTTGTATTTCTTCCTTTGTGCTTCCCATATCTTTGCTATATACTGTTATTATTCTCCATCTTTCGTCTTCTATCCTTATTCTTCTCTCTTCTCCAAAGTTTAATTCTTTTCTTGTTTCCTCTTCTTGTATGCTTTTCCTTAGGCCGGTAATAATTCCTCCGCTCGCTCTACCTTTCTTGTTTTCTCTGGTTGCATATTTACAATTCCAATTAAATTCGTGTGGTAAGATTCCTTTTATTTTTTCCCATTGTTTTTCTTCTATCCATGTCTCTATTAATCCAATAAAATCCCATTGCCTCCGACTCCTGTTTCGTCCTCTTTCCAGTGAAAAAATTTTTCTCCGATTTGCAGTTTTTTGTAGCCTATTTTAACTTTCTCTCCTTTATTTTTTTCTGTTCTTGCTATTTCGTAGATTTCTCTCTGAATTTCTCTCCCTTTTAGTTAGATCGTTCTCTATATAGATTTTTTTACCTTTGAGTTTATTTTTTTTTAGCATTATCATCTTTTTCTGTTGCCAGTTCTTTGCTTTCGCTAACAGTATGTTTTCTCCTTGGTTCTTCTTTATCCAAAATGCATCTTCTATTTCTACCTGCTCTTGTAATTCGTCCTTTATTAACTTCTCCGCTGTTTCCTTTGGGGTTGCCTCTATTTTCAGGTCTTCCCTTTAATTATTATGTTGTTTTTTCTCGCTCTTTGTTTTCTCTCCTCTTCACCTTTTTCTATTCTTTTTATTCTTTCCAGCAGATCTTGATGTTCTTTTTCCTTCGATTCCAAGCCTTTTATTCTTTCTTCTATTTCTCTTTTTTCTTTTTCCCATTCTGCTTGTCTACGGATCCAATCTGTTGCGGTGTGACGAGGAATCACGTGATAAATGCGCAGTTAATGTGAATTTGAATGAAATATTATGAAATATGTATTTCAATATAACTTCTGTGATATACAGTTTCATACAACACTGATATTTTGTAACTTGAAACACAGATGCTTTCGGATACTCCACAATAGAAATATAACCACGTTTCTTAACAAAACCACGTTTCTTAGTTTTACTTTTTAACATACGTCCGTTCGCTCTTCCGTTCTTACAACGTCTGTCTCACACTCTCGCTTTCACACACATTCACACTCTCTCTCATGGTTGCCACCTTTCACTTTATAAAGGCAATGCCAACCTGAGAAATTAATTCTCTAACACTTCCTCTTAATTTCAGAGGTTTGATTGCCTTTATATCATTATACTGAGTCTAACCAAAAACAATTTCATCACACCATGAATCCATTTTTACTGAAAGCAAATTTGGTTGAGTTTAACGCTTTAGTGAATAAGTCCGCGTATTGTAATTCGGTTTTACAGTATTCTACAACTACTTGCTTGTTTTTGATCAGCTCATGTATGAAGTGATATTTTACATCAATGTGTTTTGATCGCTTGTTTACAACACCGTTTTTCATAAGCTGTATAGCACTTTGGTTATCTACTTTCAGCTTTAGCAGATAATCTTTATCTGTCAATTCCTGTAACAGAGATTTTAGGTGAAGTAGTTCCTTACAACATTCTGCTGCTGCTATGTACTCTGCCTCTGTAGTTGACAGCGCTACTATCCCTTGCTTCCTGGAGCACCAACTTATCGGTCCTCCTCCGTACATTATGATATATCCTGTGGTACTCTTCCTGCTTTCTGAGTCTCCTGCGTGATCCGCGTCGCAGTAAGCTTCTATTAGATTTGTGTTTGTTCCTTTGCAAAATTGTATGCCTTGAGCAGATGTCCCGTTCAAATATCTCAACATCCTTTTGGCATTTGTTACGTTGCACCTCATTGGGTCGTTGATATACCGGCTTCCATAATTTGTTGCGTACGTCAGGTCTGGTCTCGTTCTGCTTGAGAGGTACAAGAGGCTTCCAATGACCTCTCTGTATGGGAACGTACTCTGTCTTTGACCAGTGTCACCCTCTGAGCCTTTCACTATTGGTGTGCTCACAGGTTTTGAATCTGCCATCCTATACCGTTCTAGGATTTTTCTTGTGTATTGCGTTTGTGTCAATCTAATTTTTCCTTTTTCTACACCGACTTCCATACCTAGAAAGACGCTTGGATTTTCACAAATTTTGATCTCGAAGACCTTTTTCATATCAGCTAGCAGGTCATTCATTTGTTTTAGATCTCTACCAAGCAGTATGCCATCGTCCACATAGATACCTAGAATTATATTACTATTATTTTGTTTGAATATACATTGTTCAGTTTTCAATTGTTCAAGCTTTCTTTCTTTAAGAAACTGAGTAAGCTTCTCGTTCCATTTTAACGGGGCTTACTTTAGACCGTAGAGTGCTTTTTTCAGTTTGCAGACTTTGTCTCCATAGTCGTACCCTTCCGGTGGTACCATATAAATCTCTTCGTCTATTTGCCCGTACAGGAAAGCAGTTTTTACATCGAATGTTATTATTTTGTACTCACTTGTAGCTGCTAGTGCGAATAGTACTCTCAGTGACGTGTTACCTATTACCGGACTGAATGTTTCCGTGTAGTCTATTCCACTCTCCTGTTGACATCCTCTGACTACAAGCCTTGCTCGTTTTTCTCCGTTCTCTTTTTCTTTAAACACCCACCTGGTTGTTAAAAGCTTTTTGTCTTTCACCTCATCTTTATTTATTACCTTCCAGGTGTCGTTTTTTTTGAGTGACCTCTTTTCCTCCTCTATTGCTTTTGTCCATTCTATTTTGTCTATACCTGAAACAGCCTCATTATAAGTTAATAAAGCAACATAATCATCAAACCTTTTGGGTGGATTTCTTGTACGCGTTGATCTTCTTTGTTCTTGTTGTTCAGTCTCTTCGTTTTCATTTTGCTCTTCTACTTGTTCTGTTGAAGCATTTGAGTCTTCCTCTGTTTCTTCTTCGTTGTCGTTTCTTTCTTCAGTGCTTTCTTCTTCGTTGTTGTTTCTTTCTTCAGTGCTTTCTTCTTCGTTGTTGTTTCTGTCTTCTGTGTTTTCTTCTTCGTTGCTGTTTCTGTCTTCTGTGTTTTCTTCTTCGTTTTCCATTGTTGTTCTTACTATCGCAGTATCTTCGTTTTGTGTGGTTCTGGTCTTTTTGCGAATCTCCTCGTTTACTATTACATTTCTCTCAATCTTAATTTTTCTTTTTTTTTGCATCCCATAGTCGGTAACCATTTGGAGCGTATCCGACTAGAATGTATTTTTTACTCCTTTCATCTAGTTCCTTAAGAGGTTCCATAACTTTGGCGAATGCCGTGCATCCAAATATTCTTAGATTTTTGAGGTTAGGTTGCCTTCGATTCCATGCCTCAGCTGGAGTCATGTCCAAGACACTTGTTGGGCTCCTGTTCAGTAGGTAGGTTGCCGTATAGGCGGCCTCGCCCCACATTTCCTTTTTTAGACCTGAGTCTATCACTAGAGCTCTTGCTTTTTCAATTATTGTTCTGTTCAATCTTTGTGCTCTGTCATTTAACTGTGGCGTATATGGGATCGTTCGATCGAGTTCAATCCCACTTGTCCTACACCAATCCAGTAGATTTTTGTTGACGTATTCTTTTCCGTTGTCACATCTGAGTTTTGACAACTTCATATTCCATTTGGCTTCGGCTGCTTTTACGTATTCCTTTACCTTTTCAGTGACTTCGCATTTTGAGGTTAGAAGATATATTACTGCAAAGTGCATAAAATCGTCTAGAAATGTCAGCATATATCTTTTACCGTCCCACGTGTCTGGTCCTATGGGGCCACACACATCTGTATGTACTAGCTCAAATGGTCTTGTTGCCCTTGTTCTGTCGTTTCTGAAAGATTCTTTTACATGTTTCGTCTTACAGCACGTTTCGCATATTTTAACAAATTTATCCAAATCATTTTTACTTAGATTCATACCTTCAGATATTCCAGTTAGATTTTTCATACCTCTTATGCTGAGATGCCCCAATCTTCGGTGCCACATTTCAGCTGTGCCTTCCACGGTAGCTAGGTACGAAGATTGTTCTCGCTTCCTTCCTAGATCGACTTCGAATAGGCCCTTTCCGTTTTTTTGTCCCACAATTTCAATTCCATTCTTCTCAATTTTTACCTTATCTCTTACGAACTTTACTTTTCCTCCTGTTTCTGTTATCGCTGTGACAGACAACAGATTTGCTGCTAGATCAGGAACGTATACTACGTCAGTCAGATTGCACTGTCGGAGTTCACAACTACCGATACCCTCAGCGTTCATTGTTTCGTCCATCTTCGCCACTTCTATTTTTGTATTGATCTTCTTTATATTGGAAATTAAACTTCTATCGTTCACCATATGTGACGTTGTGCCTGAATCCACTATCCATTTGTTTGTGCTGTTATTTTGTGCTAAAAAAGAGATCAAGTTGCTTCTTATATTACCTCTGTTTGTGTTTCTGAAGTAGCAGTCCTTATCCTGATGGTTGTTTTTCTTGCAGATACTGCATGATACTGGACTTCCTCTCACAGGTTTGAAACATTTTGCCGAGAAATGTCCACTGCCTCCACAATTGAAGCATCTTTTCTGATCGTTGCATACACCGCGACTCCCACTCGGTGCTCTACAGTTTCTGGCGACGTGCCCCATACCATTACATTTGAAGCATTTTATTTCCGTCGTTTTTAGTGCGACAGGTGTCTCCTTCTCTTCTGAAGTTTTAATTCTTTTTTCCTCCATTGTTAGTCTTGCTATCAGGTTTTCTAGTGTTCTCTCATCGATCTCTGCGGATTCCCACGCACTGACGAAGTGCTTGTAGCATTCTGGAAGTGAGGTTAAAATTTTTGAAACCAGCATGCTGTCCGAAACTTTCATATCGAGGGCATTCAGTCTTACAGCCATATTTTCAAGCTTGCTTATGTGGATTGAGAGCTCTGTATTTCGTGTGAACGAATAGCCAAAGAATTCCTGCAACAGATTGCATTTTAGTTGTTCGTTGTCTCTCTGATACACAACGTGTATCCTATTCCACATGTCCATTGCCCTTTCACAGGACATTATGTGCATTACGATTTTTTTATCCAAGGTTAGCACTATGATTTTCTGTGCTTGTGCGTCCTTCTTCGTCCAGGCTTCGGTTATTGGATCCGGAGCTGGTCCTATTACAGTTTTATACAAGTCATTTGCTTTTAGTAAAATTGTTACCTGGAATTTCCATAGTTGGAAATTTTCTGATCCCTTCAGTTTTTCGATTTGGTGAAGTTCATCATGTATGTTTCTTTGTTCCATTTTTACGGATTTTTACTTCCTTCCTTTACGTATAATATCTGCGAATAGATTGCAGAGAAAGACCTTCCTCACTATATGCGTGTGTATTTTACTAATTAACTGCGCACAATCCTGGGCCCATAACCTGTTGCGGTGTGACGAGGAATCACGTGATAAATGCGCAGTTAATGTGAATTTGAAGGAAATATTATGAGATATGTATTTCAATATAACTTCTGTGATATACAGTTTCATACAACACTGATATTTTGTAACTTGAAACACAGATGCTTTCGGATACTCCACAATAGAAATATAACCACGTTTCTTAACAAAACCACGTTTCTTAGTTTTACTTTTTAACATACGTCCGTTCGCTCTTCCGTTCTTACAACGTCTGTCTCACACTCTCGCTTTCACACACATTCACACTCTCTCTCATGGTTGCCACCTTTCACTTTATAAAGGCAAAGCCAACCTGAGAAATTAATTCTCTAACACAATCTTCTTTTAGATTTTTCAATTCTTGTTTTATCAGACTGTTCTCTTGTTTTATATCCATTGTGTCTTTCTTTATTGATTTTATTATTTCAGCTATTTCTTCCATATTTTTGTCTTTGTCTTCTGCCGCGGTACACGTATCTCTCTCTTCTTTAGTTCCTTCCCCCTCTTTTTCTTTCTTAGGTGGTGATCTTCCTACCTTTCTTTGTTTTTGGAAGTTTTCTAATATTTCCTTTTCTGCCTTTTCTCTCTCTCTATCCCCCTCTCTTTTTCTTTTGAAGGATTCCTCTATACTTCCCGCGCTCCCAATTCTTTGACGTCCTAGCTGTACCGCCAACGTTGGTCTTCCTTTCTTTCTTTGTTTATCGTTGTTGTTTTTATCTGTGGAGCTCATTAGCAGGTGCTATTTTTAGTTATCCTATATCTTTTCCGGCTACCCACCTTATCGACCGATCGTTGCCTTATCAGTCAATATTTCTACTCCTCTAGATCCTCTCACCTAGCTCCACCTATTATCTCGCTGCTTAATTGCTTGTCACATGTCACTATACCGACTGTTTCTTACTTGCCACGTGTTATGGAGAGGTTTTTCCTCCTATTTCTGCCTAAACGTTGTTTCTCCTGACTTTCTCTTACATCTGGATCCTTCCCTTGATGCTTCCGCCTCCTCTACCTTTGCTCTCTGATTTTTCTCCGTTAGTTTTCCCACTTAAAACTCCAAAAAATCGCTTAACACTCTGACACACGTCCTTACTCTCTCAGTGCCTCCTGGCGCCCCCTCGAAATCTTATTATAAAGTGTTAGTAATTACCGCTGGGTAGATGTCGCCTTCTGCGCTGAACTGGACGATGTTGTGGTTTGTTGATGTTGTTGATGTTGTAACAAAAATATTTTCGACTGATTAACACTTTTTTACTTTAACTTCACTATTGAAATTATAATCCAGCAGGATAACACACACACGAAAAGCAAACTGACTGATTCGATAAATAACTTTGACTGTTGATGAAATTTTAATGTAGACTGAACCTGTTGACTTGTTGACTGTATTTTGTGGACTGAGCTTCTAATGAGGAGTCATCCCTTTTATATGTAGATCGATCAATCCTTTGTTCTTAGCTTAATTTTCATAAGGTGGTTACATCATCACCAATTCCTCTTAATCGATTTCTTCTTAATCACTTTCTTCTCTTCTTAACCGTGTGCATTGCATTTTTTATCCTCCTCTTGGCTAGATCATATTACATCTGCATATCTCGTAGATCGATTTCTTCTTAATTGCTTTCTTCTCAGTCACTCTCTTCTTAATCGTGTACATTGCAATTTTTTATCCTCCTCTTGGCTAGATCATATGTATTACTCTGCGCATCTCATAGATCGAGGAACAATTCATTGCTCATCGATTCTTCTGAAAATTCTTCGCAGTCTTCAGTGATGGACAGACTTCAACAGATATTCGCTCACGATTTATACTTGGAAATGACTGAATCATTTAATGAACTAAATTTCGCTACGTATTTATTTCGTTCAATAAAGATTCAAATTCAAAATGAGGTTTCCTAATTCTATCGGACGCAATGTGTTGTAATATACGATAGTTCGACATTGATTACACTGTCCAACAAATTTCTATTTTTTAAAAGTATTTCGATTCCCACTATGCGATTCTCATAGAGTTCTCCGCGCTGATTCCAAATCTGTTTTTCATTTTTTCCCTATACGTCCAGTTTTTGAGAAAATGGAGTTTAAAAAAAAGACATATTTTTCAAATTTAAACAAATATTGTGATGTTATTATAAAAGATATTGAATTGTTCCTTACAGCAAAAGATTCTGTAGACTTTCCCGAATACAGTGATATCCAATATTAATACATTATGATTGTTTAAACATGTTTAAACAATGATTAAAGACGGAGAGACACCACTTTTGCACCAATTTTTGCGGATATTTTCGAATTTATCTCAAAAAATTGGGGGTCCAGCGGAAAATCGAACTATACCACGCGATAGAGCAGACTTTTATCTTGAAAAACCCCCGTTTGAAATTTGCGACATCGACGTTTTTTTCGAACCAGAAAGCAAAATATCTTCGCCCGACATGAGTTGTCACCAGTGGCGCTCACCGTAGAATCATATAAGGACGAATATTCATCATGTTGCAACATCTCCAAAAATTCAAGTCATTTAATCTCGAATCTGATGTCCTTAAAATGCTTCGTACAGACCTGAACACACACACATTACAACTCAATAAACTGCCAACATTTTCTGTATTTCTTTGTGTACTATACGCCGCTGCAGCTCCCATAGTTGTTCGCAAGAAAATCTGGAAATAGCACAAATCCGTTCCGATCGTCATTCGACGAAACGTTCGTCGAAATGTTCGTCGAAATGCGCGGTTCGCGGCGCAGTTCGCGGCGCAGTTCGCGGCACAGTTCATCGAAATGTTCTAGTCTGTACCACGGTGCATTATACAGGTGTGCCTACTTCCCTCAAAAAACTGAGGCAGATGAGTCGTAATTCTCTGGCCGCCGCCAGACGGCGCATGGTTCCAGGTACTGTACATGTGCGAATGAGATTGCGCTGCTGAATACACACAATCACACTCATTCGCACACGTACGGTACCTGGAACCATGCGCCGTCTGGCGGCGGCCAGAGAATTACGACTCATCTGCCTCCTTTCAGCATTACAGAGATGCTAAGTCGGCACACCTGTATAATGCACCGTGGTCTGTACGAAGCATTAGGCTCGCGAACTTGACAGATTTTTAAAGTCAATTTTCTTGAAAACAACGCGTCGAATAAAAACATTTATTGTACATTTACGACTCATTTTTTCATGTAGAATCGTCCCCTCCATGTGTTTACCTTTTTTGGACATCCTATAGAACAGGCAGTTCCAACCCATTCCCCTCCGACAACTGCAAGGTCCCCCACCATCCAACCTCTTTACAATGTATGTGTGTCAGTGTTGTATAAAGCTAGAGTCTTCGAAGTTCCAGAGCTCAGTCTTAAAGACTAAGTTTCTATAGAAGAACTCTTTAAGACTGAGCTCTGGAGCTTCGAAGATTCGAACTTTATACAACACTAATGCGTGTGCATCGCGTCGCGCGGCACGCGGCTCTCGTGGTGGGAGCTTCCCACTACTATACATTATAACGATGAAGTCTAAAGAGATTTACTCCTGTAAAAATTTCTTTTACGACGCCCCCAGTGTTCTTCCAAATAATTAAAAAATCTTTTGGAAATGTTGAGCCCTCTAGGATAACGGGAAAACGTGCCCCAACGCTCTTAATGTTTAAACATTCAAATAATTAATTAAATGCACATGAAATCGTTTTTCTCCAATGTCTTCTAAATTATTTACCGCATCGAAAAATATGTTATAATAGACAAAACCTGTAGACTTTGACAGGTTGCATCTTTTATGTTGTATTAATTTTTTCGAAAAATGAACGGTTTTCGAGAAAGTTCAGAAAACCATCCGTGGGACATGTCTCTGAGTCGGCCTGGCGAGGGAAGGAATGCGATAATGTGTTAGTCGCAGTGACGCATGGGCCAAACCGACGAAATCTGTGTCAAAATCGAAGAACTTTCGATAGAAGTGAGGGAGAGCGATGCAATTTTTTTAAATTGAGATTTTTAAATTTTTAACCTAGAAAGAATTCGTTAAACTTGCACAATTTCAAGAAAATTGTGGTTTTTCCAATACCAGGCGCGGAAAAATTTTTTTTAACATGCAACATATCCCTGGCACTCCTTGTAATTAATTTGTAATTTAAATTAGATGTCTATTTTTCATAATTAATTTTTCATTTATACAGGAAGTAAGGTAAGTATTTTATCATTTTAACTTACTTCTCAACAACGAATTTTTTAACTACTGGTGATAAAAATAAAAAAATAAGGTATCACCAGTAATTAAAATATTCGTTGTTGAGAAGTAAGTTAAAATAATGAAATACTTACCTTACTTCCTGTGTAAATGAAAATATAATTATGGAAAATAGATATCTAATTTAAATTACAAATTAATTTGTAACAGACCTGTACGGTGCAGGCCTGTTACTATTAGACACGCGCCGAACACAGCCGACCGACGCCGAGGATTACCGAACGCGTCGTCCACACACCGCGTCACTACGTACGATGCCGCGCTCCGAGACACATTCGGCGGGAATCGGACGTCGAGGTTCGGCCATCTTAACGGATACGGAAACTCGACGTCACACATCCGTTGTCCCCCGCACCATTTCCCCACCGCCAACCTCCGCCTATAAAAGGCGATGCAAACGAGGCACGGGCCTCTTTTCCAGCCTGGGCAGCATCCCAGGAACACCTTCCTACCTAACCTAGTTCCCACCGGCGTGACAGCATACACGCCAAACAGAGAGGGCAGCATCCCTCTCTGCCGCTCAGGCACCATCCTGAGCAAACCTCTCGGGCAGCATCCCGAGAACTCCGACAGCTACCGGAGACGCCTAAATGAAGGGGCAGCTTCCTCTTCATTTAACGTAGAACCGCCACGGGGAATTTCCCGACTCGTGGCAGGGTTTCCCGACCACTCCTGTCTGAACCCAGTCGCCGGTACAAGCACCAGGTCCACGAATACGCGTCGCATCGCGATGAACGATCACGCAAAGATCGTCCCTAGAATCACGGATCAGTAAGACCGTTCATGAGACACACGGTTACGCGAATGTACGAGCAGTGAGGCCCGTAAAATACACATACACGTTGTCGTTATTTCACGTCCCGCGCACCTGGTCCATTTTCAACTTCAGTCGATTCTCTCGCCGGTAGACGAACCCGGCTCGACGAGTTATTCCAGCACGAGAGGATACGACGCACAGTGGTGCGAGCAGGGAAAAAAATCAATTTTTCGAATGTTAGGTACATAGATTTTTCATTGCAATTTCGTTTACTATATAGTTGGAGTATTTAAACCAATACAAATTTTTTATAAGTATCACTTATTTCTAGGAATAATATGACATGAAAGTTTGGAAAAAGGAAACCTGCGATTTTGGCTTATAAATGCGTCTACGTATAAACGCAGCCACAAGAATCTAAAACATTATAACACTTGAACAATATTATAATTTGATTGTGTTTATAATAGATGATTTATTTAACGTAGCTTTAATTAATGTAAGTGTCATTTATTTATCTAAAACACAAATTGAAAAAGAGCTATTTTGAATAGTAGAATTAAAGTTTAATTTGACATAACTTGTTTGCGCCAAAAAGCGCCAAGATAAAACTTGTTGCAAATCATGCAACACACTTTAAAGTACATATCCAACCTGTTTTGGCTGCGAACTCCTGCGAACCTGGCTCTGGGACCAATTTTTTCTAACTATAGTCAGTCGCATGTATCCGTGTACGCTCTTTAAAACGGAATAACTTTTCTAAACTTTTACCAAACGATCTGATTTTTTGTGATCAATTAAATGCAGTTGTTTACTAAATAACGTGCAAAAAATTTTTTGAAAGAATAGCAATTACGTAAAAAAAGCAGTTTAAAAATTTTTTTTATTTGTCCCCGTATAGAAAATTTAAAATATATGTTTAGTAGATCTATGTTAGTTATATATGTATATATATACTGAAAATTTCATCGAAATTGATTAACATACACACGAGGTATAAGTGGTTAAAAGTGGTGAAAATCTTGGTATGTACACATATGTATGTACACAGCTCTTACGGCTCCTGGTCAGTTCCTGCATACAAAAATGCGAATATCTCGAAAACTAAAAGCGACCCCCCTATATTGGAAAAGGAAAAAGTTGTTCAAAATGTTGAAATCTATAACATATTTAAATTTCATCAAAATTGGAGAACAGTAAAACGAGTAAAAAAAATTTTTAATGAAAAAATAAATTAATTAATAAATAAATAAATATTTATTTTCTTGCCACATAACCGTTGTACCTGTGGCATGCTTTCCACAAATTTTCAAGCAAATTTGTTCGGTGGTTTGGTTTTTATAGATTTTTTTCCGCTTTTTGGCCATTTGGCACCACTGTGCGACGCGACGCCGCGACGACTTCTCCGTCGGAAGCAGAACCGTTACAAATTACAAGGAGTGCCAGTGACAACCGCAGCGATACGTCAAGTGATAGTTCGTCAATACGTTAAGTAAACGTTCAAATACATTATTATGATTATTTTTAATGTGTTTTATATATGAGAATACAATATTCCTTCAAACTAGTGGGTTACCAATTCATTTTAACGAAAAGATGATTTCATATGTTGTGTTCACAAAAATCGTTTTCTTGCAAAATCCTGAGGTCGTAGACAAATTTTGAAACCAGATTTGAAATCAGCGAGAAACAATCTACGGGAAATGATGTGTCGCATGTTAATAAAAATTTTTCCGCGCGTGGTATTGGAAAAACCACAATTTTCTTGAAATTGTGCAAGTTTAACGAATTCTTTCAAGGTTAAAAAACGTTCGTACCACAATCTCTATAATTATCCCATATTCTGCAAAGTCTCAGCTACCATATAAAAAAAATTTCATCGCTCTATTTCAGGGATGGCCAACCTTCTGTTTACCATGCGTAAATTTTTTTCACATACGAGTTCAGATGCGCCACACATACAACTTAAGCAGCTTTTCTACCTTCTTACGTTTATCGTTGCGGTTGGAAAATAGGGGTAGGATCTGGTTCGGTTAGGGGAGGAAAAGGGATAACTCAATCACGCAACTAAATTAATTAACTTACGTTAGTTGAAAATCTACAATCTACAATAGTGAGAAATGATCTTTTGGACGAGAGGGCGATCACTGTCTTGAATACTCCAACTCCCATCCTATAATTGTAAACTGTCCAAAAATTGCGACGAATTGATGAGTAAGAAAGCTGTATAAATTCAACTGAGAGCTCTCAGGTGTTGAAAATATGAAGATGGATTCAGTTATGGCGCCTACTACAAAAAAATAAGTATAGACGCAAGGATCCAATGCGCCACGTTTGGCACATGCGCCACAGGTTGGCCACCCCTGCTCTATCTCATTTCTATCGAAAGTCCTTTGATTTTGACACAGATTTCGTCAGTTTGGCCCATAGTGTGGCGCGGCGCGTCGGACCACAATCGAAACATTTTTTCTGAAATTTGAAAATTGAAGTGTGGTTTCATTATCTTTTATCAATTGGATTTGCTCATATTTATTTAACGGTTTAAATTTTGGATTTTGGTTTTACATTTATCTCAATTTCTCAATTTATTCGAAAACCGATTGTTTCACGAAAAGAAATGAATATGACATAAAAGATGCAGCCTGTCAAAATCGATAGGTTATGTCTAACATATTTTTCGATGCGGTAAATAATTTGGAAAATATTCGAGAAAAACGATTTTACGAGCATTTAATTTAATTAATTATTTTAATGTTTAATTTTCTTTAATTATTTGGAACAACGCCTGGGGTGTCGTAAAAGAAATTCAAAAGTCGAAAATAAGAGCCACCCCACTGTAGATGTATGGAATAAAATACATAGTTTAGGAAACTTTAAATTTGTTTTTCAAGTGGGCGGTTGATTTGAGATCTAAAGTTCCTTTGGGGCTTTAGTTTTTCGCGATGAGTACTATAGGATGCAATAAGAAAATGTTTGACTTGGAAAAAAGGGTCCAGATCAATTTTGCGGTCCATTTTTAACAGATTTTTGCCTATCTAGAGGTGCAGAATCAAGCTATAGTGGTCACAACCATGCGTCCGCTCTAGCGGTTACGTCGCGCGTCGCCCCGGATAAGAAGACAAATTGCCGCCCCTTAAGAATATATATATTTTAAATAAAGGTACATATTTTTTATCTTCAATAAAAATCAAATAATTTTATTTAAATTTTAATAAAAGCAAATTTTCTACAGTTACTTTTCTCACAGTTACAGCCAAAATGGCGCCCTTAAATTTTCGTGCCCCAGACAAATGTCCGGGTTGCACCCCCCCCCCCCCCCCGTAGAGCGGACCCTAGTCAAAACATATCATTTTAACAAACCCTGTACGATGATTACCATCCGGAATCATGTAAGACCCGAATTTGGCCCGACTTCTTTATACACTGCACATTTTTCTCTTCTTCGACAATAGTTCGACTCGTATCGGTTCTCCGTGAGCTGGGTGCGAATACTGCCGACCGGGTTCTCGAACAAGGTCAGCCATGAAGGCGTCAAGTATTACAACGACCTGATAGACGAGCTTCTGGCGAACGGGATCGAGCCGTTAATTACGATATATCACTGGGATCACCCGCAAGTTCTGGAAGACGCCGGCGGTTGGCTGAATTCGGAAATGGTCGATTGGTTCGGCGATTACGCGAGGGTAGTGTACAGGGAGTTCGGATCAAAGGTGAAACGGTTCATCCCTATAAACGAGCCGAGCGGCTTCTGCAAATTAAGTTACTCGTCCGGCTTACATGCGCCTGGGAAAAAGCTGCATGGTTTTGGAGAGTACCTGTGCGTTCACAATATGCTGAAAGCGCACGCGAGAGCGTACAGGATTTATCAGAAGGAGTTCAAACTTGAACAAAACGGGGAAGTGGGATTTCAAGTCAACTTGTTTGGGTTTCTACCGAAGACACCAGGAGACAATACGTCGGTGGACACTGCCTATACATTTAACGTTGGCTGGACCTTGAATCCGATTTACGGTAAAGAAGGTGACTATCCGAACGTAATGAAGAGCACAGTGGCGGCAAAAAGCAAACAGCAGGGCTACGAGAGATCGCGGCTGCCTGAGTTCGACCCTCACTGGATTGAATACATAAAGTATGATTATTAGCCCTACCGGCAAGTACTGTCCAGTTTCGAAAATCACATTTATCGGACAAACTGATAGCACGTTTGAGATGTATTTGAATGTTTCATATAATTCAAAGAAGGCAATACAAATTGAAGGAGTGGTCCTCCATGACCATATAAAACAAACATGAAGCATAAAAAAATTACGATGTTAAAGGTATACGTTGCGTACATCATAGACGCACGCGACAGTCACACATTTGTGGGGACACGTGTCATAATGGTGTGGGTCCTTAGTTAACCTTGGTCGAGCGAGAGTGCGGTGGCACCCTCACATACCGCTAGACACTGTATAAGTACAGGAGGTTGCAAGGGTCCCGCTCTTTTCAAACTACGTGTCGCTAATGCACATTTGGGGCCCCTACGTAGTCACAATCGCAAAATAAGAGACCCACCAAGTGCGCTTGGTGTCTAAAATGGCCTACTTTTGCGTTTTCGAGACGTAATTTTCATTATTCGGCAGCATATGGCTGAGTTCGAGAAGCATTCTGCAGCGTGACAGTGCTGCCACTGTCAAGACACATACATTTTCTTAAATATCGAGAGATTTGGGGTTCTTATAGAAAAAGCATACACCAAGCGCACTTGCAGGGACACATACAATGTCAATGCAACCTTTATTATGTTAAACTACACGTTTTTAAATACACAGTTTGAAAAGTACGAAGTACACCCCTAAACGGAGGGTTTCGGCACAAGTATCAGTTCCATGGCATTTTTAGCTAGGAGCGCTAGTGTCTGTTTCCCAATATTCAGTCACTGTTTTACCGATAGATTGACTGAATCGGTAAAACAGTGACTGAATATTGAGAAATAAACATTAGCGCTCGTAGCTAAAAATGCCATGGAACTGATACTTGTGCCGAAACCCTCCGTTTAGGGGTGTACTTCGTACTTTTCAAATTGTGTGTTTAAACACGTTGTCACCTCGTGTACGTATATGTATCTAGCGGTGTGTAAGGGCGCCACCACACTCTCGCTCGACCAAGGTCACATTCGGACCGTCACCCTTAATCTGGCGACTCTGCCTCGGCAGCGTAGATGTCTGCTTTCCCTACCAATCTCTCTTTGACCGGACGGGTGATACAACCAGGCTGGGAATTATCGTACAGTAATGTCTCTTTCAATGCAAAAAGGCAGTACACGCAGGGCGCAAAAAAATATCCCCTCCACTGTGTGAACCACTACTAATGCGACGTGGAGAGTCGCAGTCGTCGGCACAGTTCAAAGGCCCATGCGTCCTCACAATGTAATCCCAATATTTCACCTTTTTTATTATTTCTTATTTTTTTATGAAACTTTCATTAATAGAATCGTGGCATTTTTCTGATTAAAAAAAGACCAAACACGATATAATTTCAACTGTATTTACTGGTTTAATTGACGTTGAACGTTTCGGGCGCAAGGAAGGACAGCGTATGGGAAAGAAAGAGACGCGGAGAGTCGCAGTCGCGCCGGCACAGTTCAAAGGCCCGCGCGTGGTCTCGCTTTACACGTGTTGTCCTTCTCTACGTTCGGCTCGGCCTTTGAAGCTCAAAAAAATAGCTACCCGTCTACGCTCAACGCAACCGAATCCCCCCGAGGCTTTTGCGTCGACAGAGACGTTACTGTACAAGCAAAAATAGGTCGACGAATCGGAATAATAGTTTTTTGTTCGACGTCCCGTTTTCGAGAAAATCAAGTTTAGAGATTCGTCGGGATCGCGTGCTGTAGTATATGCAAGAAGTAAAAAATTTGTTGATTATGATCAGATGCATCAGATGACTCCTATCTGCAATAGTAACTCGCTTATTCGTTATTCTAAGACACTGTTATTCTTTTTTATGTTTCGCGATTATGTTCATTATTATCCTTTTCGTAGTCTTTAAAATGTAGGCTCTATGATATTATTGAACCTTCATAAATTTTACTAAATATACATTCTTTCATTTTCTAGTTTTAAATCCATGTCGCTCTTCAAATGTGGAAACTTAACCGTAAAAATGTGGGCAATACTTTCCGTTAAATCGAATGCTTATTGGTTAAAGAATTTAATTACATATATTAAAAATTATGTTTTTTGTAGGGGAGCTTCGGACTTTCTAGGGTTAAATCATTATACTACGAGACTGGTGGAGCCCGGAGAAAATAAACTAGTTCCATCTCATGAAAATGATGAAGGCCTAATATATAGTTCAGATCCCTCTTGGAAGACTGCAGCATCCACATGGTTGAAAGTAAGTTCAGCAATTATACTTCTGATTCGTACATGTTGCGGATCGCGCGAGCTACGCGGCGGCACCCGACTTAGTATGGGACAGGGGAGAGAGAGGTGACGGGGTTGCCAAAAGCATAACAATGATTCTCTACCATAGAGGCTTCTCTTTACCTCTCCCCCCACCGTTCTGACTCTTCGGGCACAGCTGATTACCCGAAGAGTCAGTTGCTTTTCAAACTCCCGCTTCGCTTGAGCGGTTAGCATTTTGCTAAAAAAACTATAACTTTGCTTGAGCGGATAATTGTTGCTTAATGCTATAGCTTTGCTTGAGCTAAAACGGCGCTACTCACAAATCCAAGAAAGTGTCTTGCGCTTCTCTGCCTTCTTTCTGTGCTTTTCTTAGTTTTAAATCTTTAATCCAATCTTGTTTCCTTTGCGTTCTTTTATAATTAAGTGGTGTCGGGTTCTTTACTTCAATAAGTTAGATTCTTAAGTTTTTTAATAAAATGGGCGTACTGACTTGTGCTTTACACACTGAACTAACAGTGCTAATGCCGTTAATTTTCACATCCTTCCACGACCCTGTTATTCCTTTACAGTACACAAATTAAGGCGAGAAACTCCTCGTGCGTGTGAATGGGTTTGCAAACTCACACACCCGCTAGATACATATACATATATACACGAGAATTGCAAAGGTCCGGGCGAACCCTTCCGTGATAGCGGAAGAATCCAGGTAGCCACAATGGCTAGATAAAGGATCAATCTAGCGCGCTAGCTTCCCAAAGTGGCCTACTTTTGCGTTTTCGAGGCGTAGTTTGCATTATTCGTGGATGTATTTCTCGACTACTGTCCGTCCAACAAGAGATGGCAGAGATTTTGACAGTAGGGCGCAGGGGGATTTGCGAGACCCTACTCCTGATGCTCGGCTGCGGACCCCACTCTTGCGCTTAGGTTCTGGCGGGAAAGGTCGTCATAGGAGCTCGGCGTCACCACATCGCTCTATTGCAGTCGCACTCAAGACGTTCGTTTGCTGTCTTCGTCGAGCGATTCGGCCAATCGCGGAGGACGTGTAGCGCAAAGTAGGGATACCACGTAGTAAATACCTACGAGTTTCTCTGTGCCATCACTTGTTGGACGGATAGTACGTATTAGGAGTGTGCAGAGCAGTGTTACCAGACAGGGGTAATCGAAAAGGAATCGAAGGGAATACAAGTACCCCCTCTCTGATGACCAGAGCAATATGTGACACGTTGCGCGACTGCGCGACGAGAATTGAGTGAGGCAGAGTGAGGCGAATGGGAAACACGTTGCGCGTGCGCGATAGGGACTGAACGGTGGAATAGGATAGTGGAAGGAGATAGAAGTGGAGAGCCTGGAGAGGCAATGAGGTTCGTTTCTACCTCAATCTGGCCACACTGATACGGATTGTCTTATGTATCGGACGTCCGAGTGTTCGGGTCGGGTTCGTCGAAGTCGGGCGGTCAGCCTGGACATGCAGGTCGATATTATAATGTCCATCGTCCACGCAAACAATAAATTTAATGAATAAAAACTCTGATACGCGAAGCGGCTATTTTCTGATTCTTGCTTACTTCGGTTGCCTCGTGAAGGCCAATACCAGTGGTGTTGGACAGGTAATATCTGCCGAATATTATAAATTACAGTAATAAGTTATTAGTAATAACGTTATAACGTTATATAACGTACGACCTGCATTATCAGCCGTATTCTATTATAACATTTGTAACGTGCAGTTTAGGAAAGAGACAGTGCTGCTACTAGTGCAAAATTTCGAAACCTCGAGGTGCTGTATTATTTTCCGAAACATTTTTCGTGTTTAAATAATTAACTAATCAACTAAAAATACGCACCATCGCCTTTGTACATGTCCTGGCTATGTCGATGCAGAGCGATTTTTTCGATTCGAACGATAAATCTCTCAATATTTACGAAAATCTGTCAGTGGCGGCCATCTTGTGATATCATGCTTGTTTCGGATGCCTCGTGACAGGCGGTATCTGCCGAATATTACAAATTACTCCTCGATAACGTAGAAATATGCATTTTTGGCACCGGACCCACATAGATTTGACTTTTAGGAATCACAATTGACACCTTCTGAACTCCTCATTGCAATGTTGAAGCCTCATTTTGTATTCTAGTAAACCTTGTAATTTCATATACGTATATGCGGATCTAGCGATGTGTGCGTGTGCCACCAAACTCTTGCACGGGCGCGCCTGTACCCTTAAAAGATGTTTACAGTCGTAGCTAACACGTGCGAAGACTGTTGAAACTTTTCATTCCTATCAATAGACCTACTGTGAATCATAATAGTTGTACTACGGTCCAATATTAAGATGCTATTTTCCTTTAATAAGTGTGCCAATACTATTTTGGATTAAATTTCACCTCTCGAAACCACAAATTTTTAACTTTTTTTACGTAACCCAATAAATTTTGGCGAGAAAATGCCGAAAATCCAAATATTAATGTTAGGAATGAACTAGTTGAAAAGTTACGCGTGTTTAAAGTTTAAAGTTCAACGATTTTGACAGGAAAGGGCGCCGCCATGTTGGTATCTACTCAGACAGCGTCCAATGAGCGGAGCCGCGAGAAGGTTGGTCAGGATTAGGTTCCTGTGGAGGGGTGGGGGAGACTACGCTTGCAAATCAACGTTATCGACATCACCGCGCGCGTGTGCTGCCATCTAGGTGCTCCACTCGTGAGACGAATTGCTACATTGAGCGCGGCGCTTGCTACATACCAACATATAGCGACGCCCTTACTTATCAATAACGCTTAAAATTGCTCAACTCGACACACCCATAACACTGTCCAAGAAATTTCAACTTTTTTGTGATTTCAATATACTGTTGGGTCCTTCTTATAGAGTTTCTTGCGCTGATTCCGAATCTGGTTTTCATTTTTTTCCTATACGTCCAGTTTTTGAAAATCATGGCTTTGAAAAAAAAACATATTTTTCAACTTTAATAAAATATTGTGATGTTATTATAAAAGATATTGAATTGTTGTTTACAGCAAACGATTCTGTAGACTTTCCCGAATACAGTGATATCCAATATTAATACATTATGATTGTTTAAACATGTTTAAACAATGATTAAAGACGGAGATGCACCACTTTTGCACCAATTTTTGCGGATATTTTCGAATTTATCTCAAAAAATAAGGGTCCAGCGAAAAATTGAACTATACCGCGCGAAAGAGCAGACTTTTATCTTGAGAAACCCCCCTGTGAAGTTTGCATGGTCGACGTTTTTACCGAACCAGAAAGCAAAATATCTTCGCCCGACATGCGTTGACGCCAGTGGTGCTCTTCCACTAGCGCGGTCGTTCGTCGGGATACGGCGCGGCGCGCTGCGCTGCGGTGAAACAGCGCGTGGCTATAAGCGCGCAATTATGTCAGCTTACTTAAATGTAATATTTTATTAAATGTTATATTATTGTTCTTTATTATTTATTAGTATATTTATTCTGTATAAATTATTTTATGTATTTTTTAATGTTAGTCTCTCGTTTATAGTATATTTAATACAAAAAATACCTTTTGTAACAAAAAAATAATTTATTCACACACTACACTATTACACTATTTACAATGCTAATATATATGTGTACACTACTCAGATATAATACACTACTAAAATACATATATCATATACACAACAACTAAAATACTATAAATAACTATAAATGTTTTTTATGAAGTTTTATACGTAGCAATGCAGATTTGAAATGCTTGACACGACTGATTTCAACAAACGCAAAGCCGAAACTGAACTCTGGCATCAGTTTTCTTAAGAACCAACACGATATTTTGAAATAAATGACGGTCTACGGACAACGGAATACATACAATGTAAGGAAAGTCTGCAATGCGGTGACTGAAAAATTTTATTTTCAGTAATTGTCGTCTTATCTATGTATTGTAATTATAGTGCCAATGAACACTCGAGATTCTTCCGAGTAAAATAAGTCCAAACACAATATAAACGGGACTATTTTTATTGACTTAAATACATAATTAAAATAGTTTGCTCCATATTAAATCGATATAGTGTATTATATCTGAATAGTGTACACATATATATTAGCATTGTAAATAGTGTAATAGTGTAGTGTGTGAATAAATTATTTTTTTGTTACAAAAGGTATTTTTTGTATTAAATATACTATAAACGAGAGACTAACATTAAAAAATACATAAAATAATTTATACAGAATAAATATACTAATAAATAATAAATAACAATAATATAACATTTAATAAAATATTACATTTAAGTAAGCTGACATAATTGCGCGCTCATAGCCACGCGCCGTATCCCGACGAACGACCGCGCTAGTGGAAGAGCACCACTGGCGTCAACGCATGTCGGGCAAAGATATTTTGCTTTCTGGTTCGGTAAAAACGTCGACCATGCAAACTTCACAGGGGGGTTTCTCAAGATAAAAGTCTGCTCTTTCGCGTGGTATAGTTCAATTTTTCGCTGGACCCTTATTTTTTGAGATAAATTCGAAAATATCCGCAAAAATTGGTGCAAAAGTGGTGCATCTCCGTCTTTAATCATTGTTTAAACATGTTTAAACAATCATAATGTATTAATATTGGATATCACTGTATTCGGGAAAGTCTACAGAATCTTTTGCTGTAAACAACAATTCAATATCTTTTATAATAACATCGCAATATTTGTTTAAAGTTGAAAAATATGTATTTTTTTAAAACTCCATTTTCTCAAAAACTGGACGTATAGGAAAAAAATTAAAACCAGATTCGGAATCAGTGCAAAAAACTCTATAAGAGGGACCCAACAGTATATTGAAATCAAATTTGGTGTTGGACAGTGTAATTATTAGAACTTGGATTTTTGACATTTTCTCGTCAAAATCTACAGAGTTATGTTTAAAAAAGTTAAAACTTTTTGATTTCTTGAGGTATAGTTCAGCGTTTTTTGGATTCACTGTACTATTGTACATCTTTACATTTCAACTTACATTTTATTGTACTATCTATTGATAGCAGGAAAAAATGTGTTACATATCTTCGGTGTTTAGCTTCTATTTCATTTAACAAAGTAATTGCAATTTAAAGAATCTACGTAGTTTCTAATTTTATTGTTGACGTGCTAAAAATATTGAAGTTTAAACGTTTCTTAAAATCTTGTAGAAAACAGTGTTTCATGAAGTGTAATGCAAATATAAAACAAGTTTACTGTTATGTTTCTTTTAGGTGGTACCCGAAGGCTTTCGGAGCGTTCTTCGCGAATTGTCGTCGAAATATGGCAATCCGCCGATATACGTTGTTGAAAATGGATTCTCCGATTTTGGAACCGTCAACGATACTGACCGAATCGATTACTATCGTGCTTACTTGAGAGAAATGCTTCTAGCCATACACGTAGATGGCATTAACATTCGAGGATACTATTTATGGTCGCTTCTAGATAATTTCGAATGGGAAAGAGGATACAGGTTTGTTTCTCACTTGTTAGAATACACAGTAGGGTGGATCTTATTTACTCTTATCAAAAATATTTGTCAAAATATCTTTGATGACACCCCCAGAGTTATTCTAAATAATTTTAAAAAAAATCTGTGTAAAGTTTGAGCTCGATCGGGTAACGGAAAAACGTGCCCCTAATGGATTAAACATACACAAAGATATTCGAGAAAAACGATTTTATGAGCTTTAAATTAATTTTTTTTATGTTTAATCATATTATCAATAATTTTGTATGTATCACTTTTTAATATTATTGCAAATAATGAAAATATTCAAGGTGTGTGGTTAAAGTTATTGGGCCACCCTGTATATGGTCAGATTTATAGGCTATCTGAAATTGAAACATTTACATGCATTTTTGATAGTAATATTTATTGTTGCAGCGAACGATTCGGTATCATATTGGTCGATTTCAATGATCCGAAGAGACAACGGACATTGAAACAGTCTGCCAGGTGGTGGCAGGATCTCCTAGCTGACAGAAAACTTAAATTATCTTACGTACCTTCACAAATAAATTCCGAAATATTTACGTCAGATTAATTTCGTATCATTTAGATACTTTCCTAAGTTTCTTAGTATTATAGGCAATATTTTGACATGTGTAAATTACCTGTATCGACCTTTTGACCTTGAATTTCGTCAAATTTTTTAATGCGTTGTATTCTATTCGTCACAAGGATAAAAAGTACAACGAGAACCATTGGTCAAAATTCAATCGTTCTCTTAAAAAATGATGGCAAAGTTTTTGAATTATTAAACTGATTTTATTAACTTCCCGATTTTATAGAGAAGTTATTGTAATGACCCCGAAAATCGAAAATCGATTTCTTAGCAGATCTTCACGTTTCATGGTCATTGCAGTCATTTTAGACTATTTTCAGCAAAATGTTCGTATGTGTGTGTGTGTGTGCACGCGTATGGCCGTTTCTATGTAATCAAATTTTTCGTTAACGTTTTCAGAAAAAGTAACAACGCGATCAGGATGATGAATGATGCAATCGATGTGCCCCGCTGTAACTTAGAGCTGATTAGATTTTAGTCTATTTTGGTCAAGTAGTTTTTTAGTTTTTTTAGTTTTTTCGAAAGAAGTTCATTCAACAATGCAATTTATACGAGAGAACGGAAAGTTTCCACCGAAGAAACAAACGTAATTACACAAAAAAAATTTTTTTCGATTTTTTTAAAATTTAAAAAAAAAAATTTTTTTTAAATTTTTTTTGTATCTTACGATGATGTTTCCGCTTACAATAATCGAAAATTATCCCACTGCAAGAGTGAGTTTTGGATATGGGTGTAAATGAATGAACACTGGTACTTTTAAAGTAAAAGTTAGCCTTTATTTCACGGCGCGGAAGGAAGCTCTTTACCATGAGATGTCTTACAATTAGCTTCAACTGAACTTTTAAGAAGGAAAGAATCTTTGGGACCCCCAGAAAGGAAACCAGAGTCCCTTCGTATCTCCAAACTGTTTAGGTTAGCCTCTCCACAGTTCGGCACTTGTAAGAAAGTATACTTCTGAGAACGTTCCATCGATATTTCGTAATCTCTGTTTAAGAATACGACTCTGAGATCGTTGATTCATTTCTGTAACTTGTTGATAATCCAACACGCCCCCTCAAAAATAAATCAACTGTTCTCACATAAGATTAAACAATACAATATCATTATATATATATATGTTCCATAAATTACGATTGAATACTAAACCTAATTACAAATTAAACTCTATGATAAAATAAATTGCAAAGAGATTCCTTTCTTGCCGTTTTCTGGGAAATTACAAATGGTCCAACATTTGTTGCCAAGGATTAGGGAAACCCAGAAAACCTAATCAGACCATATCAAAACCTTATACTATTAAAACTATAATATATTCATTTCAATCTTATCTCTCTGTATTTAAATTTTTTTTTTGTTTTTTGTATTGTGACGTTGCAAGCCTGCGACGTCACTTCTCCGTTTGATAAACGGTCAGAGAACCGTATCGGGAGTGAACCGGACCGACCGTTAGTGAATGCAAGAACCACCCGCAACTAAGAACGCTCCTTGAGGAAGAGATTAAAATCGAGAATCGCTCCTAATGCCATCTGTTGCACGCACCGAGAGCAATTACTCTCGGGAGCGTGCCTAGGAAGCAACAAATACCGACAAGGCGCCCCGCACCAGAGGATCACCCGACGACGAAATATTGGCCGCCAATAAAAACCATTCCGGATCCGGAGAAGTGGCAAAAGGCACCGATGCACACGAGCCCGTAAACTCGGAGACGACGTGCCAGGACAATGGGGCTGCAACAACGTAACATCGGCATTTTGGTGGTCCAGCCGGCGTCTCACCCTCCTACAGTCGGCCCCGGCAAGGGTGGTGCGGAGGAGCGCCTAAGAGGACGAGTCCTCGCCGATCGCCTTCGACGATCGGCCATTGGTGTTTGACAGGTCGTGGGTCCAACGACCCGTTCTGATAGGTCGATCCTGCGACTAGAGTAGTTGCGTTGCGGGTGCGCCCATAGGGAATTTCGGCAAGACGAAAGGAGTGGGGAGATCGAGAATCGAAGCGCTCCGTCGATGCGACGAAGGATCATTGTCGCGCTGGTTATCGAGCAGATCGGTCGAGTTTCCGCATTTTCGTAGAGATTTTCCGTGTTCCGCCTTACTGAACAAAGTACGCGTCGCGGGTGGTTATTGCGACGTGGTTCGAGAACGATTCCCGAGCGTAGGCCAAGAGTTCCGGCCCCAGTGCAGAAATCCGACTAGCTGATACAGCACGGCAAGTCGACTAAGTGATCCTCGTTAGCATTTCGGGTTGGCTCGATATTTAGTGCGAGGACGAAGCGAGTGCGCATCGTCCTCGGACCATTGGTGATTGCCGAGGCCTTGGGCCTCGTGCATTGGTGCTCGCGTACTCCCTGAGACGCTTTGAGCCTTCGCGAACAGTCTTCCCCTTCGAGTAGTCGGAAGGCTTCCTCTAGGAGCCGCGTCGAGAGAGGATAATTTCGGGAACTGCGAATTCGGGAAAATAGCGTCCATCGCGCTCGGCAATCGCGCGCCGGTCCGTCGAGACTACGCTGAACATCAGCGTTTCGCGAATCCCGTCTCCGTTGAGACGTGCATTGTACCGTCGTACCGTACTTTCTAGAATCGCGAAGTCTCGAATCACGCGCTCCGCGATCGACGATCCATCGCACAAGTGTACAAGGAGCGCGGGCTCCCGGGTTGCGGCCACGTGGCCGCCCCTCTGTAATTTATCTCCTGACAACGAATAAATTCATTCGAGCCCTAATTGTTTCGAGTCATTTCCGACCTGCGAGACCCGTCCTGCCGCGAGGGCTGTCCCCGTTATCCCCTGTGTCCGAACTCCTGGCAGTCCGTGTCGTCGAATTTCGTTCGTGAACGCGAGAAGAGCCGCCACTCGTGTTCGACGTCCTCGAACCCGAGCATTTCGTGTTTCTTAGTGCGGTACTTCCGAGTACCTGGCGCCCGAACAACATTTAGCGTCCGATTCGACTCTTCTCGCCAACCACTTTTGTCCCGAGAGGACCGTGTCCGCGCGGCCG